>NC_141541.1:41119166-41430000 GCF_021556685.1 Rattus norvegicus
TTACTTAAATAAAATTGCCACTTTTCATCTTATTCTGACTTTTTAGACTTGAAAAGTTAGTCTTTGAGCATCTGTAAAATATAGAAAGATAGAAACAGTCTATGGGAATGTAAAAGTCAGAGTCCTTATGGAGTGAGAGTATTAGTAGAATACATGTGCTATGAAAGTAGGGGATAAAAGTTTAAGGACAGAAAGGCATATTGAAGTATAAAGAGTTTTGGGGGTTGGAAAACAAAAACAAAAGAACAAATAAAAATCTATCATTTTTGATTTAACTACATTACATACTAATTTAAAAGTGTAGTAGTGGCTTTTTAGAAGGCTGAGTCGTTAGAGATATGGGGTGCTCTTGTAGAGCATGAAAAATTTGTTTCCAGCACCCATATGGCTGATTGAGTAATCCCTGTAAATCCAGATTCAAAAAATCTGATGACTCTAGCCTCAGATCGCACTAGAACCCACATGCACATAACTACATACACAGACATGGACATTAAAATCAAATCAAATATTTCAAAAGTATAATTTATAAGAAAGAAGAATTTAATGACTTGTACCATAAGACAAGGGTTGGTGACTGAAAATCTCAGTGTCAAATGTGAAATATTTTCCTATGATTCAAGGAGGCCCCAGAGGATCCTAAAACAGAAAGAACATCTCCACTGCTCTTGGTTGTCTCCCTGAACCAAAGAGTAAGACACTGTATCTGAAGACAAATTTTATTCTGGCTGTAGCATAAGGAGAAATCATGTTGGTAATGACCTAGAAAATATCCTTTCTGTTGGGTAATAGTCATTGTCTTAGAACTTGATGTGCAGCCTACTATGGTAGAAAAGTTATCAGTAGTTTTATCTAACAAGGTACATTGAATGTTATAATTCTTATTTGACAGGCAAGATATGCATACTGCTGCAAGCCTTGCACAAATGTTCTGGGAGCAACCAACTGTTTTTTAGTAGCTTTGAAGCTTGTATAGCAGGAGTGAAAGAATTCATGTCTGGAATTGTACACTTTTAAGGGTGAGTTTTATTTATTAAATTTTCACCTCTGAATATTTAGTTTTTTCTATTATATATGCTTGAGACACCATCCTTAATTTAGAATTATATTGGTGTCATTAGGATTATTTAGGGAGCACAGTCAAGTAAGTCTATTTCAGTGATGTCCCTTTTCTCATTGACTACATAAACTAATGATTACAGGTATTTAGAAACATTGAAATAAAACAATGTGTGTCACCTAGCTTTACTTTTTCTTAAAGTTAAGATTGGATATTTTAGTTAATTTATGTTCTTATATTTTTTCAAATCAGCTTATTGATAGCTAAGAAAATTGCCAATAACTCATTGATTTTACTAATATTTATTTCCTATCATGTATACTTTACTGTGTCTTATATATGTACTTATTTGGAGTTTTTGTTTTAATTCATATTTTTCTAAATTTTTGGTAATGTAGTTTGAAAAAGGAAGTTGAAGGGGAGAAAAAGGAGATGTTGGGTATGTTCTGGGGACAGCATAGAATGGCAGGGACTGCCAACAGTAGGCTGGGATGGAGACATCTTAGAATCCAATAGCAACTTGTAGTAAAGAATGGTGGCATCTAGGACTATAAAAAGCAGGAGACACTTCCCTACAGGAAGGGTCTGATTGCAGTAGGCCATGATGGCAACATCTCAGTAGCCCACAGCAGCTCTCTGTAATAAAAGGTTGTTCCAATTTCTCCTAAACTTAGCCCTAGAGAAGACCTGTATAGATTTCATTTGTGAGTGACTGCTTTTCAGTTGGCTTTGGTGTGCATAATTATTCTATTTTATTTGACTTTCCCACTTCATTATCCTTCTGCTCTGGTGAATTCTGTGAAACTAGGTGTTCCTTGATGTAATGATTCTTAAACATTTTGAAATTGATGCATAGAGGCACACCACAGAACAGCCCTAATGGCCCCAGTGCATTCTGTGTGTTCTTATCTTGGATGTAATGTATTAACTGTACAATAGTAGTTCCAGATTAATACTTGACTTGTAAAGAAACTTTAAAGAAATTATTACACATGAATTAGAGCCATAATTGGGATCTCAAGAAATGAAAATGTTACTGAAGTTTGGAAATAAGTTTTACATAACATTTGGGAGTGGTTCATGGACAAGGAAGTATAGAATATATAAAATTATATGCTAGTAGAACTCAGTCAAAATGGAGTCTTGCAAGAGTCATGTGTGCAAGGAACAGAAAGCTAGCAGGACTACTGAGATAAGAGTTAACTTGATACTTTCTGGCCACTGCATGGCAGCTTTGCCCATGTCTTTTATCATTAGAGCTTCACAGAAAATGCAAGTAGCTGATATCAGAGGTTTGAACTCAGAAATATAGTATGTCAAAAGTTAAAGTTTAAATAATAATGACTTTACAATTATTATCATTATGACCAAATTCCTGGGAATATGGGAAGTTTGAAATTTTAGGGAACAATTGTAATATTTAATTCTTTCTGGGATGTGGTTATTCTTTTGAATTTGATTTGGAAATGATTATACAATGGCTTTTATCTTTCTGCTTTTGGATTATCAATAAAAGACTGGAGTAAGAGAAAGGCCAGAGAATAAACGAGCAAGTAAAAAAGAGAGCTAATGTGATAGCAAATCTGAGAGTGAATGTGAGAGCGAATGTGAGAATGAATGAGACAGCATGAGAAGAGCATGTGAAGAGTAAGGGAAGAAAGAATGTGAGGTGTGTATGAAGTTTGTGTGTGTGAGTAATGTGTGAGGTGTGTATGAAGAGTGTGTGTGAGAATGAAAGGGTAATTAGCAGAAGTTTGCATGAGTGTGGGACTTCGAGAAAAGACAAGCACAATAAAAAGAGCAGAGTTTGCAAGAGAATGCAGAGTGTGTTTAGTCTCAAGCTGTAAACAAGCTATCAACAGAGAAAGAGAAAAGAAGAGAAGAGAGAGAGGGGGGGGGAGGAGAGAGGTGAGAGGAGAGAGGAGAGAAGAGAGAGGAGAGAGGGAGAGAGCAAGAGAGAGAGAAACAGAGATAGAGAGAGAGAGAGAGGGAGAAACTTTAAGCCTTGAAATTGCCTGTCAGTTTGTATCCTAAGTGTTTTCTGTGTATATTTATTATGTGCTGTCTAGATATCATCGCTTCCAGTTGAGAACTCTGACCCTGTGTTGAGTCTGGAACCCAGCAGGTATGGATAAGATCAAGATATGTTGTTTATATTTATAAAATTATCAAAGAATGAGTAAAAGAAGTTTAAAAATAAAATAAAATACTTTGTTGCTATTCTTTTGACATTTCCCAGTCAAATAACATATTAAGGTTTAGTACCTCATCTTTCAACATCTATAAACCGTTTATAATTTTTCCCTTATGTGTCACTTGATTATACCTGTTCTTTAAGCTGATATTTGTTGTATTGAATGCTCAGAGTACAGAGCTTTAATTATCAGTTTTCTTGAGAGGACTACAATATCACTTACTGCACAAAGAGTCATGAATTCCAATTTGAAAGTTGGTAAAAGGGGTTGGGGATTTAGTTCAGTGGTAGAGCACTTGCTTAGCAAGCGCAAGGCCCTGGGTTGGGTCCCCAGCTCTGAAAAAAAAAAGAAAGTTGTTAAAAATGTATAAAGATATTGGAAGTACCTGTCTAACTAGGGAAAGAAGGAGAGGTGAGCATGGTTCATGAACAGAATGAGCTCTCTCCAGATATATGCCAGGTCCATGGTGAAGAATCCCACTGGTCAGCCCTTCAACCCAGATTTACCTACAAATGGGTCTTGTCGATGAGGGAATTTATGTGCTCTGTCTTGTTCCTGATTCTAGATCTCACAGCAATGAGAAATATTACCTCTAACGCTGACTGAACCTCTCTTTGTGGGTGGGTTTCCAAAAAACATAAGATCCTTACAGGTGATAGGGTCTGGTACCTCTATTAGGCACTTTGATCAACACAGATTTGTGGACTGGGTCCGATGCAGTGTTTCACCCCCTTGTCAGACCCTGTTGGGTGCCCTGCAGGATTTTATCCCTGCTGAGCCCTGCTGATGCATGTAGAATCCTTTGTTCCTAACAAAGTAATGCCATGGTCCAGTACCAACACACCTGGTCATGCACCCGGGCAATGGTCAATTTATTCCTGTCTTTTGTTCTCAGTCTTTGTCCCTGGGATTTAGTCTGGTCTTCCTGGATTTCTTCCAAATAAATTTGGGGCACATATTCAGTCTCTTGTTACTGAAGTCTTAAGCCAGGGTTTCCCACTGTGTTTCTACCTAGTCAACTTGTGGTATATATTCGGTGAATAAAGCTTCAGAATTGACATTGCTTCTTAACACAAACCCACATATGTGTGTTTTTTAATCCCACAAGCTTATGCTCATTTCGCGGTGCAGTGTTGGTGTAGGGATCAACAAATGGAAGTCTCAACAAGATTGTGAAAGAGAAGGTTTTCTGACAGGGCATCTTGGGAAGCTGGCTGGCGAATCAGGAGGGATGTATTGGGGTAAGATGTGCTAGAAAAGGCCTCAGTGATTTGGGCTAGCATGAGTAAAATTTGTAAACAAAGGGGGGATGGGGACAAGGTACTGGTAAAGTATTTCTGCCTATATGTTCTTTTTGAGTTAAGTTTTAGTCTTTGGACAGTGACTAGAGATAGTTTATACCCTATACATGAGAGAGAATAGGTTTGGGGAAAACAGTCCTCCCAGACTCCCTGCAGAAGCTTTGGAGAAAGAGAAGGAAAATAAGCTTAAGCTTTTTCAGAGCTCTCCTAGGGAGAGAAGGAAGGCAGCAGACATCCTGTCTCTTTGCTAGCTCCTATTGGAGAAATGCTTATTTCTATTTCTGTGTTCCATAGGTAGGATATCTGGGTCCCTTTGGTGGGACACCATCTTGTTATGTCAGTTATGTCTATTATCTGTCCTTGGTGCACCAAGCTGTATTTCAGTTTATGTCTGTGGTTTCGAGTTGCTTAAATGTTTTATGTTTCATGTTCAAAAAAAAAAGTAAAATGGTAAAAATGGTCAAAAAATGGTAAAAACTTTATCTGCTGGTTGTTAATGCCTTGATTTGCTTTTAACTTGTTTCAAAAGAGGAACAAATAAGTAAAAAGCTTTGAAGCTCTGCACCTATAGCAAGGAGCCTAAGTCAGCTGGAGAAGCTCCCCAGGGGCTGAGAGTCTGCAGTAGCTGATCTTAAAGGCACCAGCAGCTTCTCAGCTTTTATGGTAAAGGAGATGACTGTTTCTCTTAGAAAAATCCCTGACGGTGATTATTGGACTTAGCAGGTGACAAGGAGCTTCTCATAAAATTACAGCTAGAAAAAATAAAAATGGTGTTTGGTCTAAATATTAAAGATATTCATAGCCACTTTATTTTTGTTTCTGATTGATTTTATTTATTTTTTTAGTATAGACTAGAGTTTATTTAGGTCTTGGAGAGGGGAGTTGAGACAGAGGGATAGGCAGGAGGTAGGTGGAGTAGAGGCCTGCTATGAACACGTAGAGAGTGAGAGGGGGACAGGTACAAGAGGAGAAGAAGCAGGGAGAGGCTCTGATTGGTTTTAGACGTATAAATATGCTCTACATGCCTTGGTTGTAGACTGTTGGCTTTTAGTTATCATATATGGTTAAAAAATTGTAACATTGGTAACAAAAAGTTGGCTTAAAACTGGTAATTTAAATGGAGTCATTCTAGGCAATATGGCATGAGACAACCCAGGGAAATAGGTCTAATTGAGATAATATTTTCATGGAATTCTTATCCTAAAAACCAGGCTAATAAAAGAATTTAGGAATCTTTGTTGACGTATTAAAGGCTGCACCATCATGCATTCACATACAGGAATTGGCAATCAATCTTTATAGCATGAGGGATAGACTGAGAGTTTTGGAGAAACTGGATTTTGGAGACTAGGTTGTTCATTGGAGGTTAAGCTTTGCTTTCCAAAGTTATGGTTCTGCTTTGCTTTTGCAAGTGTAACTTGAAGTTAGTGGTTAAGGATTGCCAGTGTTACATTGGCTAACTCACACTTATTTGTTAATTGAGAAAAAAATCAAACAGGTGGAGATTGTTATGGAACTTGTAAGAGCATTATAGCCTGTTTGTTTACACCAACTGCCATTTCAAAATAGATATAGAAGATTGTTTTTATGCCATTTCTTTACATCCTGGTGATTGTGAAAGGTTTTCATTTAGTGAACTTGCCTATAATTTTGGAGAGCCCATGAAATAATATCATTGAAGAGTTTTACAAAATAATGGCTAATAGCCCTATATATTAGTAATTTTGTCACTGCTTCAATATAAGAAGTTAAGACTTTGAATCTTTCAGTGTATACGGGAATTTTCACTACAAACTTTTACTCTCACAGTGAGCTTAAAATTTTGGGGAGTAGCTGTTGTTCCAGAAAAGATTCTATATTCCTTTCAATATTTGAAATTAATCTTAAGCCTCTAAATTCCTCACTTTACCAGAGATCTTAAGCCTTTTTTTATATCCCCAGGGGAGATAAAGCTGTTGTATTAATGGAGAATTGTAGGATAGAGTCATGGAAGTATTTTTAAAAGAAATCTTGTGAAACATACCTTATTCCAAACAGCAACTAAATTGGTTATTACAAAGTATTGATATTTGGCCCATTATATATACAAAATTTTCAGGCAAAATTGATAATTTTACTCTATGCATGCTTTCGTATTTCCTGTTAATTGTGCATACAGCCCATAAAAAATGAACTTACTCTACTTATAGATGGTTCACCTAATTAAAAGTCAGCATATATAACTGGATCACAAGTTTATTCTCTTGAGTTTCCCTTTGCTTCTACACAGATTATTGAATTACATGCTGTAGCCGCTGTTATTAATGTTGAAAAAAATCAAGCTTTCAATTTATATACTGATAGTCAATCTGTGGCTTATGGTTTACAATTGATTAAAAATTTTCCCTTCTTAGATATTGCTAACCCTCAAACGTTACAATTATTTATGCTATACAACTGTTTGGAGGCAAGTTTTCTCCACGAAATCAGTGAGTGATGATTTTAGCAAGAATGTCTGACAACTCGCTGTCCTTTCAAAACTCTGGCTCAGGCAACTGCCTGAAAAGGCCATAGACTCACACCCATATCTTTGGAAATGGTAATTGAGTTGATAGTACACCCTCACAAAAAGAGGAAGACTCCATTTGCTTACTCTCAACTCCTGGCCTCAAGCTGCCAGCTCAGGGATTTATATGCAAGGCTGAATCTGGACAACATTAACAGGATTTGGCATTTCTAATGTTTCTAATGTTTAATATGTAGGTAAATAAAGCTTGTGTAGGAGCACTAACCACTCTTCCAGAGAATGTGCTGTTTCTTTATAGGCCATTTAAGAACTCAAACTGGATTGCTTGGACCCCTCAGTGAGGGCAATGCCACAATAAATTTATTGCCAGGCAGATTATAGGCCTTCCATAGGAACAATTAGCCAAGGAAGGGCAACTCTTTGGACCCAATCCTCACCTAAGACAGGAAACTCTGGAACTGGCAGAGTTTTTCCAGAGAAGAGAAAGAGGTTGCCACCACAAAATGTCCTACGACAGGTGCTGCTTAATAAAAAATAAAATAGGGGCGAGGGGAGGCTTGCTTAGTAAAAAATAAAATAGGGGGACTTGTCAGAGGCTCCTGGATCCCCTCCAGGGTTTGACCCCTGCTGAGCCCTGCTGATGCATGTGGAAGCCTTTTGTTCCTAACACAGGAACACCCTGACCTGGTAGCAACACACCTGGGCATACACCTGGGAGATGGTCAATTATTTCCTGTCTTTTTTTCTCAATCTTTGTCCCTAGGATTTTGGCTGGTCTTCCTGGATTTCTCCCCAGTAAATTTGGGGCATGTACTTAGTCTTTTGTTACTGGTCTAGAGCCGGGCTTTCCCACTGTGCTTCCTCGATTTTTCACCTGGTCAATTTGGGATATGTATTCAGTGAGCAAAGCTACAGAATTCACATCCTTCATAACAAAAATAACCTGCATATGTGTGTTTTATAATCGTGCAGGCTTACTCCCTGTTCTCAGTGCCGTGGTGGTGTGGGCATTGACACATCAGTGTATCATGATGATGGGTTGATGGTATGAAGACATTGAAATTTTGGGAACAGATGTATAGATGGAGTGCCCAAGTTTCTGCATGAGAACTTTGTGGTTCCTCTCACTGCCTATTTTATATGTAGGATTTGGGGTTGGGAATCCTTTTAGCTCTCCTCAATTCTTGATTTTATGAATCCAATGTCTTGGCACACCTCACAGGGGTAAGACTTTCAGCAACATTTTTTTTTAAATTTATTTATCAGAGCCACTGTCCCAGTTCTTGTCTGATGCTTGAGCCTGCCCTCAAAGGAACATCTTAAATTTTATTTTCCATTTTTATCTCTGATATGCTTCCAGTGCACTATGTTCAGCTCGGAATGGACAGTTTCTGTTGGACTAAAAATGAACAAATGTGTTCCTTGTACCTTGAGGGCAGCTTCTTCTGAAATGTAAGGCAGGAAGTCTCAAGATGATGGATTATACTTTCCCTCAAGAGCTGTGCAATTCTCTATCCCTGGGGAATAGGAGTGGAAACTAGGAGAATGTGCTTTCCTGTTAAAGTAGGAAAATTCTCTCTGTGTATCTACTGCCATCACTGGCTCTTAGAGGAACAAACCTCAGAGGTGAAATTATACATTTGGTAGGTCCCTGAAGGGTTTCCAGGGAATTTCTAGCTAGACATAATCAGGTAGATTAAATTTGTTCCCTACGACTCCACTTTGGAGTTTTTCGATTGGAGTTCTGGCTGTAAGCATATTATAGTATGAGGGATGATGGCTACAGATGAGATTGATCTTAGTCTTCTTTCTGACTATGACCAATCTCACTGGAGACTGACTCCTCATTTTCTGAGTCACTGATTTGACAAACACACACATGTTGATCCTTGTCTTACTTATTCACCAGGTGGCTGGATCAAGGATGGTTTCCAAGAATGCTCTCACATGTGCTTTAATGAAACATTGATCTTGGAAAATAAGACAAATTAAAGGAAAGTTTGAAAGGAAAATTATTCTGAAACAAGTTTTACTACCATAGCTTATCTTTGCCTATTCCAAGGATAGTCGTTAGCACTTCATCCTTCTCCTGTACCCTTACAACACTTCACCCTCTATTTCGGCACTGCTCAAGCCATCACAACATCTTGTACTCTGCATCAGATGTGGATAGTTGGACAGCTCAGCTGGGCATAGAGAAATGCTCTGTGTTCCACACCACCCTCAGTGCTTCTACCCTTTTGTAGATACTGATTTCCATTTTTCCTTCTATCCCTTCATGATTGACAGATTACATACACTTCTTACTCTGGGGTTCATACTGACCATTTTTTTCCCAAATGCAAGAAGACTGAAACTGACACTGTAGTTAGATGCTGGGTCTTCAACAGTGACTATGGAAGAGCTGACACCTGTACTTGATGACTAGTTCTATGGTGCATTTTCCAATGGTTTTTCTATCAAAATACACCTCTAGCATATTCCTGCAGTCTTATTCAACAAATTTCATGTTGTTTTGGTACTGCTATGGTATGACAGGAACAACATAATTGATAACAAGGCATGGAAATTCACAGGTTAAATCCCAGCTCATGAGAGGAAGAAGCAGAAGGACTTGTATGATTTTGAAAATAAATTGTTCTACTTAGTGGGATTACCTACCAAAACAGTGGAAGAAATTTATTTTATACTTTCCTACATCTCCCTTAGTAGTACATTGCCCTTACCTTTTCCAAACGAACACCCTGTCCAATTTTTCCAGTTTTATTCTTTATATAACATGGGTCCTCCTATTCCCAATCTCTATCTCATTTAAGTTCATTGTTTATGTTGTGAACATTTTCCTTTAGTCAATAATCCTTTAGGTGTTCAACAATTTCTTTCCAAAAGCAACAGCTATGGATTGTAATATCTTTACTTAGTTTCATTTTGTTGGTTGGATAAAACATTGTGATGGAAAATGACTTAGTGTTGATAATGTTTATGTCACTTATGGGCTACTGTTCACTGTCAGGTTCACTTGACTCTTATGAACCAGATGTGTGTATCACCAAGGATACATGTGTTGGAATCGGATTAGTAAAACTTGGAGGTGAGGTTGCTGGGAGACCATTAGGTCATGAGCAGAGAACTATAACAGATAAGACTCACGTTTCTATTCAGGAAAAATACAAAGGGACTCCTCTGTGTGAATACACAGAAGAGGGTCATTTAGGAATCAGAAAATGGCCTCACGAGGCCATTGAATCTGCACAAACTTTATGCTATACTTCCTAGACTTCGGATACATGAGAAAATTTTCTTTTGTTCAAGACAGAGGCCATTTCATAAAACCAAAACAGACCAAAAGGAGCTATGGAGTCCAGTCACAACAGATATACCTACAAAGGAACCACTAGGCATAAGGATTTGGCATCTTGAAGGTGTAATTGAAAGAGGATAAGGGCCAGAGTATCCTGGAGTTTGTTGTGAAATTGTGTCAGCTGTCAATGTCAGACAGTACACCCACGATGTCTTATCAACTTGACTGTTTAAACATGGGCTGAACAGGGACAAAGATAGTTATCTAATATAGATATGAGGGATGTGTCTTCTAAGTTTGTTCCTTTTAAAATTATTTTGTAGGATTTTAGGTCCTTTGTTTTGCCATGGGCATTTCAAATCATTTTATTAATTTGTACTAAAAATTATTGAGAAAATTGTTATTGAGTTTAAAGAAGGTAAGTAGATTAATTAGCACACATTTGAAAGGCCTTCTTCAGTAGATTTTAGAACAAGTCGCTGGAAACTTTAATATAATATGAGGTCGAAAGTTTGCTTACTTGTTAAGGTCATGTAATATTCTCATAAAGGACATAATTTACTTCACAACATATACTTCAGGGGATCACAACCACCGATAACTACAGATCAAGTGTATTTGTAGTTAAGTACCTCTTTATGGTTCAGAAGGCATCTAAATGTGCTTATTATACAGAGTAAGAAGAGGATATGCATATATGTAAATACATAAATTAATAAATAAGTAAATGTAAGGAAAATAGTGCTAGATGTATTAGAAATTAAATTCATATATACTTAATAAGATAGAGTAAAGGAAAATAAATCTTAAATAAGATGTACAACCAGCTTAGGGTTTTTGGAGTTTGTATATATAGGATTTGAGAGAGGACCACTCTACAATGTACAACTGTATGTGAATTCATCTCTGGAAGATGCTAATTCTCCTCCTCTAAGTAGTTAATACTTGTTTACAATACTTTTCCTAGGGATGGGACTCCATGAATTAACTTTCATTTTCTGAGATAGTTTAAATGTTCTTATGCTAATGTAGGACTCCGCATTTTAAATGTCAATGTCATGGTAAGCCTGCTCTCCTTTTTTTCATATATATAATAAATTTTAACATATATACTCAGTCTTAGTTTTAACACAATTTGTTAGTTTCTCCTTTTAAATGGAATAAGCTATATTTCCATTTATATATCAATATTATTTGATTAATAGTTACCACTTTTCATCTTTTACTACCTTTTTAGACTCAACAGTTTAATTTTGAGCATCTGTCAATTTAGAAAGCAAGAAACAGTCTATCAGAATGGGAAGGTCAGAGGCCTTATAGGTTGAGAGTATTAATAGAATACATGTGCTATGAAAGTAGTGGATTCACCGTTCCCTGCTCCCAAACCCCTTGGGAGAGAAAGCTCACTGCCCGGACAGGTGGGCACTCCTGAGACTACAGAGTGGGAGAGACCACCAATACTGCCTACCCTTGCCCACATCCCTGGCCAAGAGGAAACTGTATAAGGCCTCTGGGAACAGGAATATAGAGGCACTCAAGCGGCAGGTCCCCTGCAGTCCAGACACTGCCCAGAGCTGAAGGGACCTGATCAAAAGCTCCCTGCACCCCAATCTGTGGGAGGGAGAGCTAAACATTCAGAGGGGCAGACATGCCTGGGAAGCTAGAAGAGACTACATTCTGCTCACATTTATGACTTCAGAGGAAAACACCTAACATCATCTGGGACCCTGTTGCACAGGAGTCCCAGGAAAAGGCTGCACAGGCCCTCCTGGTTGCTGTCATCATGGAGAGCTCAAACGCAGCCCACTGGAGGAACTTCAGCAATGGGGTCACAGGTAAGACCAACTTTTCTACTCCAAGCAACCTGCCTGGTGGACTCAGAACACAGGCCCACAGAAACAGCTGAAGACCAGTAGACAGGTAAGACTACACACAAGAAACAGAACACTCTGTTCCCATTACTGGCTGAAAGAACACAGGAAAACAGGTATACAGCATTCCAGGAACACGGGCCTAAAGGATGGTCTAGCCACTGTCAGAAATAGCAGAACGAGGTAACACCAGAGAAAACCTGAGGACAAGAGGCAAGTGCAGGAAACCAAGCAAGAGAAACCAAGACTACGTGGCATCATCAGAGTCCAATTCTTCCACCAAAGCAAACACTGAATATCCAAACACACCAGAAAACCATGATCTAGGTTTCAAATCACATTTGCTCATGATGATGGAGGATTTCAAGAAAGACATAAATAACTCCCTTACGGAAACGGAGGAAAACATAAATAAACAAGTAGAAGCCTATAGTGAGGAATCACAAAAATCCCTGAAAGAATTCCAGGAAAACACAATCAAACAGGTGAAGGAATTAAAAATGGAAATAGAAGCAAGAAAGAAAGCACAAAGGGAGAGAAACCTGCATATAGAAAACAAAGGAAAAGAGAAGGAGCAATAGATACAAGCATAACGAAGAGAATACAAGAGATAGAAGAGAGAATCTCTGAAGCAGAAGATTCCATAGAAAGCATTGACACAACTGTCAAAGATAATGTAAAGCAGAAAAAGCTACTGGTCCAAAACATACAGGAAATCCAGGACTCAATGAGAAGATCAAACTTGAGGATAATAAGTATAGATGAGAGTGAAGACTCCCAGCTCAAAGGACCAGTAAATATCTTCAACATAATTATAGAAGAAAACTTCCCTAACCTAAAGAAAGAGATGCCCATAAACATACAAGAAGCCTACAGAACTCCAAACAGATTGGACCAGAAAAGAATCTCCTCCTGCCACATATTAGTCAAAACACCAAATGCACAAAACAAAGAATGAATATTAAAAGCAGTAAGGGAAATAGGTCAAGTAAAATATAAAGGCAGACCTATCAGAATCACTCCAAACTTCTGACCAGAAACTATGAAAGCCAGAATCGTGAACAGATGTCATACAAACACTAAGAGAACACAAATGCCAGCCCAGGTTACTGTATCCAGCAAAACTCTCAATTAACATAGATGGAGAAACAAAGATATTCCAAGACAACACCAAATTTACACAATAAATTTCTATAAATCCAGCCCTACATAGGATAATAAATGGCAAAGCCCAACATAAGGAGGCAAGCTACACCCTAGTAATAGCAAGAAACTACTCATCGTGAGAATAAATCAAAGAGAAGAAAAGCACACAAACATAATCTCACATCCAAATACAAACATAACAGGAAGCAACAATCACTATTCCTTAATATCTCTCAACATCAATGGACTCAACTCCACAATAAAAAGACATAGATTAACAAAGTGGATACTCAATGAGGACCCAGCATTTTGCTGCCTAAAGGAAACACACCTCAGAGACAAAGACAGACACTACTTCAGGGTGAAAGGCTGGACAACAACTTTCCAAGCAAATGGTCTGAAAAAGCAAGCTGGAGTAGCCATTCTTATATGTAATAAAATCAATTTTCAACTAAAAGTCATCAAAAAAGTTAAGGAAGGACACTTCATATTCATCAAAGGAAAAAAATCCACCAAGATAAACTCTCAATCCTAAATATCTATGCTCCAAATACAAGGGCAACTACATACATAAAAGAAATCTTACTACAGCTCAAAGCACACATAGTACCCCACACAATAATGGGAGGAGATTTCAACACCTCACTCTCATCAATGGACAGATCATGGAAACAAAAGAAAATAAATAGAGACATAGACAGACTAAGAGAAGTCATGATCCAAATGGACTTAAATGATATTTATAGAACATTCTATCCTAAAACAAAAGGATATACCTTCTTCTCACCACTTCATGAGATGTGGAGGGCCGTCCTCACATTCTCCACTGTAAGATGGCGCCGATATCCGGCAGGATGCACCTAATAAAAGGGCAATACGCAAGCGCCTGGTAAATTCCTCACTCAGGGGGACACGTATGCTGTGGTATGTCATCTGGCACATTTGGCAGCGACCAGCCAGAGAGTGACATGTCCTAGGTGAGGATAGTTTCCTATATAAGGGATGGTCTTTCCCTCACTCGGGGTCTCTGTATTGTAAGCTTGTGCTCTCACTCTCAAGATGCATTAAAGCTGTTTCTGCAGAAGGATCCTTTGTGTCCTGCGTCATTCTTGCTGGCGAGACGTAGCGTGGGACATTTGGTGCCAGAAACCCGGGAAAAAGACCTCATCAGCACCTCCGGAGACCCCTTGGTGACAAGGAGGATTCAGAACTGCAGGTAAAAAAAAAATACATTCAGAGAGGCATGCCTTTCTTGGATTTTGGTCTGGGGTTGTCGCTGCCTTGGGAAGGATTTGTTGAGGCTATGGTATTTGTTCTCGGAGCCACCCTACTCTTTCTTATTATTATGTACTGTTTTCACCGTTTCTGCTGCTAAAAGGACAGCAGCTGGAGGCGCGCCTCAGTCTCTCATAAATAAGTGAGCTTCACGCAGCTCCCTTTTACTGTTGGGGAGCAGGGACGCGATAGCACCGCCCGGGAAGTGCGCATAAGACTCCCGTATATAAGAGAGCAGCGTGTCTGTTTCTACTCATGCCTTGTCAGATGGACGTAGATAAGCCGCCGGGCATTCTTGGTCCCTCATGGGATCCTCACAGTCTGTGATCACGGCTTTGGAAACGGTGCTAAAGCAGAGGGACATTAAAATTGGAGGAAGAACACTTAAAAACTTTGTGAAAGAAGTGGACAGGGTGGCGCCTTGGTTTGCCTGTTCAGGATCGTTTACAATCACCTCATGGGACAAACTTGGAAGGGACCTAGACAGAAAATTGGTGGAGAGAGATCTGCGGCTAGGAACTAAAGCCATATGGAAACTAGTCAAAAATTGCTTAGTAGATGAAGTGTGTAAGGCAGCAGTGGTAGGAGGTCAAACCGTACTCAAGATGGTCCAGGATGGGATGTCAGAAACTGAACGTAGTGAGAGATTAGGCACGTGCAAGAGAAAGGACGTCCTGAAAAAGAAAAAGAGCCCTCCCGTTAAATCCGCGGACAAGGAAGGGTTAAAGCTTTCAGATTCCGGCACTTCCCTCTCTACACAGCAACCGGGAGGGGGAGCCAGCATATACCCTGTGAAAGAGCTAGAAGTGCTGAACCTCCACAGTTCTGATAGCTCTGAGAATGGAATCTTAGATTCAGAGGAGGAGGCCGAGTTAGATGAGGAAGCAGCTAAATATGAGGAAGAGAGATATCACCCCGAGGAACGAAAGGTAGATAATAGAAAGCTTCTGCCGCGGCAGTCGCCAACCGCGCCCCCTCTGTATGAGGCGCGCTCTTGCGCATTCTCTTTAGTCCCCAATAGGGTGAGAAGGAAGCTGCGCATGATGTTCCCAGTCTTTGAGACGCAGGAGGGTGAGCGGGTTCATGCCCCAGTCCAATATAACCAAATAAAAGAGCTGGCGGAGTCTGTCAGAAAGTACAGAGTTACAGCCAATTTCACCCTAACCATTCTTGAAAGGCTGGCCCTAAATTATTTGACACCCGCCGATTGGCAAATGATTGCAAAAGCGACCCTTGTGAACATGGGCCAATATATGGAATGGAAGGCCCTTTGTTATGAGGCGGCTCAAACACAGGCCAGAGCTAATGCCACGGCGTTAACGCCTGAGCAGCGAGAATGGACGTTTGAACTCTTGACAGGACAGGGTCGCTTCGCAGCGGACCAAGCTAATTACCATTGGGGCGCTTATGTTCAAGTCTCCAGCTCGGCCATTAACGCCTGGAAGGCACTCACCAAGAAAAAAGGGGCTGATAATCAACTTACTCGTATCATCCAGGGACCTCAGGAACCATTCTCAGACTTTGTAGCCAGAATGACAGAAACTGCGGGACGAATATTTGGCGATGCGGAGCAAGCAGCGCCTCTTATAGAACAGCTCGTTTTTGAGCAAGCCACCCAGGAATGCCGGGCAGCTATAGCCCCCAGAAAAAATAAAGGATTACAGGACTGGCTCAGAGTCTGCAGAGAACTCGGCGGGCCCCTTACTAATGCAGGCTTGGTGGCCGCCATTCTCCAGTCCCGGCCATGCCCCCTTAAAGGGACAGATACAAGATCATGTTTTCAATGTGGAAAAATGGGCCATTTAAAAAGAGACTGTAGGATAACCAAGGGAGACAGGAGGCCTGCAACTATCTGTGTCCGATGTGGCAAGGGATACCATAGGCCTGACCGGTGCCGCTCAGTGAGGGATATTAAGGGCAAACTACTCCCTCCCTTAGAAGCTCAGCCTAATGAGATGTCAAAAAACGGATCGTTGGGCCCCCGGTCCCAGGGCCCTCAAAGATATGGGAACCGCTTTCAGAAAGCCATGACCCTGACAGAGGAGACTCCCCAAGAGGTGACACAAAACTGGACGTGTGTGCCGCCTCCGACTTCTTTCTAATGCCCCAGATGGGCATTCAGCCAATTCCTGCTCAGACTGTGGGGCCTTTGCCCCCAGGAACCATAGGCCTTGTCCTTGGGAGAGGATCTCTCGCCCTACAAGGACTGATAGTCCATCCAGGCCTTGTTGAAGCTCAGCACTCTCTTGATATTCAGATTCTTTGTTCAAGTCCCGATGGGGTTTTTTCCATAAGTGAGGGAGATAGAATAGCACAGTTATTACTCCTTCTGTGCTCCCAAACCACAATACAGGATACCAAGGGGCCCATGGTGTCCACTGGTAATGATTTGGCATATTTGGTGGTTCATCTTAACAACCGCCCAAAATTGAGCTTAGAAATTAATGGATAGAAATTTGAAGGCATTCTGGATACTGGGGCTGATAAAAGTATAATTTCCTCAAAATGGTGGCCTCCATCATGGCCTACCATAAGATCTTCTCACTCACTACAAGGCTTAGGCAACCAGTCGTGCCCTAAAATCAGCTCTACCACTCTAACTTGGACGACTGTCGATGGCTGACAGGGACAATTTGTTCCCTATGTACTTCCCCTACCTGTTAATCTTTGGGGGAGAGATGTTATGCAGACCATGGGACTAAACTTATCTAACGAATACCCCCCACAAGTGGCCCACATGATGTCCAGGATGGGCTATAAGGAAGGGAAAGGCCTAGGGCGATTAGAACAGGGCTGTTTCATGCCCATTGAACCAGTCGCAAACCCCCATAAACAAGGCCTGGGTTTTTCCTAGGTGCCATTGAGGGTTCTATGCCCATACCCTGGCTTACAGATGAGGCTATATGGGTTCCTCAATGGCATCTATCCTCTGAAAAATTAGAAGCTGCCACTAAATTGGTTAATGAACAATTGCAGCTTGGTCATTTAGAACCGTCCATTTCACCATGGAATACTCCTATTTTTGTGATAAAGAAAAAATCAGGAAAATGGAGACTTCTCCATGATTTGAGAGCCATTAATGCACAGATGCGTTTATTTGGCTCGATCCAACGAGGCCTACCCTTACTCTCCACCTTACCTAAGCAATGGAAGATAATAATTATAGACATTAAGGATTGTTTCTTTTCCATCCCCTTGTGTCCACAGGACAGACAGAGGTTTGCATTTACTATACCAGCTACTAATCATCTTGAACCTGATAAGAGATTTCAGTGGAAGGTCCTACCTCAAGGCATGGCCAATAGCCCCACTATTTGTCAGCTATATGTGCAACGCGCCCTTGAACCTATAAGGAAGCAATTTCCATCTTTGCTTCTGGCTCATTACATGGATGACATTTTAACATGTGATAAAGATTTAACAACCTTACAGACCTCATATCCCATCTTAATCAAAACATTGGGACGATGGGGACTACAAGTCGCTGTAGAAAAGGTTCAAATTGCAAAAATTGGCTCATTTCTGGGATCGGTCATTTATCCTGAAAAAATAGTTCCCCAGAAATTAGAGATTCGCAGAGATCATTTACATACCTTAAATGATTTCCAAAAGTTATTGGGAGATATAAATTGGCTGAGACCATTTTTAAAGATTTCCTCTGCTGAGTTGAAGCCCTTATTTGATATTTTGGAAGGGGACTCTCATATCTCCTCTCCGAGAGCATTGACCCCAGCTGCAAACCGGGCCTTACAAGTTGTAGAAAAGGCCTTACAGGATGCTCAATTGCAGTGCATTGATGAAACCAAACCTTTTGATTTGTGCATTTTCAAAACTGTGCAATTACCAACAGCTGTCTTGTGGCAGAATGGGCCTTTATTATGGATCCATCCCAATGCATCTCCTGCTAAGATTATTGACTGGTATCCCGATGCAGTCGCTCAGCTTGCACTCCGCGGGTTGAAGGCAGCTATTACTCATTTTGGGAAAGAACCCAAAACTTTGATAGTACCATATACAGCCATTCAGGTTCAAACATTAGCAGCTACCTCAAATGCTTGGGCAGTGTTAGTTACTTCCTTTGCTGGACAGATAGATAATCATTATCCTAAACACCCCCTATTATGTTTTGCTAGATCACAACCTGTTGTTTTCCCTCGCGTCACATCCCACAGACCGTTAAAAGAAGGGATAACAGTGTATACGGATGGGTCAAAAACAGGGGTGGGAACATATGTGGTAAATTCCCAAGTGTTCTCACGACAATATTTTGAAACCTCACCCCAAGTGGTAGAATGCCTAGTGGTCATGGAGGTCCTTGAAAAATTCCAGATGCCTCTAAATATTGTTTCAGATTCCTCCTATGTGGTCAATGCTGTTAATATCCTTGAAACCGCCGGCGTAATTAAAACAACTAGCAAGGTAGCAGAGATTTTCCAAAAAATCCAAATTATTTTAATAAATAGGAGATTCCCTGTATATATTACTCATATACGGGCCCATTCTGGACTCCCTGGTCCAATGAGTTCAGGGAATGATTTGGCTGACAAAGCCACAAAAATGATAGCTGTGGCCCTGGCCTCTCCTCTAGAGGCCGCTAAAACTTTTCATGGCAATTTCCATGTTACCTCGGAAACTTTACACTGCCGCTTCTCGCTTCTCTATAACTAGAAAAGAGGCACGTGATATAGTCACCCAATGCCAACAGTGCTGCCAGTTCCTCCCAGTTCCTCACATCGGGGTCAACCCGAGAGGAATACAGCCATTGCAAATCTGGCAAATGGATGTTACTCATAATTCTACTTTTGGAAAATTACAGTATGTGCATGTATCTATAGATACATGTTCTGGCATTCTACATGCCACCCCAATTACAGGAGAAAAAACAACACATGTCATTCAGCACTGCCTTGAAGCATGGAGTGCTTGGGGAAAGCCAAGATGTGTAAAAACTGACAATGGCCCCGCCTATACATCTCAAAAATTCCATCAGTTTTGTGCTCAGATGCAGGTTACCCATCTGACGGGACTGCCCTACAACCCTCAAGGACAGCGAATCATAGAGCGCGCTCATCGGACGCTCAAATCATATTTAATAAAACAAAGAGGGGGAATTATGATAGAACTTCCCCCAACAACCCGAGTGGCCACTGCTTTGGCCCTTTTTACCTTAATTTTTTTAAATCTTGATGAAGCTGGGAAAACAGCGGCTGAGCGACATTGCTCAGAGCCCAAAAGGACAAAAGAATTAGTTAAATGGAAGGGTGTATTGACAAACAAATGGAAGGGCCCGGATCCTGTTTTGATAAGATCCAGGGGAGCTGTTTGCGTTTTTCCACAGGATAATGATAATCCAGTTTGGGTTCCGGGATGACTTACTAGGAATATCAAGACAGAGGACCAAGAAGATGACAACTCTGGTGATCCTCATGCTGATCCAGGGAGTGCCAATAAAAGTGCAGAGCGAACTACGGTAGGGAATAATGTCAACCTTCCCCCTCCCAATGCCGGTGATGTATAATGCCCAAGTTTTTTCCACGTTTCTTTACTACCAACAAAGAGTTGGGACTAGCCTATTTACCATTAGATTCCCAAATACAGCAAGTAAAAGAAAATAGGACTATTCCCCTTAAGGGCAGCCTTTGTTTTGGCATATTCAACAAAACATCTTCTGATCTTCCTTACATTATGTTGAGTAATCAATCTTCTGCTTGGTTAAGGGAGGCCACATGGGGAACTGGTGAGGAAGACATTGTGGCTAATGCCACAGTTCTCTATGGTTGGTGGCCTTACATTAACTCCTCCACCTGCCCTCTCTGTCAACCAAAGTTGGCACCCTTTTGTAGAGGGACCCAGGATGAAAAACTTACTTTGCCGTGGACTGGTTGCCAGTCCTGGGACTCTGCCTGGGCAGTCCAGAATTTTTTCTCCTTCTCCCCTGATTTGGGAGGCGGAGTGAACTTCACCACCATTGATCCTAGACGGTCCAATAATAATCCCTTTGATCAATGGATGCTTTGTGGCGTTAATGGTAGCTGCACTGATCTTACGCCCATGGTGATGCTACTTGGAGGAAAGGGCGAAAAGGGACGGTTATCATTTTTCTGGACGGGGAATATCCACCCTTCAGCCTCTGTCTGGACAGCTACTCATATAAAATATAAACCTTACTGGAGCACGGGGTTTAACCCTGCTCCGGTTTGTGTCTGGCCGCCATTTGTGTGGATTATAAGTAATGCCACTAAAGTTTCTAATTTGAATTGTACATACAGTTCATGTTTTTATGCCCTGTGTTGGGATGCTAGCCAATATTCCATAGCGGTAGTTACCCGCATGCCTCGCTTTATCCCGGTCCCTGTTGAGACTCCAGGGACCCTGACCTTATTTAGAAGAAAAAGAGATTTTGGCATTTCTGCGATCATTGTTGGCATTATTGCTACAATGGCAGTTGCTGCCTCGGTTACCGCCTCGGCATTGGCCTTGTCAAACTCAGTAGAGACAACCCAAACTATCAATGATTTATCGGCTACCGTCTCTGTGGCTCTGGACAGACAGGCCTCGGCTAATACTCAGATACAAGGAGGCCTCATGCTTGTTAACCAACATATAGATCTGGTCCAAGAGCATCTAGACATCCTATGGCAACTGGCCCAGCTTGGCTGTGAACAAAGCTCCCCGGCCTTTGTGTCACGTCTATACAGTATGAACAATTTACCAAAGCTGCCAATTTGTCTAAAACCCTTTCACAGCATTTGTTACAGAATTTGACCTCGGATTTTGAGCAGACACTCAGGGAACTGAGAGCGGCCATCATTCAAGTAAACTCTACCCAACTGGATCTGTCTTTGACAGAAGGATTGTCATCCTGGATCACCTCAGCAGTCTCTTATTTTAAGGAATGGGTGGGGGTGGGACTGTTTGGAGTAGTTCTCTGCTGCGGATTAGTGTTACTCCTCTGGTTGCTTTGCAAATTGAGATTTCAAACAAAGAGGGACAAAATTGTGATCGCCCAGGCGCTTATAGCCCTTGAACAAGGTGCGTCAGCCAATATTTGGTTAACCATGCTAAAGCAATAAGTCGCTGGCTGGACAGCTCTTGCACTCCTAGAACCTCGGTTCATTGCACAGGATTAGAGTGTCCGGCTTGAGCAGCCCATGAGGGATGACAAGCTTAGTATCGCACAGGGAAGTTCTACCAAACATGCTCCCTGGAAGGCATGTCATATTACATGAGGGTATCTGCCCCAGTTTTCCCTCCCTTGAAAAATGGCAGTGTGATGGGTCGGGAGTGCCCTGGGTCTCAACAACAGCTTAAGGGTATCTCTCTTGTACAGGTTCGCCAACTTTGTGCGAGGATATGACCTCTGCCTTCACCCTCCTATTTATGGGTGTCCTATTTGCTTAAAAACAGAAAAGGGGGAGATGTGGAGGGCCGTCCTCACATTCTCCATTGTAAGATGGCGCCGATATCCGGCAGGATGCACCTAATAAAAGGGCAATACGCAAGCGCCTGGTAAATTCCTCACTCAGGGGGACACGTATGCTGTGGTATGTCATCTGGCACATTTGGCAGCGACCAGCCAGAGAGTGACACGTCCTAGGCTAGGATAGTTTCCTATATAAGGGATGGTCTTTCCCTCACTCAGGGTCTCTGTATTGTAAGCTTGTGCTCTCGCTCTCAAGATGCATTAAAGCTATTTCTGCAGAAGGATCCTTTGTGTCCTGCGTCATTCTTGCTGGCGAGACGTAGCGTGGGACATGATACTTTCTCCAAAATTGTCCATATAATTGGTCATAAAACAGGCCTCAATAGATACAGAAAGATAGAAATAATCCCATGTGTCCTATCAGACCATGACGGGCTAAAGCTGGTCTTCAAAAACAATAAGGGAAGAACGCCCACATATACATGGAAGTTGAACAATGCTCTACTCAATGATAACCTCAGGGAAGAAAAAAAGAAAGTAACGATTTCTTGGAATTTAATGAAAATGAAGGTACAACATACCCAAACTTATGGGACACAATGAAAGCTGTGCAAAGAGGAAAACTCATAGTTCTGAGTGCCTGCAGAAAGAAACAGGAGAGGGCATATATCAGCAACTTGACAGCACACCTAAAAGCTCTAGAAGAAAAAGAAGCAAACACACCCAGGAGGAGTAGAAGGCAGGAAATAATCAAACTCAGAGCTGAAATCAACCCCGTAGAATTAAAAAGGACCATACACAGAATCAATACAACCAAAAGTTGGTTCTTTGAGAAAATCAACAAGATAGATAAACCCTTAGCCAGACTAA
Source organism: Rattus norvegicus (assembly GCF_021556685.1). NCBI lineage: Eukaryota > Metazoa > Chordata > Mammalia > Rodentia > Muridae > Rattus > Rattus norvegicus. The sequence continues at coordinate 41,142,115 of NC_141541.1, forward strand.
CGAAAGGACACTGAGAGTGTGTACAAATTTACAAAATCAGAAATGAAAAGGGAAACATAACTACAAAATCAGAAGAAATTCAAAAAATCAGATCCTCCTTTCAATATTCAACAAAACTTGAAAATCTGGAGGAAATGGACAATTTCCTAGACAGATACCAGGTGCCAAATTTAAATCATTGAACAGATAAACCATTTAAACAACTCCATAACTCCTAAAGAAATAGAAGCAGTCATTAAAAGTCTCCCAACTAAAAAAAGCCCAGGCCCAGATCTGTTCAGTGCATAATTCTATCAGAACGTCATAGAAGACCTCGTAGCCATACTATCCAAACTATTCCACACAATTGAAACAGATGGAGCACTATCGAATTCCTTCTATATTTCCACAATTACACTTATTCCTAAACAACACAAAGACACAGCAAAGAAAGAGAACTTCAGACCAATTTCCCTTGTGAATATCGATGCAAAAACACTCAACTAAATTCTGGCAAACCAAATCCAGGAGCACATCAAAACAATCATCCATCATTCTCAAATAGGCTTCATCCCAGGCATGCAGGGATGGTTTAATATTCAGAAAACCATCAACATAATCCATTATATAAATAAACTGAAAGATAAATCCACATGATCATTTCATTGGATTCTGATGAAGCATTTGGCATAATTCAACACCCCTTCATGGTAAAATAACTAGAAAGAATAGAAATTCATGTCCAATACCTAAACATAGTAAAGGCCATATAGAGCAAACCAGTAGTTAACCTTAAAGTAAATGGAGAGAAACTTTAAGCAATCCCACTAAAATCGGGGACTAGACGAGGTTGCCACTCTCTCCCTACTTATTCAACATAAGATTGAAATGCTAGCCAGGGCAATCAGACAACAAAAAGAGATCAAAGGAATTCAGATTGGAAAAGAAGAAGTCAATATATCGCTATTTGCAGATAATATGATAGTGTATTTAAGTGATCCCAAAATTTCCACCAGAGAACTACTAAACCTGACAAACACCTTCAGCAAAGTTGCTGGGTATAAAATTAACTCAAATAAATCAGTTGCCTTCCTCAGCACAAAACATAAACAAACCGAGAAAGAAATTAGGGAAACGACACCCTTCATAATAGTCCCAAATAATATAAAAACATTGGATTTGGTTTGCCAGAGGTGACTTTAATCTAGCAAGTGAAAGATCTGTATGATAAGAATTTCAAGCCACTGAAGAAAGAAACTGAAGATCTCAGAAGATGGAAAGATCTCCCATCCTCATGGCTTGGCAGGATTAATATAGTAAAAATGGCCATTTTACTAAAAGCAATCTACAGATTCAATGCAATCCCCATCAAAATACCAATACAGTTCTTCAGAGAGTTAGACAGAGCAATTTCCAAATTCATCTGAACTAACAAAAAACTCAGGATAGCTAAAACTATCCTCAAAAATAAAAGGACTTCTGGGTGCATCACTATCTCTGAAATCAAGCATTATTTCAGAGCAATAGGGACATAGGCCATTGGGATAGAATTGAAGACCCAGAGATGAATCCATACTCCTTGATCACTTGATTTTTGACAAAGGAGCCAACACCATCCAATTGAGAAAAGATAGCCTTTTCAGCAAATGGTGCTGGTTCAACTGAAGGTCCACATGTAGAAAAATGCAGATCGATCCATGCTTATCACCCTGTACAAAGCTTAAGTCCTAGTGGATCAAGGACCTATACATCAAACCAGATACACTCAAACTAATAGAAGAAAAAGTGGGGAAGCATCTTGAATACATGGGCACTGGAAAAAATTTCCTGTACAAAACACCAGTGGCTTATGCTCTAAGATCAAGAATCAACAAATGGGATCTCATAAAACTGCAAAGCATCTGTAAGGCAAAGGACACTGTTAGGATAAAATGAAAACCAACAGATTTGGAAAAGATCTTTACCAACCCCACAAGTGATAGAGGGCTTATATCCAAAATATACAAAGAACTCAATACGTTAGACTTGGGAAGAGACAAATAACCCTATCAAAAAATGTGGTTCAGAGCTAAACAAAGAATTCAGAGCTGAGGAATGCCAAATGGCTGAGAAACACCTAAAGAAATGCACATCTTTAGTCATAAGGGAAATGCAAATCAAAACAACCCCAATATTTCACCTCACACCAGTGAGAATGGCTAAGATCAAAAACTCAGGGGACAGCAAATGCTGGTGAGGATGTGGAAAAAGAGGAATACTCCTCCAATCCTCTGGGATTGCAGACTTGTACAAACATTCTGGAAATCAGTCTGGAGGTTCCTCAGAAAAAATGGACATTGAACTACTTGAGGACACAGCTATACCTCTCTTAGGCATATACCCAAAAGATGCCCCAACATATTACAAAGACAAAATCTCCACTATGTTCATATCAGCCTTATATATAATAGTCAGAAGCTGGAAAGAACCCAGATGCCTTTCAACAGAGTAAGGGATACAGAAAATGTGGTACATCTACACAATTGAATAATACTCAGCTATCAAAAACAATGACTTTATGAAATTCATAGGCAAATAGATGGAACTGGAAAATATCATCCTGAGTGAGGTAACCCAATCACACATGGTATGCACACATTGGTAAGTGGATATTAGCACAAATTCTTGAATTACCCTAGATGCACAGAACACATGAAACTCAAGAAGGATGACCAAAATGCCAATGCTTCCCTCCTTCTTTAAAAAGGGGAACAAGAATACCCTTGGGAGGGAATAGGGAGGCAAAGTTATAGAACAGAGGCAGAAGGAACACCCATTTAGAGCCTGCCCCACATGTGGCCCATACATATACAGCCACCAAACTAGATAAAATGGATGAAGCAAAGCAGTGCAGGTCAACAGGTAGCAGATGTAGTTCTCTCCTGAGAGACGCAACTAGAATATAGCAAATACGTAGGCGAATGCCAGCAGCAAACCACTGAATTGAGAATGGAACCCCCATTGAAGGCATCAGAGAAAGGACTGAAAGATCTTGAAGGGGCTTGAGACCCCATATGAACAACAATGCCAAACCAGAGCTTCCAGGGACTAAACCGCTACCCAAAGACTATACATGGACTGACACTGGGCTCCAACCTCACAGGTAGCAATGAATAGCCTAGTAAGGGCACCAGTGGAAGGGGAAGCCCTTGGTTCTGCCAAAACTGAACCCCCAGTGATCGTGATTGTTGGGATGGTGGTGGTAATGGTGGGAGGATGGGGAGGGGAACACCCATAGAAAAAGGGATGGGGAGGGGTCAGGGTGATGTTGGCCTGGAAACCAGGAAGGGGGAAAAAATCGAAATGTAAATAAGAAATACTCAAGTTAATAAAGATGAAAAAAAGTAGGGGTTAAAAGTGTAAGCACAGTCAGGAATGGTGATATATAAGAAAGTGTGGGGTTTGGATAACAAAAACAAAAAAGAAAAAGAAAAATCGATTATTTTCAGATCTACTTTGCACACTAATTTAAAAGTGTAGTAGTGGCTACTTAGAAGGCTGAGTGGTTAAATTTATGCAGTGCTCTTATAGCATATGAAAGTTTGGTTTCTAGCACCCATGTGTGTGACACAAAACTCTCTGTAACTCCAGCATCATGGAATCTGATGCCTCTAGACACAGAGGGCACTTGAATCCTCATGCACATAACTACATACACAGACATGGACATTAAAGTTAAATCAAATATTTTTAAAGTATAATTTATAAGAAAGAAGCCTTTAATGGCATGTACCATAAATGGGAGACAATGTTTCTCCCATAAGATATGGGATGATAACTGAATACTCAATGCCAAATGTGAGATATTTCCCTATGACTCAAGGAGGCCCCAGAGGGTTCTAAAACAGAAAGGACATCTCCACTGCTCTTGGTTGTCTCCGTGAACAAAAGAATAAGACACTGTACCTGAAGACAAATTTTATTCTGGCTGTAGCATATGGAGAAATCATGTTGGAAATGACCTAGAAAATTTCCTTTCTGCTGGGCACTTTTCATTGTCTTAGAACCTGATGTGCAGACTACTGTGGGAGAAAAGTTATCAGTAGTTTTACTCAGCAAGTTATATTGAATGCTCTAATGCCTATTTGCCAGGCAAGATGTGCATACTGGTGCTATCATTGCACAAATGTTCTGGGAGCAACAAACTCCACTTATAGTAACTTTGAAGCTTCTACCACAAGAGTAAAAGAATTCATGGCTGGCAACGTAAACTTGGTAAAAACTCATGGCTGAGAAGTGAGAGCCAAAGGTTTGTGAGTATATAAATGCAGTTTGACTTTTTAAGGATATTGGGTTAAACTGCTTTTTAAATATTTATGTTTGTACATGTTCATTAGTGTTCTCCACTTTGGACATAAAAACTTCTAGGTAGAGTGGGCATCAATACATGCAATGACAACGCCATCCTCTGCTACATATGCAGCTGTAACCAAGAGTCTGCCCATGCATAGTCTTTTAATAGTGGTTTAGTCCCTGGGAGCTCTGGTTTGTTGGTACTGTTGTTCGTATTGGGTTGCGTGACCCTTCAGTTCCTTTAATACTTTCTCTAATCCCTTCAATGGGCACCCCGTTCTCAGTTCAATGGTTTACTGCTAGCATTCACCTCTGTATTGGACATGTTCTGGCTAAGCCTCTCAGGAAACAGCTGTTAACAGGCTGCTGTCAGCATGCACTTCTTAACTTCAAAAATATGAAACACATCACAAATTTGTGTGTCATCCTTGTGCAGGGTCTGTGATATATCATTCCCCTTTTAGTATATTTGCTGCCGAGACAAGCACATGACATACTATCTTTTCCTTCAATGTATGATCCTGTAAATGGCAGATTCTTAATAGAATCTCCATCTTGTGGGGTATTTCAGTCCTTGTCATTCATCCTGAAATCACTTACACAGGGAATTAATCATGGACACTACTGTACATATTAACTGAACTTTTGCCCTCAACTGTCAAGGTCCTACATTCTGGATCTGGCCTCATTGTTTCTCTCGATTATATGCTTTCATCCTTGCTAGCATTTGCTTAAACGTTCCTAAAACCATCTTTCAGTTAATAAATCTTCAATTTCTCTATTCTTGGTGCAAACATGTGAGTGTTTTGTGGATTCTAGTATAGGAGTTGACTGAGAAATAGTACTATATGCTTCCACAATTTTGGAGTTTTTTCCAAAGAATTATTTTGCTTATAGAGATAGATATTCTATATACCCATACCATCTAGCAAGGCCAATACAAAATTTGGCAGAGGGATAAGGAAACTCTCACAACACATAGTGAAGCATCAGAAATGAAAGTAAAATTATGATGTTAACTAGATTCTGTAATGTTGATATGCTGGGAAACTTCAAGGCTCAGTGGTTACCATGTGGTCCATGCTCATTGTTAAGTCGTTGTACTTGAACATTAAGTAAGCCAAAGGTGCAAAATAGGGTAAAGAAAAAAAGAAGCTATAGGAAGAAAGAGAGCCTAAGCTAACTGAAAAAAAGGTATGCAAGAGCTGTCCTAACCAGAAGATCTGTACTAATTCTTGAGTTATTCCCTGTCAGGATTGAATGTTTGTTTGATTTTTCAGAGATTTTCCCCCTGTTGTTTTGAATTATTGATGCAGAAACAACAAGTTTCATTAATAAGGGCATATACAGATCTGACTTCTGCAGAAAGGGTGTCTAGAGTTTCTTTATTCTGGAGGACCATTTCTGTCAGGAGCTGAGGTGTTGTTTGTACATCTTTAGTAGAGACTGTGGTCTTCTAGGTTATGTGATAGGAAAAGTAATTGTTAATATTAATTTTTGCAACTGTGGTCATCCTTGACCAAAATAATTCTCTGAGATTATTGCAAATTTGCCCACTTCTGACCAGTTTCTGCCCAAAGCTACAGACATTTTGTTTTTCTCATATTTTCTGCTAGGGACTGAACATAGAAATTCCTTCTTTAGAGAAGTTCAGATGGAGAAAAGTTACAGGGGATGGGAACTCTTCTAAATCTCTTAAGTATGACAACATCTTAAGTTTTAGGTCTATATATAGGTCTTCGCTACACAGAAAGTAATTGCCTTTCTCTTTAAGTGTTACTCCACTGTTTGGTTTCTGAATCTAAATGAGCTGTAAGCTGTTGTAATTTACTAGGATAGAAAAGTCATAAGTTTTGAGGAATAGGATCATTCCTCTCTGATGTTTGCAGGTAATTAGAAAAAAAGCAGGGGCAGTTCAGAAATCTGCCCATGATTAGCTTACAGATCTATCCAGGCACTTGCATTAGTTTTTACCTTTCTCCTCCTACCATGCTTTTTGCCTCAGGCAAATTCTTTTCTTTCCTTTTGGAAATTTCAGACAAGACATCATACTGTATCCTTTGGTAACCTGGATTTTCTTATATAGACAAGGCTTATCAGTCACTCACAGATCTCTGTCTGTCTGCCTTAGAAGGGTTGAAATTACATTGCAGGCCACTATGCTTTTAATTATTTTCTTTCATAACTTTACTTTTTTTCTTTCAAAAAATATTTTAAACGCATAGCATATGCGTATTTTACCTAAAAGCATGTTTTGTGTAACATGTGTATACCTACTGGATTTAGTGTCCAGAAGAGAGCATATTATTCCCTGTAACTAAAATTATAGATGATTGTGAGCCACCACATGGATGCTAGGACTTGAGTAATTGTCTTTGAAAGAAAAGCTGAATAATTTCTTCAGCCGCATTAATTTAATTTTTTTCATTTAAGCTTGATAATGTATACGATGAATTTTAGGTTAAAAAAACTCCTATTACCTTGTCTGCTCCTCAAAGGCCCTCTCGAGCTCAATATTCTTTCCAAGAAATTCTCATATCTTCATCATGTTTGAGACATAAAATGCTGCTATCACATCATGGATATAGGATACAATGGAGGTTTTGCTTTTTTTCTGATTCTTTCACAGAAATCTAAAGGAGGCACCAGAAATAATCCATGATAGATTCGACTGTGTGCTTTCTCTTGAGATGATAGCATGGTAAAGGGTGCCACATCTGTCTTTCTGACCAAGTCTAACCACCATCTATGCAGACACTATTTTGTTGCATCAGTACCTCTTGCCTTCCCTCTCAGATGCAAGCTTTTCATTAAAGGCTGAGGTTGCTTGGGGAAGCTGGGACCAAATGCTATACATTTTCATTTTCACTATATATGCTAACTATTAGAGGAAGCAGTTTTTGTTAACCTATAAGAAAGCAATTATAGGAATATGAAGAACTCTCCTGTGAACCAGTAGTCTGGATGATGAGAACCTGGCTTCAGAGGCTGAAGGCTTTCAACACTTGCAGGTGACAGTGCAAAGGGATTAAGAAATGATCTCTATGAAGGACTAGACATATCATTTGTTTGATCTGGAAAAGAGAAAATGTTGAGCCTTGTTTACTAAAAAATAAAATATATAAAAATGTTTTAAATGTAAGAATTTCAAGGTGTTTACATCATTTTAATGATATGAACCTATGTACCTATTCCTGAGTCATCCATGATCTTTGTGTCTGGTTATAATGTCTAACTAGTAAGTTACACATAAATAATGCCTCAAAACATAAGTGTAAGAAGTGGAAGACTTTGCCATTAACACTGAAGTCACCTGGATGAAGGCATTGATTATCTAGGTTTACTCAACAGAGATTTTCACCATTCTTCCAGATTGTCTATTTGGAAAGTTCTGTATGTATGAAAGTAGGAGAAACTCTCATGTGCACATCACAGATCTTAAACAATTACACATGGAAGACTAATTATCCCTATCACTTCTCAATCAACCAGCTTCCTTGGGAAGCAAACCTGAGTGTAGTTTTTTAATTTTTTTCCTCATTAATTTATGTATTGAATCACTGTGCATTCTGATCACATTACCTCCTCTCAATCCCTTCCCCTACCTCCCTTGTCCTCTTCAGCACTGAGAAGGGAGTAGATCCCTCTTGGGTACTAATCCACCTTGGCACCTCAAAACACTGCAAGACTAAGCAGTTTTGCTCTCTCTGAGGCCAGACAAGGTAGCTCACTCAGGAGAACAGGATGCTCAGACAAGCAACAGAAATAGGAGCCCCTGCTCCAGTTGTTGGGGAACGTGCAAGAGGACCAAGGAGTTTAACATCAATATATGTGACCCCTCATATATGCCAGTTCTCATCTTCTCTCTGACACATATTCCTTCCAGCATCCACTTGTGATGACTATTTCATTTCATTTTCTGAGTGAGATTCAAGCATCCTACCATCAGTCCTGCTTGTTATTTAGCTTTGGGCATATGGATTATAGAGTGAATATTCTGTACTTTATGGCTTATATACAGTCATGAGTACATACAGTGCATGTACCTTTGACTCAGGTTACTCCAATCAAGATGTTTTTTTACTTCTATCCATTTGCCTGCAAAAGTCATGATGCCCTTATTTTTAATAGCTGAGTAGTGCATTGTATAAATGAACATTTTTATTAATCTATTCCGCTGAGTGACATTTTTTGTCTACTACAATTAAAGCTATGTTCATAGCAGTCTTATTTATAATAGCCAGAAGCTAGAAAGAACCCAGATGCCCTTCAACATAGGAATGGATTCAGAAACTGTGTTATACCTACACAATAGAGTACTACTCAGTAATCAAAAGCAATGACTTCATGAAATTCATAGGCAAATGGAATGAAGTAGAAAATTTCATCCTGAGTGAGGTAGCCTATTCACAGAAAAACACACATTGTATGTACCCATCGATAAGTGGATATTAGCACAAAAGCTCGAATTACCCAAGATGTAATGCACAGACCAAAGCTCAAGAAGAAGGAAAACCAAAATGTGGATGCTTCCACTCCTTCTTAAAAGGATGAAAATATCCATAGGAGGAAATATGGAGGCAAAGTTTAGAGCAAAGACTTCAGGAAAGTCCATTCAGAGCCTGCCCGACATGTGGTCCCTATATATACAGCCACCAAAACTAGATAAATTTCATGAAGCTAAGAAGTGCATGCTGACAGGACCAGATATAGACATTTCCTGAAAGACAAAACCAGAGCATGTAAAATACAGAGGTGAACACTAGCAGGAAAGGAGGAATTAGAGAAAGGATTCAAAGAGCTGAAGGGCCTTGCAACCCCATAAGAACAACAATGCCAACCAACCAGAGCTTCCAGGGACTAAATCACTAGGGAAAGACTATACATGAACTGACCTATGGCTCCAACTGCATATAAAACAGACAATAGTCTTGTTGGAGCACCAGAGGAAGGGGAAGCCCTTTGTCCTGCCAAGGTTGGACCCCCAGTGCAGGGGAATGTCAAGTGGATTTGTAATGGGGGTGAATGGGTGGGAGTACCTTCATGGAGAAGGGAGAGGGGATAGGGGGCTTATAGACAAGAAACTGGGAAAGGGAATGTCATTTGAAATGTAAGTAAAGAACTATATCCAATAAAAATGAATAAATTAATTAATGAAAAAAGTATTGAACAATTGACTGCAAGCTAGGTCACTACATCTACACATGTCCAAAAGAGCCAAATAGTATTCATTGCTAGTCAAGGTAAAGGAAATAATTTTTTAAATTTTTATTAGATATATTTAATTACTTACATTTCAAAGATTATTGCCCTTCCTGTTTCCTATTCATAAACCCCCATGCATTCCCCTCTCCTTCACCCATATGGGTATTCCCCCTATACATCCCCCATATTGTCTCCTCTTTATTCCCCTGCACCGGGGGTCCAACCTTGCAAGGACCAAGAGCTTCTCCTTCCCCTGGTGCCCCAACAAGTCTATTCTCTGCTACATAAGCAGTTGGAGCCCTGGGTCAGTCCATGTATAGTTTTTCCCTAGTGGTTTAGTCCCTGGAAGCTCTGGTTGTTGGCATTCTTATGTTTTATAGGGTTGCAAGCTCCTTCAAATCTTTCAATACTTCCTCTAATTCCCCCTTAAGAGGGTCCTATTCTCAGTTCGGTGGTTTGCTGCTAGCAATGACATGGTCTGGATGTATTTCAGAAGAGATCTATATCCGGTCCCTTTCAGCATGAATTTTCTAATTTCATAAATCTTAATTAGTTTTGAAGGCTGTATACATATATTGGCCACATGTGGGTCACGCTCTGAATGTCCATTCCTTGAGTCGCTGCTCTAAACATTGCTTCCATATCCCCTCCTGTGGATTTCTTCCCCCCCCCCTTTAAGAAGGAGTGGGAGCATCTGCATTTTGGTCATCCTTCTTCTTCAGCTTCCTGTGGCCTGTGGATTGGCTTCTTGGGTAATTCATGATTTTAGGCTAATATCCACTTATCAATGAGTTCATATCAATTGTGTTTTTCTGTGATTGAGTAACGTCACTCAGGATATTTTCTAGTTCCATCCATTTGCCTATGAATTTCATGAAGTCATTATTTTTGATAGCTGAGTAGTAAACCATTGTGTAGATGTAACACATTTTTTAAATCCATTCCTCTGTTGAAGGGCATCTGGATTCTTTCCAGCTTCTGGCTATTATAAATAAGGCTGCTATGAACATAATGGAGCATGTGTCTTTGTTTTATGTTGGAGCATCTTTTGGGTATATGCCAAGAGTGGTATAGCTGTGACCTCAGTTAGTGGAATGTCCAAATTTACCAGTTTGCAATTCCACTAATAACAGAGGAATGTTCCTCTTTCTCCACATCCTGGCCAGCATCTGCTGACACCTGAGTTTTTCATCTTAGCCATTCTGACTGGTGTGAGGTGGAGTCTCAGGGTTGTTTTGATTTGAATTTCCCTGATGACTAAGGATGTTGAACATTTCTTTAGGTGCTTTTTGGCCATTCGAAAAGTACATAATTTATATACTGTTTTATGATGGTTAATCCTCATTGTAAACTTGACAAGATTTAGAAATACTTGAGAAATACACTTATAGCACCTTCATAGTGTGTAGGAGGGAATTTCCATGCATATTTAATGAAGGAAGTACACTTGAAATATACACAACTCTATGCCACGTGATGGATTCTTAGTATGAACAAAAATGGAATAATAAAGCAAACAAGAAAGCTGAGCACTGGCATCCATTTTTGTGCTTCCTGACTATGAAAAGAACATAACTATTACTTCACATTCCACCCACCATGCATATCCTGTCAGGACGGGCAATATCCACTTTAGTTGTAAGCCTTTCCTTACTAAAGGTGTTTTTGTCTGGTCTGTGGTAACATGGCAGGATATAAAATATAGAAAGGTACCCAATACAAGTTTCTGCCTACTGTGAATCACATTGAACAACAAGAAGGCAAAAATTCAAATTGTACCACTTTATTTGGGGTACTATCCGGTTCTCAGAAATATTTACAGAATTTTTTCTTGTAATCATACCAAGATTATAATAATCTAACTATCCTTAATATAGGAACTGTATAAATTGTGTAGAAATCACACAATAAAATAATGTTCAGAAATATGAAGAATGCACATTCATGTAGTAAGATATGATAATCTCGAATTGAGCTATGAGTATATTGTAAACACACAGCAGTGACACTAATTGGGCTTGAAATGCAGCTCAGGCAGCAAAGTGCTTGCTTGGATGTAATTTGATTCCCAAGTAACATACACAAACCAGTAAACCAAACCCTATGTGGTGGGGTTAGAATTCAAGTCAATAGTAGAAAGCTTCTCTACTATTGACTTGATTGAGGTCCAAGATTGAGGTCATGGGTTAAAGCCCAATGTTAGAATAAACAAAGGATACAGGATAAGTACTGTAAGAATTAAAAATATATAACTAAGAAATTTGGCAAGATTCTTCTGAATCTTCAGGCAGAAATCTTTTACTGTGTTCCTGGAATAAGGCAGTACCACTGGAGATGTGCAAACTATAACTGACAATTGGATTTGGTGTAAATATTCACTAGTTTCAGATAGTCCCAGGTATGAAACATAAATCTCAGAAAGTGGGTAAAGACCATACATTGGAAGATAAAAATCTCCTTCAGAATATGTAGAGTTGAAACCCTGTTTCCAACTGCTGGGAGGCCACAGATGTGTTCCTTACAACTAAGTACCAACCTCAATCCCTCTGTTTTTGCCAGCCACTGGACTGGAATGTAGGGGCAGATATGGAAGATTCCAAACTGGAACATCATTTGCCTCTCTCTCTCTCTCTCTCTCTCTCTCTCTCTCTCTCTCTCTCTCTCTGTGTGTGTGTGTGTGTGTGTGTGTGTGTGTAACACACTGCAATGGACATTTTGGGAAGAGCAGCTGTAAATCTATAGAAATCTGTCCTCATCTTCTATATTTTGGGTGCCAGTAATATAACTCCCGTCATTAGGCTTTATATCCCAAAGTTTTACACACTAAGCAAACCACCAGCTACCTAATTATCTGATTTAAAATTTGAAAGCTGAGATGACTCAGGGTATAAGGGACCAAGTGCCAAGCCAGACTACTGACCTCAAACTTCAGACCCAACGTGGTACAAAGAGATCATGGAGCTCAAACGTTGTTTAGAACATCTATACATCTGTCATTTCATGTGAATAATCTGAACACAAACACAGAGGCTGACACCCATCCACATATTAATAAAAGTGAAAATTTTTAAATTGAATTTTTAAATGGCTGAGAAGCACTTAAAGTAATGTTCAACATCATCCTTGGTCATCAGGGAACTGAAAATCAAAGCAACCCTGAAGTCCCATTTTATACCAATTAAAATGGGAAAGACCAAAAGCTCAGGTGACAGCATATGCTGGTAAAGATATGAACAGAGAGAAATACTTCTCCACTGCTGGTTGAATTGTGAATTAGTACAAACAATCTGAAAATTAAGCTGGCTTTTCCTGAGAAAATTGGAAATAGTTCTATCTCAAAACCCAGCCTTACCACTCCTGGACATATATGGAAACAATGCTCTACCATACCACAAAAACATGTGTTCCACTATGTCAAGACAGCCTTATTCATAATAGCCAGTAACTGGAAACAACCCAGTTGGACCCGAACCAAAGAATGGATACAGAAAATGTGATTCATTTACACTATAGAATATCATTCAGCTATTAAAAATGAGAATATCATAAATTTTTAGGTAAAGGGGTGGATCTAGAAAATATCGTCCTGAATGAGCTATACAAAATGACATGCATGGCATATACACACTGATAAGTGGATATTAGCCATAAAGTACAGGATACCCATCATACAACCCAGAGATTGAAAGAAGTTTTTCAAGAAGAAAGGCCCAAGTGAGGGTGCTTCAATGCCACTTGGAAAGGGGAACACAATACTCATGGGAGGTAGATGGAGAAAACTACCTGAGTGGAAAGGGGGGCACATGATCATATATTGGAGAGAGCTCAGAGAAGCCCAGAGGGTCAGGAGAAAGAAGGGAAATATATAGCTGCCAGGGGTAGGGAGGGTGAATGGGAAGAACCTCTAGAATGTTCTAGATACCTGGGATGTGAAAGGCACCCAGGAATCAATGTGGGTGACCCTAGCCTAAATGCACAACATAGGGAGATGGAGAGTCCATACTGAAGAGTCCAGCTTATGTAATTCAAAGGAGCCCCCAGTAGAGGGATGGAATACCAACCCATTTTCAAATTTGTGGCCCAGAATTGTTCCTCTCAATGAGAAATGCATGGACAGAAATGGACCCAAGAGTGAAGGAATGACTGGTCTGTGACTGGTGCAACATGTGATTTTGGAGCCTAGCATGGTTGTCCTCTGATAGGTTGTACATCCACCTGACTAAGACATATGGAGAAACTTACAGCCAACCAATGGTCTGAGGTAAGCAACCCCTATGGAAGAATTAGGGAAAAGATTTAAGGGGCCATAGGGGATGGCAACCCCAATAGGAAGTGAAACAATGTCAACTAACCTGGACTCCAGGATACTACTAGAGTCTATACCACCAACCAAAGACCATACATGTGCTGTTCTGAGAATCTTGAAAAATATGTAGCAGAAAACCTACTCTCTTGCCTGGCCCCAGTGGAAGAAGATGTACCTAATCCTGTAGAGACTTGATGTCCCAGAGTAAGAGATGCCATGGTTTGGGGAACATTTTCTCTGAAATACAGAAGAGGGTGGATAGGGTAAAGAACCCTGAAAGGGGGGACAGGGAGGAGTAGCAACAGTATGGATGTAAATAAATAAATTAATTTCAAAAAATAATTTAAACAGCATATAGTTCAAATTAAAATTTTTAAAGCCTTCAATTTATTACAGATCATGCAAAAACATATGATGATATACATTTAGTCAGAAAACATGATGTAGAAATCATAGTGAATTCTCCAGATATGGTCATTAGACAATTCTTTCCAGCATGCTCCAGGGTTAAGACTCAATAAATAGCACTGAAAAAAAGTTATAATGATATCACTATTTGTAAATATATGACTTTAAAATTTACAATATATAAAAAATTTATTATGACCTATTCAAAAATTTAGAAGGCAACAAATATATACTGTATATGTAATAGTGTAAGCAAGCTATGTTGCTATAAGATTATAAAAAATGATACTGTCTTTTACTCCACACTACATCCTCCACCACAGTGCCCCAAGATATCTGGTAGATATCCTCATCTCAGTCAGCAAACCCTCTAACCTGCTTTGTTCTATTCCATATCACACTGCTGATGACTTGTCTCTGAGACTGTCAATAATCTCTTTACTCATCTAGTTCCAAGGCAGGTTGCACCATGCCCAAAATATATATCCCAATTCTGTGGCAGCCTAGTTTCACCAGCCACCACATACTCTTCTGAAGTTAAATCACCATATGAAAGAACACACAATACCATAACCTCTGATGAAATTGATAAGATTGAAGAAATTGCCCACCTAGTCATCAAAAGCCCTGTACATATCAATCTCTTACGTATATTCCTAACACCCTGTAAATATGCAGAGAGGAATCTTAACATCAGCCTCCATGTTCTCTCTGCTACTTCCTCTCCTGCCTCGCACCAGTCTCCTCTCTAAAAAACTTCTCCCACTTATCTTTCCTTCTATTCCAATGATATGCCTTGTTCTATCTTGTACCTGCCTTTGCCTGTATGACATATTACAAAGCTATTTCTTGGCAGAGTGTCATGGAATTCCTAGAAATTTCATTTGTTTACAATATTGTCTGCACATTTTAGGTTGTCCAAAAATGTAAATGTACTGGTACAAATAGAAAAGTAAAGAAAAAATTGAAATAGAACTGACTTCAAAATCTATGGAATTATTAGGAATAAATCTAAAAAATTAGAAATTTTTGAAGGATAAAGAAGTACATGTGCATGTGACCACCCTGGGGAAATGAACTCTGGAAAGGGAGCGCTCTCAGTCTGTGATATCTGAATCTAGTCACTACATGGAACTGAGAATGTCTGTTATATCACATTCAAATCTGTCTGTGCCTGTGAGATCATTTCTAGAGATGCGGTAGATATATCTGACCTAACCTCTTGATGTAATATAATAATGAATTTGAAAATTGAATAGATTATTGATAGATCTATATCTTGCTTGGTGGATATAAGCCACTTAGGGTAAACCCATAGTGGTTGAATCTTGTAATCATCCCTTCCTATTTTACCCTGGTTCCATAAGGCCAAGAGTTGAACATCTCTGTTCCAAAATAGCCTAACATTATAAGGTAGAAACTATCTCAAATCATGAGCTTAATAAATTTTTTCTCTCAAACATCATTTTGTTAAAATCACAGGAAAGAAACACTTCCTAAAATATCCTCTTATGTGTATGGGTTAGATTGAAGACAGGGAAGTTATATTTATCTGGCCACCCTGTCAGATACAGAATCTTCATAGAGGATGGGTCTCAGGACTGGACTGTCATATTCAATACTTTTCAAAAATCAGTGCTCAGTGCCCAGTGCTGTGTGAAACAGTCAGAATGTGTATGTTGAATAAGTACAGAAAAAGTAGAACAAGCAACTTGTGCCGTGCATCTATTGTGTTGGAGGGACAGAGGGGAAAAAGGAAGGAAATCATGATGTGAGAATGAGGGAGTGCCAGGGCCGGTGGGAAGCAGAGAACTTCACTCCAGCCTGTTGGACTTTTGAAACATCAACAAATCATGCTGACCAGGGCTATGAGGTTACAGGAGCACAGTAGAGACTCACCTAAAATCTTTCAGTACAATTAAGTATCAGGTATATGCTCTATTGCAGAAAGAGCTGCCTGAGCAGCAGTTTGTTGTTACTGTCCGACTTCCATGCTCAATAGTCCCACTGAAGCACTCAGCACACTTCTGTCTTCCATAGTCAAATTTTCCATCTATAGAAGAACAAATTCAAGAGGCAAAAATGTGAATATCAGTGGAAAGAGTGGTTGAGTCAGTAAAGGCTCAGATGGAAAGTACTTTAGAAATAAAAGCATAACTGAGGTGGGCTCACTGGGACATGATCCTTCAACCATTAATCTACCCCACAGGTGGGATGTCATTTCCAAGAGTGTTGAATGGAATTTTAGAATCCAATCCCTACAGTACTAGACAATATTAACCCAGAATTTCCCTGAGGATCAACCAGACATCTTTCAAAACATTTTTTCATCATTTGTTTGTTGGTCTGACTATCGGTCGGTGGGATCCATTAAGAGAAGCAAAAGGGCTTTTCCCTCCTTGCCATCAGTATCCTGGTGATGGGTTAATCACTGCAGGGCAAGCAAGATTACTTTCAGAGCTCCTAGAGCTTACATACCTTTATAGATTACAACTGTGGCACAAATCTCATCAGGTTTAGTCTGGCATATAAGTCTTCCAGTCACACAATTCCCTTCAGAACTGTACCTATTACACAGGAAACACTGCAAAGCTGAAATACAAAAGCCAATGTAAGTCACTCATTCAGGATCCAAATTCAAGCACCAATTGTAGCTGAGCTAGTGGCTCTGGTGAATTAATAAGCAATACCCAAGAAAAGATCTGGCTGTATGCTGAGATAACACATTCATGAAGGTTCGTGACTACAGGACTCCTCAAAGGAAATGTTGGAAAATCAATGCAACCTCATACCATGAGAATAGACCAAGTTATCAGAATGAAAAATAGAAGTTCTGATGTGGGGTCCCTAATGCACCATACAGAATGATGATTCTGAAGCATCTAAAAGAGAGAGAGGTGGCAGAAAGGGACAATAGTCTGACATTATTGGGCAGGATTGTATTCAAGGCACAAACAACAAGGGAATGCATCTCTGATACAGGAAATCCTCATGGCAATCCATTTTAAAGTTAGTATTCTATCATACTGGATTGGATGAACCAATATTTTCATTGTTTTCACCCTGGTAATGAATATCATTTCCCACTTACAATCCAAATATAAGCCAATTTGTATGTAAACTTGAGGAAATGAACATGTTTAAGCACTACAGAGAACAGACATGAAGAGAGGTGGAAAGGAGAAAGAGAGAGAGAGATTATGACATGGAACAGGAGAAAGTATAAAGAGAAGGACAGGAAAGTATCTTTGAGTGTGCACAGCTGAAGCAAGGCGAGGAAGTGGGTATGTATATCAGAATGAAGCAGGGTCAGTTCTAATGTTATCTGATTTCATGCTACTCACATCCCCTAATCTGTAGAATCAGTGTGTCTGCCCATCAGTGCCAACCATTACCATGTGCCAGGACGTTACCTTGAAGGGAGATCACCATCAAAGACACGCCCAGTAGAGGAAACAAGATATGCTTTCCCATCGCAGTGTGATTGATCTTCAGACCAGAAATCAACAGAGGAGAGGACAGAGTGCACAGGACCCTTATTAGGAAGGCAGGTTAATATTGTAGCCTAGGTTAGGATGAACAGCCAATTGGATACCAGGAAATGGACTGAGCATACAGCCAGAGTGGAGCACAGATTTTTACTAACTTTATGGTCCTAAAATTATCATCTGTAATGCTTGCATTTAGGGAAAACTTAAATTCAAGAAAAACCGAGTCAGAGATAATCTTTCCCTTGGTGCTTCCAGATCTTTTCAGGAACCTGCAGTGCAATCTACTGGCCAGAAGGAAAATTGCCTTCAGGTACTTTTTTTGTGTGGAAGTATGTTAAGTTATATCTTGAGCACTGGTGACTTTTGAAACTCTAGATAAGGCCTGAGACTCCGAATATCCAAGCAAATATTCTCTCCCCTTTTAGAATACTAAATTGAAGTATGTTATTCTCTTTTTAATAACAACAACCAAATGCTCAAAACCAAAAAACTGATAATCTATATATCTTTCTGTGTTTAATCACTGCATCTCGGTACTCAAAGTTTTATCTCTTGCTGCACTTGCCACAAAAACTTTCAAATAGGTACACATGGCTCTGAGATTCAATCCTGTGATCTGATGGACAATACATTGGAAGCATGATATGCACTCTACTCTGAATTTCTATGTAGAAGAAAACTACTTGTTTCAACTTAATATATCAAACTTAAATTTCTGTGTTCATGGGAATGGGATATATGCCTACATATGACTTTCATAGTTAAATAAAAAAGTTGTAAAACAAATAGCACATTTATGTTTGTCTTCCAGAGTCATTCTCCTAATAGAGGATATGAAAAAATGAAAATTAAAGATATTTGGGAAAAGTGTGAGAAAGGAAAACAGCCCTTCATTGAGGGTCTGGTTTTCCTGTACTGTTGATGATTCAGTAAGCTTCAGGAATCATGGATAAAGTCTTAAGAGATAATAGATTTCCTTAACACATATCTGATGCCCTAGTTAGACTTTATTGCCAACCTGGCATACCCTAGTAAAGGGAATATTAATTGAAAAATTGCCTGAATCCTATTAGTCTATGATTGTGACTGTGAGTTGTTGTTGTTGGCCAGTTGAGGCACAGTATTACATATGCAGTATCAGCATTAGGCAGTAATAATCTATCTGAGAGAAATGAGCAAGTCAAACAAGAACAATGTGCCTCTATGATTTCTGTTTCAGTTCTTGAGCCCTTGCTCTTAAGTCCTTCAAGAATTACCATGGCCTGGAAATGTAAGCGAAAAATAAGCCTTGACCTCTTTCAAGTTGCATTTGGTGATAGTGTTTGTCATAGTAACAGAAAAAAAAATGTTGGAAAACATAGGAAAGATTATAAATTAACTTCATTTTTTACCACCCAAATGATACATTACATTGAGTTTCTCATATTTACCTTTAATTTTTATAGTCATAAATCCTCCTGACATCTTTGTTTTATATGAAATTTTTCTAAACATTTAACATTGTAGTAAACTGTAGTGTGAACAATGTTTAAAGGTATATGGTTCCACTTTTGAGAAATAATATCCTCAAATAATTCATTTTAAATACAGTTTACACAGACACTCCCTTAAGGAGCCCATTTTTACACATTTGTATTGTGAAAACACAGGCTTTCTGTTTTAAAATGTGCAAAAAGAAAATGTTAGAACATGATTCATGCCTCTGCTTGTCTTCCTTCCCATGCTTCTCTGTAAACTAAGACTGTAACAGGATTATCAAAAATATGTGATTGCATTTCTCTATTTCTCTTGGGTGGGTGGAGTAAGCAGTTTGGAGGGCCTCCTGGAAATTAGGTTTTAGCTATAGCCAAACTTCCTCCCCTCCAGAAAACATTATACATTTTCAAATTTTAATCTATCTATCTGAATTATGAACACCCAAACACAAGTGCCCGCAAGCAAACACACACGCACAATGAGAGAGGGGAAAAGGGGAAAGGGAGGGAGAGAGGGAGGGGGATGGAGACAGAGAGGGAGAGGAACAGAGACAGAGACAGAGACAGAAACAGAGACAGAGACAGAGGCAGATTGTGCCAAAAGGAAAGGTTGGATAAAGACGGAAATCTCATTAGATTACAGTATAGGACTAAGTGGAACTTTGTCCAAGTCTTTTCCTGAGAGAATTTCTTTGTCAAAAACCTAACTTAGAGTCAGTGTTATATATTTATTGTATATTTTTATTTAAATTTCAAATGTTAAACCCTTACCTGATTTCCCATCCATAAGCCCCTTATACCATCTGCTTCCCCTTACTTCTATAATGGTGTTCCCCTCTCCAAAGCCCCCTGCTTCCAGCCTCGCTGCCCTGATATTCAAAAGCACTATGGATCCAGTATTAGCAGAACCAAGGACTTCTCCTCCCATTGGTGCTCAACAAGGCCATCCTCTGATAGATATGCACTATCCTCTGATAGATAACCACTACCCAGTATACACATGGACAGGCCCATGTGTAGTGGTTTAGTCCCTGTGAACTCTGGTTGGTTCGAATTGTTATTCTTATGGGGTTGCAAGCTCCTTCAATACTTTCTCTAACACTTCCAATGGGGACCCTAATCGCTTTTCAATGTTTTGATGCTAGCATTTGCCTCTGTACTTGTCACACTGGCTGAACCTCTTAGGTGACAGCTATATCATGATCTTGTCAGCATGCACTTCTTGGCATCAGCAACATTGACCAGGTTTGGTGAATGTATATATATAAGCGCTGGATCTCCAGGTGGGACAGGCTCTGAATGGCCATTACTGCAGTCTCTACTACAATCTTTGTCTCCATATCTCCTCCTAGGAATACTTTTTCCCCCTTTTATGAAAAAGTGAAACATCCATATTATGTTAGGCCTTCTTGAGCTTCATATGGTCTGTGGACTGTATCTTGGGAAAATTGAGCTGTTTGGCTAATATCCACTTATCAGTGGGTGCATACCATATGTGACTTTTGTGATTGGGTTATCTCACACAGGATTATATTCTCTATTCCATCCATTTACCTATGAATTTCATGAAGTTGTTGCTTTTAATAGCTGAGTTGTACTCCATTGTATAGATGTACAATATTTTCTATGTCCACTCCTCTGTAGAAGTGACTCTGAGTTTTTTCCAGCATCTGGCTATTATAAATAAGGTTTCTTTGAACATCGGTGATCATGTGTCCCTGTTATATGATGGAACATCATTTGGATATATGCCAAGGAGTGGTATAACTGAGTCCTGAGGTAGTACTATATCCAATTTTCTGAGGAAACACCAGACTGATTTCCAGAGTGGTTGTATAGCTTACAATCCTACCAACAATGGAGGAGTTTTCCTCTTTCTAGACATCTGTACCAGCCTCTGTTGTAACCTGAGTTTTTCATCTTAGCCACTGTGACTGGCATGAGGTGGACTCTCAGGGTTGTTTTGATTTGAATTTCCATGATGACTAAGGATGTTGAACATTAATTTAGGTACTTTTCAGTCACTCAATATGCCTAGATGAATATTCTTTGTTTGGGTCTATACCACATCTTTTAATAGAGTCATTTGAATCTTGGGATTCTAACTTCCTTTGTTCTTTGTATATATTGATATTAGCCCTCTATCACATGTAGGATGTGTAAAGATCTTTTTCCTGTCTTTTACTTGCCATTTTATCCTATTGACAGTGTCCTTTGTCTTACAGAAAGTTTGCAATTTTGTGCGGTCCCATTTATCGATACTTGATCTTAGAGCACAAGTTATTGGTGTTCTGTTTAGGAAAGTTTCCCCAGTGTCCATGAGTTCACGTCTCATCCCCACTTTACTTCTATGAGTTTGAGTGTATCTTGTTTTATGTGGAAGTCCTTGATGCAATTGGACCTATGCTTTGTGCATGGAAATAAGAATGAATTGATCTGCATTCTCCAACATACTGACCTACAGTTAAAACAGTACCATTTGTTGAAAATGCTATCTTTCCAGCTTCTGGCTATTATAAATAAGGCTACTATGAACATAGTGGAGCATGTGTCTTTGTTGTATGTTGGAGCATCTTTGTTTATTTTCCCAAGAGAGTTATAGCTCTGTCCTCAGGTAGTGGAATGTCCAATTTTCTGAGGAAACTCCAGACTGATTTCCAGAGTGGTTGTACAAGTTTGCAATCCCCCCAACAATAGAGGAGTGTTCCTCTTGCTCCATATCCTTGCCAGCATCTGCTGTCACCCGAGTTTTTTATCTTAGCCATTTTGACTGGCGAGCATTGGAATCTCAGGGTTGTTTTGATTTGCATCCCTGATGGCTAAGGATGTTGAATATTTCTTTAGGTGCTTTTGGTCAATTCGATATTCCTCAGTTGAGAATGTTTTGTTTATCTCTGTACCTCATTTTAATGGAGTTATTTGGTTCCCTGGAGTCTAATTTTTTGCGTTCTTTGTATATTTTGGATATTAGCCCTCTATCTGTTGTGGGATTGGTAAAGATCTTTTCCCAATCTATTGGTTGCTGTTTTGTCATAATGACAGGGTCTTTTGCCTTAAAGAATCTTTGCAGTTTTCTGAGGTCCCATTTGTCTATTCTTGATCTTAGAGAATATGCCATTGGTGTTTTCTTCAGGAAATTTTCCCAGTGTCTATGTGTTCAAGACTCATCCCCACTCTTTCTTCTATTAATTTGAGTGTATCTGGTTTGATTTGGAGGTCCTTTATCCATTTGGACCGAAGCTTTGTACATGGTGATTAGAATGGATTGATTCACAGTCTTCTACATGCACACCTCCAGTTGAAGCAACACCATTTGTTGAAAATGTTATCTTTCTTCAACTGGATGGTTTTAGCTCCTATGTCATATATCAAGTGACCATAGGTGTGTGGGTTCATTTCTGGGTCTTCAATTCTGTTCCACTGACCTATCTGCCTGTTTCTGTACCAACACCTTACAGTTTTTATAACTACTGCTCTGTAATACGGCCTGTAGTTAGGGATGGCCATTTTTACTATATTAATCCTGCCAATCCATGAGCAAAACAGTCTTTCAATTTCACTTCATACCAGTCAGAATGGCTAAGAGCAAAAGCTCAAGTGACAACAGATGCTGACAAGGATGTGGAGAAAGAGTAACACTCCTCCACTGTTGGTGTACACCACTCTGGAGATCAGTCTGGAAGTTCCTCAGAAAATTGAACATTACACTACCTGAGGACTCAGCTGTACCTCTCCTGGGCATAAAACCAAGAGATACTCCAAAATACAACAAAGACACATGCTCCACTATGTTCATCATATCCTTATTTATAATAACCAGAAGCTGGAAAGCACCTAGATGCCCTTCAACAGAGTAATGAATTTTAAAAAAAAAGTGGTACATCTACACAATGGAGTAATATTCAGTTTTCAAGAATAACGACTTCATGAAATTCATAGGCAAACGGAATGAACTAGAAAATATCATCCTAGTGAGGTAACCCAAGCACAGGAAAACACACTCGGTATGCACTCATTGATAAGTGGATATTAGACCAAAAGCTCTAATTACCCAAGATGAAATTGACAGACCACAGGAAGCTCAAGAAGAAGGATGACCAAAATGCGGATGCTCCCACTCCTTCTTGACAGGGGAAGTATTGAAAGAGCTGAAGGGCCTTGCAACCCCATAATAACAACAATGCCAACCAACCAGAGCTTACAGGGACTAAACTGTTGGGAGCGATGCCATTAAAACCCTCCATTATTAATGTTATTGTTATGATTAGATTTATGTACGACTGGGTTCATGGAAAATCCCCAGCCAGCTGCAGAACAATATACATCCTGGTGGTCAGGATGAATAATGATATGATAAATTTCTGACCTTGCTGAGAAATACTTCTTATGTCAAGATACCCAATGTGATTACCTGTAACTTTTCTGAAAAACCAACATCCTGTTGACATCAGCTGATCACACAAATACTGTGTCCTTGGCCTGCATAAATATTTCCCACTTGCCCCCTCTCTCTCTGTTACCCCTGTTATGGTATAAATTCAGCCTTGGGAAAAAATAAAATTGTTGCCTTGATCAGACTCTTGTCTTGGCGTCCTTTTTGTGTCTCTTGTTCCCCATTCTCTTCCAAGTACACTCAGCACCCTCGTTGACACTAAACCACTGCTGAAAGACTATACATGGACTGACCCAGGGATCCAACTGCATATGTAGCAGAGAATAGCCTTGTTAGGGAACCAGTGGAAGGGGAAGCCCTTGGTCCTGCCAAGGTTGGACCCCCAGTGCAGTGGAATGTCGGGAGGGGGTGGTAATGGAGGTAGATGGGGGAAACACCCATATGGGGGATAGAATGGCGATGTGGGCTTATGGACAGGGAACTGGGAAAGGGAATAATATTTGAAATGTAAGTAAAGAAATATATCTAATAAAAAAAGAAAAAAAGAAAATCCTGTCTTTGTTCTATGGGATAGTTTTGGCTCCTTTTTCAAAGATCAAGGGACCAAAGTTGTTTGGGTTCATTTCTGGGTTTTAAATTCTATTCCATTGATCTACCTGCCTATCTCTGTACCAATACCAAGCAGTTTTCATCGGTGATATAGATTGAGGTCAAGGATGATGACTCCCCCAGAAGTTCTTTTATTGTTAAGGATAGGTTTTTCTATCCTGGATTTATTTTTATACCAAATAAATTTGCAGATTGTTCTTTCTAACTCTATTAAGAATTGACTTGGAATTTTGATGGGTATTGCAGTGAATCTGTGTAGATTGCTCCGGGCGAGATGGTCACTTTTGCAATATTAATCCTGCTAACCTATAAGCCTGGAAGATCCCTCCATCTTCTGAGATCTTCTTCAATTTCTTATCCAGAGAAATGAAATTCTTGTCATACAGATCTTTTACTTGGTTGGTTAGCATCACACCAAGTTATTTTATATTATTTGGGACTATTGTGAAAGGTGTCATTTCCCTAATTTCTCTCTCAGCCTGTCTATCCCTGGAGTAGAGGAAGTGTACTGATTTTCTAGAGTTAATTTTATATCCAGCCACTTTGCTGAAGTTGTTTATCAGGCTTAGTAGATATCTGGTGGAACTTTTGGGGTCATTTAAATATACTATAATATCATCGGTAAATATTGATATTTTGATTTTTTTCCTATCCAACTTGTATTATTTGACCTCCTTTTGTTTTCTGATTGTTATGGCTAGAACTTTGAGTACTATATTGAATAAGTGGCAAGAGAGTGGACAGCCTTGACTAGCCTTGATTTTTGTAGGATTCCTTCAAAATTCTCTTCATTTAGTTTGATGTTAGCTATGGGTTTGATAAATATTTCATTTATTATGTTTAGGCATGGTCTTTGAATTCCTGATCTTTCCAAGCCTTTAACATGAAGGGGTGTTGAATTTTGTCAAATGCATTCTCAGCATCTAATGAGAAGTTCATGGTTTTTTTCTTTGAATTTGTTTACATAGTGGATTATATTGATGGATTTCAATCTATTGAACCATTCCTGCTTCCCTAGGATTTATCCTATTGATCATGATGGAAGATCACTTTTATGTATTCTGGTTTTCAGTTTGTAAGGATTTTATTCAATATTTGTGCATACATATTCATTTTTTTGACCCAATTGGTAAGATATAATTGCCCACTTAAACATACAATGCCCGGTGCTATCCATCCCTTAGGAACATTGATAACCTGTAAATACACAGAGCAGAATCTTAACATCACTTGCCATCCTGTCCTGCCACGGCTTCTCTCCCTCTCTCCCTCCTGTCTCTCTCTCTCTCTCTCTCTCTCTCTCTCTCTCTCTCTCTCTCTCTCTCTCTCTCCCTTAGTCTCCTCCTGGGTGCATACATATTCATAAGTGTAAATGATCTGATGTTCTTTATCTTTGTTGGGTGTTTGTGTGGTTTAAGTATATGCTATAATTGCTGCTTCATAGAAAGTATTGGGGAGTGTTCCTTTTGTTTCTATTTTGTGGAATAGTTTGAACAGTATTGATATTAAGTCTTCTAAGAAGGTCTGTTAGAATTCTTTAGTAAACACATCTGGTAATGGGACTCTTTGATATTGTTGTTGGGAGACTTTTAATAACTGCTTCTAATTCTTTAGGAGTTATGGGACAGTTTAGATGTTTTATCTGATCCTGATTTAACTTTGGTACCCGGTAACTGTCTAGAAAATTGACCATTTTATCTTGATTTTAAGGTTTTGTAGAATATAGGCCTTTATCATAGGATCTGATGTTTTTTTTTAAATTTCCTCATATTCTGTGGTTATTTCTCTCTGTGCCTTCTGGTTAGTCTGACTAAGGGTTTATCTATATTGTTGATTTTTCCATTCTTTGTATAGTTTTTCTTGTTTCTACTTGGCTGATTTCACCCCTGAGTTTGATTATTTACTGCCAACCACTCCTCCTGGGTGTATTTCCTTCTTTTTGTTCTAGAGCTTTAGGTGTGTTTTCAAGCTACTAATGTATGTTTTCCAAATTCCATGTGGAGGTACTCAGAGCTATAAGGATTCCTCTTAGCACTGCTTTCACTATGTCCCACAAGTTTGGGTATGCTGTGCCTTAATTTTCAATATACTCTAAAAAGGATTTAATTTCTTTTTTTATTTTTTCCTTGACCAAATTATCATTGGGTAGAGCGTAGTTCAACTTCCATGTGTACATGGGCTTTGTGTCAATATTGTTGTTATTGAAGAAAAGACTTAGTCTGTAGTGATATGATAAGATGCATGGAACTATTTCAATCCTCCTGTATCTGTTGAAGCCTGTTTTCTGACGAATTATATGGTCATTTTTTGAGAAAGAACCATGAGGTTCTGAGAAAAAGGTATATTCTTTTGTTTTAGGATGAAATGTTCTATAAATGTTTGTTAAGTCCATTAGGTTCACACATTCTGTTAGTTTCTCTATGTCTCCATTTAATTTCCAATTCCATGATCTTTCCATTGATGAGAGTGGGATATTGAAATCTCCTACTATTGTTGTTTGAGGAACAATATGTGTTTTGAGCTTTAGTATGGTTTCTTTCATGAATGTAGTTGCCCTTGCATTCGAAGCATACATGTTCACTTTTAAGAGCTCCTCTCAGTGAATTTTTTTCTTTGATGACTATGAAGTGTCCTACAGAACTCAAAATAGATTACATCAGATAACAATTCCTCCTGTCACATAATACTCAAAACACCAAATGCACAAAACAAATAAAGAATTTTAAAATCGGTAAGAGGAAAAGATCAAATAACATATAAAGGCAAACCTATCCGAATTACACCAGACTTATCACCAGAGACTATGAAAACCAGAAGATACCAGGCAGATGTCATACAGACCCTAAGAGAGCACAAATGCCAGCCGCAACCAGTATATCCAGCAAAACTCTCAATTAACATAGATGAAGAAACCAAGATATTTCATGACTAAACCAAATTTACAATATAACTTTTTTTAAATCCAGCACTACAAAGAATAATAGATGGAAAACTCCAAGACAAGGAGGGAAACTCCAGCCTAGATAAAGCAAGAGAGTAATCTCCTTGAAATGAAACCAAAAGAATAAAGAAACACAAACATAGATCCAACTCTAACAACAAAAATAACAGGAAGCAAAAATCATTATAACTTAATATCTCTTAACATCAATGGATTCAATTCCCCAATAAAAAGGCATAGAATAACAGACTGGATATGTAAAGAGAACTCAGCATTTTGGTACATACAGGAAACACAACTCAAAGACAAAGACAGACACTACCTCAGATTAAAAGCCCGAAAAACAGCTCTCCAAGTCAATGGTTCAAAGAAACAATATGTAGTAGCCATTCTAATAACCATTAAAATCGACTTTTACCAAAAGTTATCAAAAAGGATAAAGAAGGACACTTCAGATTCATTAAAGGTAAAATCCACCAAGATGAACTCTCAGTCATAAATCTCTATGCTCCAAATACATTCATAAAAGAAACCTTACTAAAGTTCAAAGCACACATTATACATCACACAATAATAGTAGGAAATTTCAACATCCCACTCTTATCAAGGGACAGATCATGAAATTGGAAATTAA
Source organism: Rattus norvegicus (assembly GCF_021556685.1). Classification (NCBI taxonomy): domain Eukaryota; kingdom Metazoa; phylum Chordata; class Mammalia; order Rodentia; family Muridae; genus Rattus; species Rattus norvegicus. The sequence continues at coordinate 41,169,888 of NC_141541.1, forward strand.
AGAGAGAAATAGAGAATCTAACAGGAGTTATGAACCAAATGGACTTAACAGACGCTTACAGAACATTCTTCCTAAAACAAAAGGATATGCCTTCTTCTCTGCACCTCATGGTACTGTGTCCAAAATTGACAATATAATTGGTCACAAAACAGGCCTCAATAATTACAAGAAGATAGAAATAATCCCGTGCATCATATCAGATAACCACAGACTAAGTCTAGTCTTCAATAACAAAAGAAACGATAGTAAGCCCACATATCCATGGAAGTTGAACAATGCTCTACTCAATGATAATTTGGTCAAAGAAGAAATAAAGAGAGAAATTAAAGCCTTCTTAGAATTTAATGAAAATGAAGGGAAAAGTTTCCAAACTTATGGGACACAATGAAAGCAGTGCTAAGAGGCAGAAGCAAATACACCTAAGAGGAGCTGAAGGAAGAAAATAATCCATATCAGGGATGAAAACAACTGTGTAGAAACAGAAAGGAATCACCAAAACTAGGCACTGGTTCTTTGAGAAATTAGATAAACCCTTAGCCAGACTAACCAGAGGGCACTGAGAATGTATTCAACTTAAGAAAATCAAAGAAAAGGGAGAGATAACAACAGAACCTGAGGAAATTCAAAAAATAGTCAGGTCCTATTACAGAAGCCTATATTCAACAAAACTGGATAATATGGAGGAACTGTACAATTTTCTAGAAAAATATGAGGTATCAAAATTAAATCAGGAACAGATAAACCATCTAAACAACCCCATAACTCCTAAAGAAATAGAAGCAGTTATTAAAAATCTCTCAAACAAAAAGAGCCCAGTTCCAGAAGGGTGTAGTGCAGAATTATATCAGACGTTCATAGAAGACCTCATAACAATACTGTCCAAACTATTCTACAAAATAGAAACAGACAAAGCACTACCAAATTCCTTCTATGAAGCCACAATTATGCTCACACCTAAACCACACAAAGCCCCCAAAAATAAAGAGAACTTCAGACCAATTTCTTTTATGATTATTGACCCAAAAATACTCAATAAAATTATCAAAAACTGAATCCCAGAACACATCAAAACAATTATCCACCATGATCAAGTAGGCTTCATTTCAGGGATGCGGTGATGGTTCAATATACGTAAATCCATCGATGGCAATGAAGCTTATTTGATCATGGTAGATGATGGTTTTGATATATTCTTTATTTTGTTTGCAAATATTTTATTGATTGTTTTTCTTTAATGTTTGTAAGAAAAATTCTTTGTGAAGTCTTTGTGTGGTTAAGGTACGAATGTGATTGTTCCCTCAAAGAATGAATTTAGCAAAGTTTCTTCTGTTTCTACTCTGTGCAATGCTTTGAGGAGTATTAGCAGTAGCTCTTCTTTGAAAGACTCATAGAACTCTGGGCTAAAACTATCCTTTGGCCTTTTTTTTTGGTTTGGGAATCTTTTAATGCCTGCTGCTATTTCCTTCTCAATCAACAGACTATTTAGTGTTTCTTATCATGATTTAACCTTGGTAAGTAATGTATATCTAGAAAAATGTTCCTTTTATTTAGATTTTCCAATGTTGTGAAGTACAGGCATTTGAAGTAAGACCTAATGACTGTTGAATTACCTCTATGTCTGTTATATCTCTCCTTTCATTTGATTATGGTGATTTGGGTACTGTCTCTCTGTGATGTAGTTTGTTTGGTTAAGGATTTGTATTGTTGATTTTTCTCAAAAATCATGTTCTTGGTTTCTTTGGTTCTTTGAGTGGTTTTCTCTGTTCATAATTGATTGATTTCAGCCATGTGATTAATTATTTTCTGCGACCTACTCCACTTGAGTATGTTTGCTTCATTTAGTTCTAAAGTTTTCAGATGTAAATTTAAAATGTTAGTATGAGAATTCTCCAATTCTCCTATGAAGGCACTTAGTACTATGATCTTTTCTCGTAGCACTGCTTTCATATTGTCCCATGGTTTGGGTATGTTTGATTATTTCCTGCCTTCTACTCCTCCTGGGTGTATTTGCTTCTTTTTGTTTTAGAGCTTTTAGGTGTGCTGTCAAGCTGTTGACATATGCTCTTTCCTGTTTCTTTCTGCAGGCACTCAGCGCTATGAGTTTTCCTTAATATCTCTCAATATCAATGGCCTCAACTCCCCAATAAAAAGACATAGATTAACAAACTGGATACACAACGAGGACCCTGCATTCTACTGCCTACAGGAAACACACCTCAGAGACAAAGACAGACACTACCTCAGAGTGAAAGGCTGGAAAACAACTTTCCAAGCAAATGGTCAGAAGAAGCAAGCTGGAGTAGCCATTCTAATATCAAATAAAATCAATTTCCAACTAAAAGTCATCAAAAAAGATAAGGAAGGACACTTCATATTCATCAAAGGAAATATCCACCAAGGTGAACTCTCAATCCTAAATATCTATGCCCCAAATACAAGGGCACCTACATACGTAAAAGAAACCTTACTAAAGCTCAAAGCACACATTGCACCTCACACAATAATAGTGGGAGATTTCAACACACCACTCTCATCAACGGACAGATCATGGAAACAGAAATTAAACAGTGATGTCGACAGACTAAGAGAAGTCATGAGCCAAATGGAATTAACGGATATTTATAGAACATTCTATCCTAAAGCAAAAGGATATACCTTCTTCTCAGCTCCTCATGGTACTTTCTCCAAAATTGACCATATAATTGGTCAAAAAACGGGCCTCAACAGGTACAGAAAGATAGAAATAATCCCATGCGTGCTATCGGACCACCATGGCCTAAAACTGGTCTTCAATAACAATAAGGGAAGAATGCCCACATATACGTGGAAATTGAACAATGCTCTACTCAATGATAACCTGGTCAAGGAAGAAATAAAGAAAGAAATTAAAAACTTTTTAGAATTCAATGAAAATGAAGATACAACATACCCAAACTTATGGGACACAATGAAAGCTGTGCTAAGAGGAAAACTCATAGCGCTGAGTGCCTGCAGAAAGAAACAGGAAAGAGCATATGTCAACAGCTTGACAGCACACCTAAAAGCTCTAAAACAAAAAGAAGCAAATACACCCAGGAGGAGTAGAAGGCAGGAAATAATCAAACTCAGAGCTGAAATCAACCTAGTAGAAACAAAAAGGACCATAGAAAGAATCAACAGAACCAAAAGTTGGTTCTTTGAGAAAATCAACAAGATAGATAAACCCTTAGCCAGACTAACGAGAGGACACAGAGAGTGTGTCCAAATTAACAAAATCAGAAATGAAAAGGGAGACATAACTACAGATTCAGAGGAAATTCAAAAAATCATCAGATCTTACTATAAAAACCTATATTCAACAAAACTTGAAAATCTTCAGGAAATGGACAATTTCCTAGACAGATACCAGGTATCGAAGTTAAATCAGGAACAGATAAACCAGTTAAACAACCCCATAACTCCTAAGGAAATAGAAGCAGTCATTAAAGGTCTCCCAACCAAAAAGAGCCCAGGTCCAGACAAGTTTATTGCAGAATTCTATCAAACCTTCATAGAAGACCTCATACCAATATTATCCAAACTATTCCACAAAATTGAAACAGATGGAGCACTACCGAATTCCTTCTACGAAGCCACAATTACTCTTATACCTAAACCACACAAAGACACAACGAAGAAAGAGAACTTCAGACCAATTTCCCTTATGAATATCGATGCAAAAATACTCAATAAAATTCTGGCAAACCGAATTCAAGAGCACATCAAAACAATCATCCACCATGATCAAGTAGGCTTCATCCCAGGAATGCAGGGATGGTTTAATATACGGAAAACCATCAACGTGATCCATTATATAAACAAACTGAAAGAACAGAACCACATGATCATTTCATTAGATGCTGAGAAAGCATTTGACAAAATTCAACACCCCTTCATGATAAAACTCCTGGAAAGAATAGGAATTCAAGGCCCATACCTAAACATAGTAAAAGCCATATACAGCAAACCAGTTGCTAACATTAAACTAAATGGAGAGAAACTTGAAGCAATCCCACTAAAATCAGGGACTAGACAAGGCTGCCCACTCTCTCCCTACTTATTCAATATAGTTCTTGAAGTTCTAGCCAGAGCAATCAGACAACAAAAGGAGATCAAGGGGATACAGATCGGAAAAGAAGAGGTCAAAATATCACTATTTGCAGATGACATGATAGTATATTTAAGTGATCCCAAAAGTTCCATCAGAGAACTACTAAAGCTGATAAACAACTTCAGCAAAGTGGCTGGGTATAAAATTAACTCAAATAAATCAGTTGCCTTCCTCTATACAAAAGAGAAACAAGCCGAGAAAGAAATTGGGGAAACGACACCCTTCATAATAGACCCAAATAATATAAAGTACCTCGGTGTGACTTTAACCAAGCAAGTAAAAGATCTGTACAATAAGAACTTCAAGATACTGAGGAAAGAAATTGAAGAAGACCTCAGAAGATGGAAAGATCTCCCATGCTCATGGATTGGCAGGATTAATTTAGTAAAAATGGCCATTTTACCAAAAGCAATCTACAGATTCAATGCAATCCCCATCAAAATACCAATCCAATTCTTCAAAGAGTTAGACAGAACAATTTGCAAATTCATCTGGAATAACAAAAAACCCAGGATAGCTAAAGCTATCCTCAACAATAAAAGGACTTCAGAAGGAATCACTATCCCTGAACTCAAGCAGTATTACAGAGCAATAGTGATAAAAAACTGCATGGTATTGGTACAGAGACAGACAGATAGACCAATGGAATAGAATTGAAGACCAAGAAATGAACCCACACACCTATGGTCACTTGATTTTTGACAAAGGAGCCAAAACCATCCAATGGAAAAAAGATAGCATTTTGAGCAAATGGTGCTGGTTCAACTGGAGGTCAACATGTAGAAGAATGCAGATCGATCCATCCTTATCACCCTGCACAAAGCTTAAGTCCAAGTGGATCAAGGACCTCCACATCAAAGCAGACACACTCAAACTAATAGAAGAAAAACTAGGGAAGCATCTGGAACACATGGGCACTGGAAAAAATTTCCTGAACAAAACACCAATGGCTTATGCTCTAAGATCAAGAATTGACAAATGGGATCTCATAAAACTGCAAAGTTTCTGTAAGGCAAAGGACACTGTGGTTAGGACAAATCGGCAACCAACAGATTGGGAAAAGATCTTTACCAATCCTACAACAGATAGAGGTCTTATATCCAAAATATACAAAGAACTCAAGAAGTTAGACCGCAGGGAAACAAATAACCCTATTAAAAATGGGGTTCAGAGCTAAACAAAGAATTCACAGCTGAGGAATGCCGAATGGCTGAGAAACACCTAAAGAAATGTTCAACATCTTTAGTTATAAGGGAAATGCAAATCAAAACAACCCTGATATTCCACCTCACACCAGTTAGAATGGCTAAGATCAAAAACTCAGGTGACAGCAGATGCTGGCGAGGATGTGGAGAAAGAGGAACACTCCTCCATTGTAGGTGGGATTGCAGACTGTTAAAACCATTCTGGAAATCAGTCTGGAGGTTCCTCAGAAAATTGGACATTGAACTGCCTGAGGATCCAGCTATACCTCTCTTGGGCATATACCCAAAAGATGCCTCAACATATAAAAGAGACACGTGCTCCACTATGTTCATCGCAGCCTTATTTATAATAGCCAGAAATGGAAAGAACCCAGATGCCCTTCAACAGAGGAATGGATACAGAAAATGTGATAAATCTACACAATGGAATATTACTCAGCTATCAAAAACAACGAGTTTATGAAATTCGTAGGCAAATGGTTGGAACTGGAAAATATCATCCTGAGTGAGCTAAACCAATCACAGAAAGACATACATGGTATGCACTCATTGATAAGTGGCTATTAGCCCAAATGCTTGAATTACCCTAGATCCCTAGAACAAACGAAACTCAAGACGGATGATCAAAATGTGAATGCTTCACTCCTTCTTTAAATGAGGAAAAAGAATACCCTTGGCTGGGAAGGGAGAGGCAAAGATTAAAACATAGACTGAAGGAACACCCATTCAGAGCCTGCCCCACAGGTGGCCCATACATATACAGCCACCCAATTGGACAAGATGGGTGAAGCAAAGAAGTGCAGGCCGACAGGAGCCGGATGTAGATCGCTCCTGAGAGACACAGCCAGAATACAGCAAATACAGAGGCGAATGCCAGCAGCAAACCACTGAACTGAGAATAGGTCCCCCGTTGAAGGAATCAGAGAAAGAACTGGAAGAGCTTGAAGGGGCTCGAGACCCCAAAAGTACAACAATGTCAAGCAACCAGAGCTTCCAGGGACTAAGCCACTACCTAAATACTATACATGGACTGACACTGGACTCTGACCCCATAGGTAGCAATGAATATCCTAGTAAGAGCACCAGTGGAAGGGGAAGCCCTGGGTCCTGCTAAGACTGAACCCCTAGTGAACTAGACTATGGGGGGAGGGCGGCAATGGGGGGAGGGTTGGGAGGGGGACACCCATAAGGAAGGGAAGGGGGGAGGGGGATGTTTGCCCGGAAACCGGGAAAGGGAATAACACTTGAAATGTATATAAGAAATACTCAAGTTAATAAAAAAATAATAAATAAAATAAAAAAAATTATAAGGAATATTGGGGACTATTCGGGCAGTCATCTGTCTCTGTCACCCGTTAAGTTTTGGAAGCTGTGTCGTTGTGCTTCCTGCATATTCAGGCAATATTTAATTTATTGTCAAAGGTTTGACAGAGTTGAATACTAGCTATAGTCTCACAATTGAACTTAAGTTGTTTTGCATTGAAGCTGTTCTACATTTAGAAGGATGGTTTAAATACAAATTAAATTTCGTATAGAATTGTAAGCTCTTTGAGTTAGGATAGATGATGAAATATTTTATCTATATTGTCAAGTATATTGGACTAAACCTTATAAGTATAATTTATGTTTAATAATTCTCATGATTGTTTCAAAAATAGTTTTCTGCTGTGTACTATTTGTTATTCTAAGAAAAGAGCCATTTTAATTGTGCAAAAAATGGAAAATGTAGTGGTTTGTCCAAAAGCTGATTGTATTCTGATGTTAATACTGGTTCCTCAAGATTTGTTACCTTGTTGAGCACACAATTACATACACAGGTAATGTCAGGTAGTTGGCCAATAAAAAGTTAGAGCTGGTTATTGGATAGTGGAGGAGAATGTGGAACTCGAGGCTTGGGAGTGGGGCACATGTGAGAAGAGAAAAGTTAGTGAAGGAAGGAAAGAGGATAGAGGAAGAGGAAGAGAACCCTCAATGGACCAGAATCATGTATCTGGGAGAAACTTCAAGTAGCAAGATTTGTTATACATTGGGAATAAGCTAGTATAGTACTAGATCTGACCAGTCTAGGCATGTAACTCATAATTATAAATCTCGGTTTTCTGTTTTTTAAATGAACTTAATGGAGCTGGGAAGTCCAGCAACATAAAATCTACAAAACAAAGAAAAATTAAAAGCTGAAAGTGAAAAGGGCAAAGTGATATACAAAGTCAGAATTATCAGAATTGCATGAGACTTCTCAAAACAGTATGTAAAAGCTAGAGGTTCCTGGACAGATGTGATACAGTCTTTAAGAGACCATAGAAGCTAACCTAGACTACTATATCCAGTAAAAACTATCAGTCACCATAAATGAAGAAAACAATGTATTCCAAGACAAAACCAAATTTAAACAATATCCATCCACCAATCCATTCCTACAGAAAAGTAAAAGAAGGTTAATTACAACAGTGGAAACACGATAAAATTAATTTCACACCAGGAAAAACAAAAGAAGGAAAGTATGTACACATACATGCATGCATGTGCACATACCCAAATTCCATTTGGCTCATGACTTCTCTTAGTCTGTCGACATCACTGTTTAATTTCTGTTTCCATGATCTGTCCGTTGATGAGAGTGGTGTGTTGAAATCTCCCACTATTATTGTGTGAGGTGCAATGTGTGCTTTGAGCTTTAGTAAGGTTTCTTTTACGTATGTAGGTGCCCTTGTATTTGGGGCATAGATATTTAGGATTGAGAGTTCATCTTGGTGGATTTTTCCTTTGATGAATATGAAGTGTCCTTCCTTATCTTTTTTGATGACTTTTAGTTGGAAATTGATTTTATTTGATATTAGAATGGCTACTCCAGCTTGCTTCTTCTGACCATTTGCTTGGAAAGTTGTTTTCCAGCCTTTCACTCTGAGGTAGTGTCTGTCTTTGTCTCTGAGGTGTGTTTCCTGTAGGCAGTAGAATGCAGGGTCCTCGTTGTGTATCCAGTTTGTTAATCTATGTCTTTTTATTGGGGAGTTGAGGCCATTGATATTGAGAGATATTAAGGAATAGTGATTATTGTTTCCCGTTTAATTCTTATTTGGATGTGAGGTTATGTTTGTGTGCTTTCATTCTCTTTGTTTTGTTGCCAAGACGATTAGTTTCTTGCTTCTTCTAGGGTATAGCTTGCCTCCTTATGTTGGGCTTTACCATTTATTATCCTTTGTAGTGCTGGATTTGTGGAAAGATATTGTGTAAATTTGGTTTTGTCATGGAATATCTTGGTTTCTCCATCAATGTTAATTGAGAGTTTTGCTGGATACAGTAACCTGGGCTGGCATTTGTGTTCTCTTAGGGTCTGTATAACATCAGTCCAGGATTTCTGGCCTTCATAGTTTCTGGCGAGAAGTCTGGTGTGATTCTGATAGGTCTCCCTTTATATGTTACTTGACCTTTTTCCCTTACTGCTTTTAATATTCTTTCTTTATTTTGTGCGTTTGGTGTTTTGACAATTATGTGACGGGAGGTGTTTCTTTTCTGGTCCAATCTATTTGGAGTTCTGTAGGCTTCTTGTATGTCTATGGGTATCTCTTTTTTTAGGTTAGGGAAGTTTTCTTCTATGATTTTGTTGAAGATATTTACTGGTCCTTTGAGCTGGGAGTCTTCACTCTCTTCTATACCTATTATCCTTAGGTTTGATCTTCTCATTGAGTCCTTGATTTCCTGTATGTTTTGGACCAGTAGCTTTTTCCGCTTTACATTATCTTTGACAGTTGAGTCAATGATTTCTATGGAATCTTCTGCTCCTGAGATTCTATCTTCCATCTCTTGTATTCTGTTGGTGAAGCTTGTATCTCCAGCTCCTTGTCTCTTCTTTTGGTTTTCTATATCCAGGGTTGTTTCCATGTGTTCTTTCTTGATTGCTTCTATTTCCATTTTTAATTCCTTCAACTGTTTGATTGTGTTTTCCTGGAATTCTTTCAGGGATTTTTGTGTCTCCTCTCTATGGGCTTCTACTTGTTTATTTATGTTTTCCTGGAATTTTTTCAGGGATTTTTGTGTCTCCTCTCTATGGGCTTCTACTTGTTTATTTATGTTTTCCTGGAATTCTTTCAGGGATTTTTGTGATTCTTTCAGGCATTTTTGCGATTCCTCTCTGTAGGCTTCTACTTGTTCTCTAAGGGAGTTCTTCACGTCTTTGTTGAAGTCCTCCAGCATCATGATCAAAAATGATTTTGGAACTAGATCTTGCTTTTCTGGTGTGTTTGGATATTCCATGTTTGTTTTGATGGGAGAATTGGTCTTGGTTTCTGTTGCTTGGGTTCCTGCGCTTGCCTCTCGCCATCAGATTATCTCTAGTTTTACTTTGTTCTGCTATTTCTGACAGTGGCTAGACTGTCCTATAAGCCTGTGTGTCAGGAGAGCTGTAGACCTGTTTTCCTCTCTTTCAGTCAGTTATGGGGACAGTGTTCTGCTTTCCGGCGTGTGCTTTTTCCTCTCTACAGGTCTTCAGCTGTTCCTGTGGGCCTGTGTCTTGAGTTCACCAGGCAGCTTTCTTGCAGCAGAAAAGTTGGTCTTACCTGTGGTCCCGAGGCTCAAGTTCGCTCTTGGGGTGCTACCCACAGGCTCTCTGCAGCGGCAGCAACCAGGAAGACCTGTGGCGCCATTTCCGGGAGCTTCAGTGCACCAGGGTTCCAGATGGTCTTTGGCTTTTTCATCTGGCGTCCGAGATGTGTGTGCAGAGAGCAGTCTCTTCTGGTTTCCCAGGCTTGTCTGCCTCTCTGAAGGTTCAGCTCTCCCTCCCACGGGATTTGGGTGCAGAGAACTGTTTATCCGGTCTGTTTCCTTCTGGTTCTGGTGGTGTCTCAGGTACAGGGGTCCTGCCGCTCCTGGGCCCTCCCCCACGGGAGCCCAGAGGCCTTATACAGTTTCTTCTTGGGCCAGGGATGTGGGCAGGGGTGAGCAGTGTTGGTGGTCTCTTCCGCTCTGCAGCCTCAGGAGTGCCCACCTGACCAGGCGGTTGGGTCTCTCTCTCACAGGGTCTGGGGGCAGAGAGCTATTCCTTATAATTTTGAAGCATCTATCTTCAGTCATCTTGCCTAAACATCTGAAAGACCTTAAGAGAATCTGGTATTATGAAAGACTAGCTACTCTGTCTTGGCAGAGCTTAGCAGTTGATGACCCTTCATCTGTTTGCATTTTGGACAGCAATGTGTCTATAGATGAAATTAGGGTATTTCTTGCTTATAGGCTAGTCTGCCACAATTAAAGCAACTCCACATGGAGGTATTGAAGCTCAATACATTCTTTGAAGTGGAATGGGTATAATGTAAGGAAGGAGCAGACATGTCTCATAGTCAAAAGATCTTTTAATATTGAAACAAAATTGAGTGTCATATTCTATGGATCTCTGATGGCTTGAAGACCATTCATCTATGTGTAACACAAGTGAATTGTTAAACATTAATTTTAAAGATTATTTTATATATGAATTACCCTGAAAACATTGTATTGTATCAGCAGCTGACTGAGATAGATGCAGATGGTAACAGACAACTATTGGTCTGAGATTGGGAACAATTATGGAAGAATTAGGTGAAAGGTTGAAGGGGATGGGAACCTCATAGGAAGAAAAACAGTATCAGCAAACCTGGACTCCTCAGAGCTCTTAGAGACAAAGCTGCTGTGGAGAGCATACCATGACCTGTATGGCATCTAGGACCCTGAGAAGCAGAAGACACTTCCCTGCAGGGGAGCTATCATCAGGAATAATGAACTGGCTGCAGCAGGCCTGGATGGAGATATCTTAGAAGCCCACGGCAGCTCCTTTTAAAAAAAGTTGGTCTCATTTCTCCTGACAGTTCTCTCAGCCCTGGATGATGGCTGTATAGATTTCATTTGTGTTTAGCTGCTTTTGAATTGACCTTGCTGTGTGTGAATAATTATTCCATTATATCTGACTTTCCTATATCTTTCTTCTGTTCTGGTGAATTATGTGAAACTAGATGTTCCTTAATGTAATGATTCTTAAACAATTAAAAATTGAGGCATAGGGAAACAGCACAGTCATAATGGTCCAGGTGTTTGCTGTGTGCTCTCATTTTGGAAACAATGTTATTAACTGCACAATGGTAATTCCAGATTAATTTTGACTTGCATGAAAGTTGAAAGAAATCATGTTTAGTAATATCAGAAAATGAACAGAGCTATGTATTACTAGAGTCATACTGGGTTTATTACCAAAAAGTGAGGGAATTTACTGGAATTATGAAAAGGATTAGTATGAGAGATAAAGTCATGGGATAGGGGAAAAATGTAATAAGGGAACAGAAACATGAGTCACTTTAATTCAGAAAGGAAAAAGCAGTTGAAATTTTGAAATGAGTTATACACATTTGAGAGTGGTTTCTTGTAGTGTTATGTGGGTCCCATGTCCACTCCGCAACTGCGCATAGCTGCTCAAGGGGGTAGGATCCAGGAAGTTGACCATGCTTACCCCATGCCATCTCCAGGTGGGTGTCAGGCTATAGAAATGCTGCAGGACACTGCTCCAGTGGTGGGAAAGTACAGTCTGAAGTACCTGACAGTTGGACCTGGCTGGGGTTCCCCGGGCCAGCAAGAAGGCTGGGGCTGTCTGGTTCTCAGACTTTTAGGCATCCAGGCACTGCTGGAAGCCCCAGAAGAACTGACAACAGAGGATTCAGATTCCACATTTGGATCTAGCCTGAGGTTGAAGGGGAACGAGGGGAGCTCCAGCTGGTTCCATAAGGATAGTTCTTGGCTTGACAGTGGCGAGCTTAGTCTGGCTTGGTTGTAGTGGCAGCCATGGCTGGGAGAGCAGAGAGACCTTTTTCGGAAGATTAGATAGTGGCTCTGTAGGCAAAGGCCTTCTCTGTTGTTCACCATGTTGAATCCCAATAAAAAGAGTCAGTCCATGGTTGAAGACATTATTGTCATGGCAGAGAGTGTATGTGTAAAAGTGTACCACATTTCTCAGAATGGATCAGAGAGTGTCTAGGAAGGAAAATTTATTGGCTAAGCCTCCAGGTATTTAGGTGCCTCATTATAATGGAAATCTGTCTTGAGCTTTTGTGACCTGTGGCCATAACCTCTACCTGTAGAGGGGCTTGAGGCATTGCCCTTACATGACTGATGGTCTCAAATTTATGGGGGCCTGCTTTCCTAGGAGTCAGGCAAAATATGTACTGAATTTTCAGTGTCACTGGGGGATTTCTAGCTGAGCTACACCAGAAACCAGGCCACCTTTTACAGGTCCACAGTTCCTTGTTTCCTTTGGATATGTATGGATAATAAATTATAGAATTCATAAAATTATATATTAGTAAATTATGTCAAAACACTGGAACTCTTAGGAGAGTCTTGTGTACAATTTACAGAATCAGAAAGCTAGCAGAACTGCTGAGATAAGGGATAACTTGATTCTAATCACTGCAACCTCAAACTTTGAGTGAGTGAGTAGAGAGAGAAAGGGAGAGGGAAAGAGAGAGAGGGGGAAAGGGAGAGAGAGAGAGAGAGAGAGAGAGAGAGAGAGAGAGAGAGAGATAGAAACCTCAAACCTGAAATTTGCCTGTCAGCTTGTACCCAAAAAAGTTGTTTGTGTGTGTTTATTATGCACCTTCCAGATATCTCTGCTTCCAGTGGAGAATGTAAATCCAATGTCATTGAGACTGTGTAGGGCTCAAAGTGAGCCTTAACTACTGGGAAAACCTCCACCCCAAATGAGACATGAGAACAGAGCTCCATGCAATCAGCCCCTTGTAGTGAGTAACTAGAAGGCAACCCACAATGGCTTTAAAAACCACTTTTTATACTTTTAGGGGTACAGGTGATATCAGCAAGGTTACAGTTTAAACTTATTGGCTAAGCATACTGACCTTTGAATCTATTGGCTAGCAACCATATGACAGGCTTTTGAACTCTATCTGGGACCAGAGAATCAGGTGACTATCAGTCAGTGCATGCCACGTTTTTATAAGAATGCTCCTACTCTTCCCAAGAACTGTGGGTGGAGAATGGAACTTGGCCTATTCTTGACCCAAGGCAGGAAATTGGTACTCAGCCTAGTCTTGACCTGAGGCAGTGAGTGTAAGGCTGGCAAAAGTCCCGAGTCCTTCAACTGGACCCCAACATTAAACCACCAACTACATACACGAAAGCATACATAGGCTGGTCTGTGCCTCCTTGGCACATATGTAGCAGAGGACTACCTTGTCTGACCTCAGTGGGAAAGGATATGCTTAATCCTATAAAGACTTGATGTCCCAGAAAAGGGGGATGCTGGGGCAATTTTGTGGTGAGTGGTTGGGTAAAAATGGGTAGGTTGTGGGGGAGAACCCTCTCATAGGCAAAGGGGATTGAGGGTATGTAATATCAATTTAAAAAGAGAAAGAAGTGTGTCATAGAGGGAAGGAAATATCCTTAAAATAAACAGGCTGTTTTAGCTCAGCAGTGTTTTCCAAATACAGTGTTTTTCAGAAGTCATAGTTTTTTGTTCATTAGCATTTAAAAATTTTAAGGTTACTAAAGTACTATGTAATCTATCTCTGGGAAGGGTCTTTGTTGCTCCCTATTGTCTGTTAAGCATCTCTTTAAAGTACAATTAGACATATCCACAATTGACTGTCTTATAGGATTATCTGGTATGCCTGTTGACCAAGCCAGCTCAGTCAATAAACAGGGTCTTAGGGAAGAAGTGAGGATTGTAAAGGAAAAGAGAATTCAACATTATAACATGATTCCAGCCGGTTCTGAGCCTAAAACTGAAACAGGTTAATTTTCTCCAGTCTGATTTTATATCATTCTAGATATATACAAAGGCTATGATCAGTCCTAAAGCATATACAAAATGGTCAAAGAACAAAGCATAAGCAAAACTCCCATGATTACAGTATTCAGATTGTTAACAAGATCCATCAAGATACAAAGAACACGTTCCTCAACTATATTCATCTTGAGTCTACTTCTTTGTCGTAGCCAATGTCAAATTCTTGCCAAATTCCTAGAAGGTGACACTAAAAGCACTCCACAGCTTGTAACATACTATGTGTTATACTATGTAAAAAAATTGTCTCATGTCATTAGCGATAAAAGCCAGATCAAAGTCAGTTTATGCTTGTATATTTATTCCGTAATGGCCATAACTTCTAACACATGTATAATGTTAGAATCAGCTGATTCTGAAGCTTGACGGTTGCTCATTACCACCCTGAATATGTGTCTATTGTATGGTGCACATATCTTAGTATACTAAATTTGTAAAATTGAAAAGATTTATTTGCCAAATTTCATTTCTTTGGGTACCCTTAGGAATAATTCTTGTACGTAATGGAGTTTGGTGGTATAATACACAAGTGAAACATCACCACACAATTTCCTTGGTTTATTGCCAAGTTATAGAGAATTGTATCTTTAAACCTTTGCTCTTAATATGGTGAGTTTTCTGAAATTCTGAAGTCTCTAGTACACTTCTTATCCATAGCCGATCAATTTTAAAATTACCTTGTGCCAGAGGGCCTGGCAGACCTGTATAAGATCTGGTATGTGTTATATACAATGGATAATTCCTATTTCAGATCATTTGTTGTAGTTGAATAAACAGTGAAGGCAATTCAGAATCATTCTGAATAAGTTTGGCAGCCTCTATGGGTAAAACACTCTCTCTCTGCATATGGAGAGTCAGGTACTACATTAAGAGACTCTTAAAAAAAATCTAGTAACACTGTAAGTATTGCATATAATTCTGATTTCTGAACGAATGTATAAGGACTCTTAACCACCTTACTTACATATGATTTATATCCTGCCTTTCCTGATTTATTTGCATCATTGTAAAATGTCAAGGGTACAGATATTGTAAATCCTTTTGTTATACAAGGTAGAATCAAATTAGTTCTTTTTATGAACTGAAATTATTTGCTTTTAGAGTATTCATTGTTAATCTCTCCCCAAGAAATTACTGCAAGCTCTTTGCCAATGTTAATTTTGTATCCATAATGAGACAATCTCAGCATTAGTAAAATGTACCACAATCTCAACCACCTCCTTTGCAATTGTCAAAGTCTCATTTTCCTTTAATATCAATTCAGACACCTTTCTCCATAGGTTTTCAATTTCTTACATTTTGCACTAAAACTATCCATTCTAAAATATAATCTTCCCTCTGCATAAAGAATTGCTATAGAGGATTAAGAAGTAGAAGGCAAGATAACTACGATGCAGAACATCCATGCAACAGAATGATCTGGATGAGTATCCTGTAATTTTCTTTCTATCAAAGCCAACACCTTCTCACCCATGGTTGATAGGATTTTTTTATATCTTTATCACCTTGTAAGATTTGAAATATATTACTTAGGTCTTCAGTAGGCAAGCCAATTGCAGACTACCACCAGTTATTATTTCCCTAGTAGCTTCTGGAAATCATTGAGTCATTAATTGGTTTCTTCTGATTTGCACCTTTTATAGCCTAACAGTTTGTAGACTTCTTCTATATTCTAGATAACTAATAGAATCCCCTCTTTGTATTTTTCAGAGGAAATTTGCAATCCTCAACAAGGCAAGGATATTTTTCTTCAAGAAGCATTCTTTCCAGGGTATTTATAACCAAATCAGTCAGTAGGATATCATCCATTGACTTTGATGATATTGGCATTCATATATTGGTACATAGTAGAACTGTTTAACCTTCTTTGTAGTAGGACAAAATGTCAAAGTTTCTTGATCATATTCAGCATGCTCCTCTGCCTTAAAAAATAACATTTACCAAGCAGCTGATCCTTAGAAATATTGATAGTTTTGACTTTATATTGTTGCATTATGTCATTCACATCTTCTCTCCACCATTAGAACAATTTTCAATGTGGTGCAGGTTCTAATATTGCTCTTGCCATGTCCTTCCAGTTTTGGGACATTCTTCCATCTTTAATAGCCCCAAAAGTCAGGATTTGCTTTACAAACAAAAAAATGCATTCTAAAATTTGTGACACTTTCCTTAAATATTCTCAGTTCTAATACATCCACTGGTTAACATTCAAATTCTTGATTATTTTGTGAATGACTATCATCTGCTGGACTTTGTTTAATACTAACTAAATAAACTAAAGTTTGTTTTAGAAAAACCTTTGATTTTCTTTAATTCTGTCTTCAGTCTCTACCTAAGTATTTTCCTCAATTAATATTTTCAGTCCTCTCAAGGTATTTGCCCATATTTCATATTTGTTTTTCATCCTGTTCCATAAGTTCCTGTGTCCTCTGTTCAAGGTTCTGTTTCTACATTTTAATTTTTATATATATTGTAATTTTGATATTTCGATGTCTATTTTATTTTCTTTTATTAATTTAAAAACATTCTCCTCCAAGCCTTTCTTCCAATGCTCATTATTTGTTCTCTGGTGCTCACTCTGATCTTTCATCTGTTCTAGCCTTTATTCTAGGACATTCTGTAGCTCCTGTCTCCAACCTTTATTTTCCTCTTTCTGTAACTTTTGTTCTAGGGTCTTTTCCAATTCCCTTCTCTAACCTTCATTTTCCTCCTTCTGTGTCTTGGTATTTTTCTCACTCTGATTTACTAAATCTTCTAATTTCTTCTCTAACAATACTAAAATTTTATCTAGGGCCCAGTTTTTTAAGAAGACATAGTAAAACAAGGCACTTAACATTATAATAATGATAACTGCTAAGGTATCAATTTCATTTAAATCCATCCATTTCAAACCGTTTAAAATAGCATCACATAAAATTCAAAAAGTATTGTTTCTCATCTAAAGTATTTAAAAATATTATTATCATAAATTTATAATTCTTATTCCCTGATCTGAAGATTCTTGTTCCTTTGTTTCCCTCTGGTATTTGATTCAGAACACTTCAGTCCTCTCTGATTCTTTAATTCACAGTAAGGTGCTAACTGTAGGAAGATCTGCCTTTTCTGTGATTCTGAGCAATTTCTTTTTTGTGTTTGTGTTGCAGCCCACAGCATAGGCACCCACCTCAGGCAGCCTGTAGTACCAGCAGTTGTCCTGTATCTGGCCATCCATGAAAGCAAGTACTGGAAATCTGGATCCTGGTGATGTTCAGATCAGTCTGTGAGAAGGTTGTAGCTAACTGCCATTTTTTAGCTGTTGTTGCACAGCTGTGAAGGCCGTATTTAAAGCAGTCATGCCCCCTGGTCCTTGGTCCTTCTTTAGGCTCTGGAAACATCAACTGTGTTCCAGCTCTGGTGCTGCCTATGTCCCAGCTCTGGCTGGGGTGCCAACTCTGGTTGCTGAGATTTGCTTAGGAATTAGGGAGGGAACTTTTCAGTTAGCTCTCTGTAGACCTCTTAGTCCCACTGGATGTTTAATTTCCACCCTTATGCTATAGGGGATAGCTCTAGTTATTTATGTGAGGAGGGGATGTAAAATAGTAATTAAAGTTAGTTTGATTCTAAGCCTGACTTAAGCTTCACCAATTTGTTGCTGGAATTCCCAACCCTGTCAAGACCACATAAAAAATATCATCCAGTTATTATAAGCAATATGAATAGATTGGTTAGATCTATCACTATACTAACGTATTCCCCAACTATAAGACCCCTTAGTACTTGCAGTTTCCCCTGACCACCACTGCCACATATCTTCCACTTTCTACATCCTCCTGTCTCCTCTCATTTTCCTCCTTTCATCCTACCTTTCCCCTTCTCTTAAGCCTCCAGTTCAATCTTCCCATCCACTGCCCTATCATTAGCTTTCACCTTTGATTTACCAGTTAATATGGGGTGGAAATTCACATGACATAACCTGCTCCTCAGAGGTTACCTCTCTTGAGGAAACATTATCAACATAAGAATACAAACACCATCAGGACATCCTAGTACAATTTAATGCTTTGGTTATTATACAGTGGGAGTATATACTTCTCTATTCCAATCTAATTGGTGTTCTGTATGCTTCTTGTATGTTTAGAGGGATTTTTGAGGGGTGATTGTGATTACTTTGTTCTATGATTTTGTTGAAAATATTTTCTGGTCCTTGAAGCTGGGCCCCTTCACCGTCTTCTATTCCCATTATTTTTAGGTTCCATCTTTTTACAGTATCCCAGATTTCCTGGACATCTGTGTCATGAATATTTTTAAATGTAACATATTTTTGACGAAAGTCTCATTTCTTCTATCACATCATCTATTCCTGACATTCACTAGCCATCTCTAAGAATCTGTTGCTCTATTTTTCCTGGTCTCTTTCCTGATATTTCTAGTTTCAGAATTCCTTTATCTTGTGTTTTCTTTCTTCAATTTCCTTCTCAGTTCTTGAAGTGTTTTATTCATTTATTTTACTTGTTGGATGGTATTTATGCCTCAATCATCTTTACAAGATTGGATTTTAGGTCATTTATTGTCCTTTGCTTTTATTAGGCTATCTAAGTCTTGTTGTAATAGACCTGGAGACTCTGCATGTGTCACAACCCCCTGGTTGCTTTTTATTGTGTTATTTTACTGTATTCTTTAGCAATCTGGTTGTTTGTGTAGGAGCATATTTTTTTTCTGATGGGGGAATTTTCTTATATGATTTTGGAATAGCACGTTTCCATGAAGGCTGCTCCAACTTGCATGATTCTGATGCAGTAAGGCCTTGTTTGGGAATCTTATGCTGCATATTTCTGTGGCAGCAGATTGGTGAAGTAGGTCAGAAAATTGACCAGACCATGGAGCTCGTAGCCTCACAGCCTGATGCTCAGGGAATCTGTGTGAGCACCCTGGGTACTCTGTGGGGAGGGGATTTGGGGTTTAATGGTGCTAACCTGGATGCTCCTAATGCAGCAGACCTAATGAGTTCAGATAGAGCAAGGAACAGACTATGGAGCTGGGCAAGGACAACATGTAGTGTAGGGCAGCTGTGTGTGCCACAGAGGACATTTTGGTCAGGATATTAGGGGAGAAAATGGATATAAACTGATTTTTCCTGGTGTAGGAGGCCTGGTAAAAGCAGGCAGAACAATGGCCACACCTCTACGTGACATTTTTTAACATGCATTATCAGTATAGGTATTAGTAAAGAGGTGCTCAGTGAAATAGGACATTTTTGTTAAAAGATAAAGGATTAGAAGTTCTGAAAATTAGCAGACATGAAAGAGCCTTCAGTAAAGCCCTTTAGTGAGTAGACCTGGTGACTGAGAGGTGTCATAACAAAGCATCACATTCAAAGCAGCATGGCCACTCTTTGGTGGAGACCATTACCAATACATCCAAGACATTAAAAAAGCTAACTTAGGAATGAAATAATAGTGGAAATAGGAACTGTGAATAGCATGAGGAAAGGTGGGATAAGAGAGACAGAGAAAGACCTAAAGAAACAGGGGGCATGCATTTCTCATGTGGAAGGATACCAGTGTTACCAGGGTAGAGTGAGAGTGGAAAGCCTATGAATCTCTAATGAATTGAGGACCCTCACCAGTACACAAAGTCTGCTTTTAAGTTCTATGCCAGTCATTTCTGCTCTTGTAAATCACCCCTTACCCATATTTCGGTAAACAATCCCCATAAAATTTTTTCGTTCTGCTAATTGGACATTAGAGGTAGCCATACTTTGGTCTACTCGGAGTTTACTATCTGAGGTGAGTAGATATGTTTTGCATTTCCTATGAAATGTTTTCTCAAACAGCATCTGAGTACCAGATTTTATGATGACAATTGATTCATCAGAATAGAGTTTTTTTTTTTTTTCAGGGTGATCCAGGTTAACTAGGTCCTTTCCTGCTAGGAACACCATTAAGAACATAGTTTCATTCTTCTGTATTTAAATTTATCTCTCCATTTTGAGCAGATGCATTTGATAAAGATGCTCTTTTTCATATATCTATCTATCTATATCGATATCTATCTGTCTGTCTATCTATCTATCTATCTATCTATCTATCTATCAATCTATCTATCTATCATCTATCTATCTATCTATCTATCAATCTATCTATCTATCATCTATCTATCTATCAATCTATCTATCTATCTATCTATCTATCTATCTATCTATCTATCTATCTATCTATCTACCTACCTACCTCTCTATCTCTCTATATCTATCTCTATAAATACATGGTTGATTTCAGCCATGTATTTGATTATTTCCTGACTTCTACTCCTCTTGGGTATATTTGTTTCTTTTTGTTTTAGAGCTCTAAGATGTGCTTTCAACCTGCTAATGTATGCTCTCTCCTGTTTCTTTTTGCAGGCATTCAGAGCTATGATTTTTGCCTCTTAGCACTGGTTTCATTGTGTCCCATAAGTTTGGATACATTGTGCCTTCATTTTCATTAAATTCTAAGAAGTCTCTATTTTCTTTCTTTATTTATTCATTGACCAAGTTATCATTGAGTAGAGCATTGTTCAACTACCATGCATATGTGTGCTTGTTGTCATTTTTATTACTATCGAAGACCAGCGTTATTCCATTATGATCTGATAGGATGCATGGGATTATTTCTATCTTCTTGTAATCGTTGAGGCCTGTTTTGTGACCTATTATATGGTCAATTTTGTACAAGGTACCATAAGGTTCAGAGAAGAAGGTATATCCTTTTGTTTTAGGAAGAATGTTCTGTAAATTTCTGCTAAATCCATTTGGTTCATAACTTCTGTTAGTTTCTCTATGTCTCTTTTTGAATCTGATTCCATGTTCTGACAATTGATAAGAGTGGGTGTTGAAATGTACTATTTTTGAGTGAGGTAGAATGTGTGCCTTAAGCTTTAGTAGGTTTGTTTTATGAATATAGGTGTCCTTGCACATGGAGCATAGATATTTAGGATTAAGAGTTCTTCTTGGTGGGTTTTACCTTTGATGAATATGAAGTATCCTTCCTCATCTTTTTTGATAACTTTTGGTGGAAAGTTGGTTTCATTGGATATTAGAATGGCTACTCCAGCTTTTTCCTCAGATAACTTTTGCTTGGAAAGTTGTTTTCTAGCCTTTTACTCTGAGGTTGTGTCTGTCTTTGTCTCTGTGTTGTGTTTCATGTATGTAGCAAAATGCTGGGTACTCTTTACATATCCAGTCTTTTAGTCTATGTCTTTTTATTGTGGAATTGTGTCTATTGATTTTAAGAGATATTGAGGAATAGTTATTGTTTTTTCCTGTTATTTTTGTTGTTAGAGGTGGAATCATGTTTGTGTGTCTCTCTTCTTTTGGTTTCGTTGCAAGAATATAAGTTTTTTTTTTGCTTTTTCTACAAGGTAATTTCCCTCTTTGTGTTGGAGTTTTTGGTCTATTATTCTTTATCCACCTGGATTTATAGAAAGATACTGTGTAAATTTGGTTTTGACTTGGAATTTCTTAGTTTCTTCATCTATCTTAATTGAGAGTTTTGCTGGATATACTAATGTGGGTTGGAATTTGTGTTCTCTTAATGTCTGTATGACATCTGCCCAGGATCTTCTGGCTTTCATGCTCTCTGGTAAGAAGTCTGGTATAATCCCTATAAGTCTGCCTTTATATGTTACTTGACTTTTTTCCCTTACTGCTTTTAATATTCTTTTTTTTTGTTTTTTAATCATATTTTTACTAGATATTTTCTTTATTTACATTTCAAATCTTATCCCCTTTCCCAGTTTCCCCTCTGGAAAACCCTATCCCATCCTCGCAACCCCAACTTCTATGAGGGTGTTCCTCTATGCACCCATCCACTCCCTCACAGCTCACAGCCCTAGAACTCCCCTACACTGGGGTATCTAGCCTTCACAGGACCAAGGGCCTCTCCTCCCATTGAGGTCTGACAAGGCGATCTTCTGCTACATATCTGGTTGGAGCCATTGGTCCCTCCATGTGTACTCATTAGAGTGTGGTTTAGTCTCTGGGACATCTGGGGTATCTGGTTGATTGATATTATTGTTCTTCTTAAGGGTTGCAAACACTTTCAGCTCCTCAGTCCTTTAACTCCTCCATGAAATGGAGATTTGTAACTACTTTTCAAAATGAAAAATATTGATCAGTGTGTTAATGCCATTAGTGTTTTGTTTTGTTTTGTTTTTCATCTTTATTAATTTGAGTATTTCTTACATTTCGATTGTTTTTCTCCATCCCATTTTCCAAGCCAACATCCCGCTATCCCCTTCTCCATCCTCCCCCCATTACTGCCCTCCCCAAAACAATCACATTCACTGGGGGTTCAGTCTTGGCAGGACCATGGGCTTCCCCTTTCACTGGTGCTCTTACTAGGCTATTCATAGCTACTTTTGGGATTGGAGCCCAGGGTCAGTACATGTATAGTCTTTGGGTAATGGCTTAGTCCCTGGAAGCTCTGGATGGTTGGCATTGTTGTTCATATGGGATCTCAAGCCCCTTAAACCTCTTTAAGTCCTTTCTAAGATTCCTTCAACGGGGTCCTGTTCTCAGCTCAGTGATTTAATGATGACATTCTCCAATGCATTTGTTATATTCTGGCTCTGTTTCTCGGGAAAGATCTACATCCAGTTCTTGTTGGCCAGCACTTCTTTGCTTCATCCATCTTATCTACTTTGGTGTCTGTATATGTATGGGACACATGTGGGGCAGGCTCTATATGGGTGTTCCTTCTGGCTCTGTCCTAAACTTTGCCTTCCTATTCCATCCCAAGGATATTCTTGCTCCCCCTTTAAAGAAGAAGTGAAGTATTTGCATTTTGGTCATTCTTCTTGACTTTCATGTGTTCTGTGCATCTAGGGTCATTTGAGCATTTGGGCTAATATCCACTTATCAATGAGTGCATACTATGTGTGTTTTTCTGTGATTGGGTTACCTCACTCAGGATGAAATTTTCCAGTTCCAACCATTTGCCTATGAATTTCATAAAGTCATTGATTTTGATAGCTGAGTAATGTTCCATTGTGTAGATGTACCACATTTTCTGTATCCATTCCTCTGTCGAAGGGCATCTGGGTTCCTTCCAGCTTCTGGCCATTATAAATAAGGCTGCTATGAACATAGTGGAGCATGTATCTTTGTTATATGTTGGGGCATCTTTTGGGTATATGCCCAAGAGAGCTATAGCTGTGTCCTCAGGTAGTTCAATGTCCAATTATCTCAGGAACCTTCAGACTGATTTCATGAATTGTTGTACCAGTCTGCAATCTCAGCAACAATGGAGGATTGTTCCTCTTTTTCCACATCCTCACCAGCATTTGCTTTCACCTGAGTTTTTTAATTGAGTCATTCTCACTGGAGAGAGATGAAATCACAGGGCTGTTTTGATTTCCATTTCCCTTATGACTAAAGATGTTGAACATTTCTTTAGGTGTTTCTAAGCCATTCGGCATTCCTCAGCTGTGAATTCCTTGCTTAGCTCTGAACCCCATTTTTAATAGGATTATTTGTCTCCCTGCGATCTAACATCTAGAGTTCTTTGTATATTTTGGATATAAGCCCTCTATCAGATATAGGATTGGTAAAGATCTTTTCTCAATCTATTGGTTGTCCTTTTGTCCTAACAACAGTGTCCTTTTCCTTACAGAAGCTTTGCAGTTTTATGAGATCCCATTTGTCGATTCTTGATCTTACAGCCTACGGCATTGGTGTTTTGTTCACGAAATTTTCTCCACTACCCATGTGTTCGAGATTCTTCCCCACTTTTTCTTCTATTAATTGAAGTGTATCTGGTTTGATGTGGAGATCCTTGATCCACTTGTACTTAAGATTTGTACAGGGTGATAAGCATGGATCGATCTGCATTCTTCTACATGCTGACCTCCAGTTGAACAAGAACCATTGGCTGAAAATGATATCTTTTTTTTCCATTCAATGGTTTTGGCTGCTTTGTCAAAAATCAAGTGAGCATAGGTGTATGTGTTCATTTCTCAGTCTTCAATTCTATTCTGCTGGTCTATCTGTCTGTCTCTGTACCAAAAACATGCTGTTTTTACTACTATTTTTCGGTAATACTGCTTGAGTTCAAGGATAGTGTTGGCCTCAGAAGTCATTTTTTTAAATTTTTTCATTAACTTGAGTATTCCTTATTTACATAATTTCTTCTTCGGCTTGTTTCTTTTGCGTAGAGGAAGGCCACTGATTTATTTGAGATAAGTTTATACCCAGCCACTTTGCTGAAGTTGTTTATCAGCTTTAGTAGTTCTCTGATGGAACTTTTGGGATCACTTAAATATACTATCATATCATCTGCAAATAGTGATATTTTGACTTCTTCTTTTCCAATCTGTATCCCGTTGATCTCTTTTTGTTGTCTGATTGCTCTGACTAGAACTTCAAAAACTGTATTGAATAAGTAGGGAGAGAGTGGGCAGCCTTGTCTAGTCCCTGATTTTAGTGGAATTGTTTCAAGTTTCTCTCCATTTAGTTTAATTTTAGCTACCGGTTTGCTGTATATGGCTTTTATTATGTTTAGGTATGGGCCCTGAATTCCTATTCTTTCCAGGACTTTTATCATGAAGGGGTGTTGAATATTGTCAAATGCTTTCTCAGCACCTAATGAAATGATCATGTGGTTTTGTACTTTCAGTTTGTTTATATAATGGATCACGTTGATAGTTTTCTGTATATTAAACCATCCCTGCATGCCTGGGATGAAGCCTACTTGATCATGGTGGATGATTGTTTTGATGTGCTCTTGCATTCGGCTTGCTAGAATTTTATTGAGTATTTTTGCGTAGGTATTCATAAGGGAAATTCGTCTGAAATTCTCTTTCTTTGTTGGGTCTTTGTGTGGTTTAGGTATAAGAGTAATTGTGGCTTCATAGAAGGAATTCGGTAGTGCTCCATTTGTTTCAATTTTGTGGAAAAGTTTGGATTGTATTGGTATGAGCTCTTCTATGATGGTCTGATAGAATTCTGCACCAAACCCGTCTGGACCTGGGCTCTTTTGGTTGGGAGACCTTTAATGACTGCTTCTATTTCGTTAGGAGTTATGGGTTTATTTAAGTGGTTTACCTGTTCCTGATTTAACTTCAATACCCGGTATCTGTCTAGGAAATTGTCCATTTCTTGCAGATTTTCAAGTTTTGTTGAATACAGGCTTTTGTAGTAAGATATGATGATTTTTTGAATTTCCTCTGATTCTGTAGTTATGTCTCCCTTTTCATTTCTGATTTTGTTAATTTGGACACACTCTCTGTGTCCTCTCATTAGTCTGGCTAAGGGTTTATCTATTTTGTTGATTTTCTCAAAGAACAAACTTTTGGTTCTGTTGATTCTTTCTATGTTCCTTTTAGTTTCTTCTTGGTTGATTTCAGCTCTGAGTTTGATTATTTCCTGCCTTCTACTCCTCCTGGGTGTATTTGCTTTTTTTGTTCTAGAGCTTTTAGGTGTGCTGTCAAGTTGGTGACATATGATCTCACCTGTTTCTTTGTGCAGGCACTCAGAGCTATGAGTTTTCCACTTAGCACATCTTTCATTGTGTCCCATAAGTTTGGATGTGTTGTACCTTCATTTTTATTAAATTCTAAGATGTCTTTAATTTCTTTCTTCATTTCGTCTTTGACCAGGTTATCGTTGAGTAGAGCACAGTTCAACTTCCATGTATATGTGGGCATTCTTCCCTTATTGTTTTCTCTTTTTTTTGTTCTCTTTTCTTTTTATTAACTTGAGTATTTCTTATATACATTTCGAGTGTTATTCCCTTTCCCGTTTTCCGGGCAAACATCCCCTCCCCCCTACCCTTCCTTATGGGTGTTCCCCTCCCAACCCTCCCCCCATTGCCGCCCTCCCCCCAACAGTCTAGTTCACTGGCGGATCAGTCTTAGCAGGACCCAGGGCTTCCCCTTCCACTGGTGCTCTTACTAGGATATTCATTGCTACCTATGAGGTCAGAGTCCAGGGTCAGTCCATGTATAGTCTTTAGGTAGTGGCTTAGTCCCTGGAAGCTCTGGTTGCTTGGCATTGTTGTACATATGGGGTCTCGAGCCCCTTCAAGCTCTTCCAGTTCTTTCTCTGATTCCTTCAACGGGGGTCCTATTCTCAGTTCAGTGGTTTGCTGCCGGCATTCGCCTCTGTATTTGCTGTATTCTGGCTGTGTCTCTCAGGAGCGATCTACATCCGGCTCCTGTCGGTCTGCACTTCTTGACTTCATTCATCTTGTCTAATTGGGTGGCTGTATATGTATGGGCCACATGTGGGGCAGGCTTTGAATGGGTGTACCTTCAGTCTCTGTTTTAATCTTTGCTTCTCTCTTCCCTGCCAAGGGTATTCTTGTTCCCCTTTTAAAGAAGGAGTGAAGCATTCACAATTTGATCATCTGTCTTGAGTTTCATTTGTTCTAGGCATCTAGGGTAATTCAAGCATTTGGGCTAATAGCCACTTAGAAGTGAGTGCATACCATGTATGTCTTTCTGTGATCGGGTTAGCTCACTCAGGATGATATTTTCCAGTTCCAAACATTTGCCTACGAATTTCATAAACTCGTTGTTTTTGATAGCTGAATAATATTCCATTGTGTAGATGTACCACATTTTCTGTATCCATTCCTCTGTTGAAGGGCATCTGGGTTCTTTCCAGCTTCTGGCTATTATAAATAAGGCTGCAATGAACATAGTGGAGCATGTGTCTTTTTTATATGTTGGGGCATCTTTTGTGTATATGACTCAGAGTGGTATAGCTGGATCCTCAGGCAGTTCAATGTCCAATTTTCTGAGAAACCTCCAGACTGATTTCAAGAATGGTTGTATCAGTCTGCAATGCCACCAACAATGGAATAGTGTTCCTCTTTCTCCACACCCTCGCCAGCATCTGCTGTCACCTGAGTTTTTGATCTTAGCCATTCTCACTGGTGTGAGGTGAAATCTCAGGGTTGTTTTGATTTGCATTTCCCTTATAACTAAAGATGTTGAACATTTCTTTAGGTGTTTCTCAGACATTCGGCATTCCTCAACTGTGAATTCTTTGTTTAGCTCTGAACCCCATTTTTTAATAGGGTTATTTGTCTCCCTGCCGTCTAACTTCTTGAGTTCTTTGTATATTTTGGGTATAAGGCCTCTATCTGTTGTAGGATTGGTAAAGATGTTTTCCCAATCTGTTGGTTGCCATTTTGTCCTAACCACAGTGTCCTTTGCCTTACAGAAGCTTTGCAGTTTTATGAGATCCCATTTGTCGATTCTTGATCTTAGAGCATAAGCCATTGGTGTTTTGTTCAGGAAATTTTTTCCAGTGCCCATGTGTTCCAGATGCTTCCCTAGTTTTTCTTCTATTAGTTTGAGTGTGTCTGCTTTGATGTGGAGGTCCTTGATCCACTTGGACTTAAGCTTTGTACAGGGTGATAAACATGGATCGATCTGCATTCTTCTACATGTTGACCTCCAGTTGAACCAGCATCATTTGCTGAAAATGCTATCTCTTTTCCATTGGATAGTTTTGGCTCCTTTGTCAAAAATCAAGTGACCATAGGTGTGTGGGTTCATTTCTGGGTCTTCAACTCTATTCCATTGGTCTATCTGTCTGTCTCTGTACCAATACCATGCAGTTTTTATCACTATTGATCTGTAATACTGCTTGAGTTCAGGGATAGTGATTCCCCCTGAAGTCCTTTTATTGTTGAGGATAGTTTTATCTATCCTGGGTTTTTTGTTATTCCAGATGAATTTGCAAATTGTTCTGTTTAATTCTTTGAAAAATTGGATTGGTATTTTGATGGGGATTGCATTGAATCTGTAGATTGCTTTTGGTAAAATGGCCATTTTTACTATATTAATCCTGCCAACCCATGAGCATGGGAGATCTTTCCATCTTCTGAGGTCGTCTTCAATTTCTTTCTTCAGTGTCTTGAAGTTCTTATTGTAGAGATCTTTTACTTGCTTGGTTAAAGTCACACCGAGGTACTTTATATTATTTGGGTCTATTATGAAGGGTGTCATTTCCCTAATTTCTTTCTCGGCTTGTTTCTCTTTTGTGTAGAGGAAGGCTACTGATTTATTTGAGTTAATTTTATACCCAGCCCCTTTGCTGAAGTTGTTTATCAGCTTTAGTAGTTCTCTGGTGGAACTTTTGGAATCACGTAAATATACTATTATATCATCTGCAAATAGTGATATATTGACTTCTTCTTTTCCGATCTGTATCCCCTTGACCTCCTTTTGTTGTCTGATTGTTCTGGCTAGAACTTCAAGAACTATATTGAATAAGTAGGGAGAGAGTGGGCAGCCTTGTCTAGTCCCTGATTTTAGTGGGATTGCTTCATGTTTCTCTCCATTTAGTTTAATGTTAGCAACTGGTTTGCTGTATATGGCTTTTTCTATGTTTAGGTATGGGCCTTGAATTCCTATTCTTTCCAGGAGTTTTATCATGAAGGGGTGTTGAATTTTCTCAAATGCTTTCTCAGCATCTAATGAAATGATCATGTGGTTTTGTTCTTTCAGTTTGTTTATATAATGGATCACGTTGATGGTTTTCCATATATTAAACCATCCCTGCATGCCTGGGATGAAGCCTACTTGATCATGGTGGATGATTGTTTTGATGTGCTCTTGGATTCGGTTTGCCAGAATTTTATTGAGTATCTTTGCGTCGATATTCATAAGGGAAATTGGTCTGAAGTTCTCTTTCTTTGTTGGGTCTTTGTGTGGTTTAGGTATAAGAGTAATTGTGGCTTCATAGAAAGAGTTCTGTAGTGATCCATCTGTTTCAATTTTGTGGAATAGTTTGGATAGTATTGGTATGAGGTCTTCTATAATGGTTTGATAGAATTCTGCACTAAACCCGTCTTGACCTGGGCTCTTTTTGGTTGGGAGACCTTTAATGACTGCTTCTATTTCCTTAGGAGTTATGGGGTTGTTTAACTGGTTTATCTGTTCCAGATTTAACTTCGGTAACTGGTATCTGTCTAGGAAATTGTCCATTTCCTGTAGATTTTCAAATTTTGTTGAATATAGGCTTTTATAGTAAGATCTGATGATTTTTGAATTTCCTCTGAATCTGTAGTTATGTATCCCTTTTCATTTCTGATTTTGTTAATTTGGACACACTCTCTGTGTCCTCTCGTTAGTCTGGCCAAGGGTTTATCTATCTTGTTGATTTTCTCAAAGAACCAACTTTTGGTTCTGTTGATTCTTTCTATGGTCCTTTTTGTTTCTTCTTGGTTGATTTCAGCTCTGAGTTTGATTATTTCCTGCCTTCTACTCCTCCTGAGTGTATTTGCTTCTTTTTGTTCTAGAGCTTTTAGGTGTGCTGTGAAGCTGCTGACATATGCTCTTTCCTGTTTCTTTCTGCTGGCACTCAGCGCTATGAGTTTTCCTCTTAGCACATCTTTAATTGTGTCCCATAAGTTTGGGTATGGTGTACCTTCATTTTCATTGAATTCGAAAAAGTTTTTAATTTCTTTCTTTATTTCTTCCTTGACCATGTTAGCATTGAGTAGAGCATTGTTCAATTTCCACGTGTATGTGGGCATTCTTCCCTTATTGTTATTGACGACCAGTTTTAGGCCGTGGTGGTCTGATAGCACGCATGGGATTATTTCTATCTTTCTGTACCTGTTGGGGCCTGTTTTTTGACCAATTATATGATCAATTTTGGAGAAAGTACCATGAGGAGCTGAGAAGAAGGTGTATCCTTTTGCTTTAGGATAGAATGTTCTATAAATATCCGTTAATTCCATTTGGCTCATGACTTCTCTTAGTCTGTCTACGTCTCTGTTTAATTTTTGTTTCCATGATCTGTCCATTGATGAGAGTGGGGTGTTGAAATCTCCTACTATTATTGTGTGAGGTGCAATGTGTGTTTTGAGCTTTATTAAGGTTTCTTTTACGTATGTAGGTGCCCTTGTATTTGGGGCATAGATATTTAGGATTGAGAGTTCATCTTGGTGGATTTTTCCTTTGATGAATATGAAGTGTCCTTCCTTATCTTTTTTGATGACTTTTAGTTGAAAATTGATTTTATTTGATATTAGAATGGCTACTCCCACTTGCTTCTTCTGACCATTTGCTTGGAAAGTTGTTCTCCAGCCTTTCACTCTGAGGTAGTGTCTGTCTTTGTCTCTGAGGTGTGTTTCCTGTAGGCAGCAGAATGCAGGGTCCTCATTGCATACCCAGTTTGTTAATCTATGTATTTTTATTTGGGAGTTGAGACGATTGATGTTGAGAGATATTAAGGAATAGTGATTATTGCTTCCTGTTATATTCATATTTGGATGTGAGGTTATGTTTGTGTGCTTTACTTCTCATTGTTTTGTTGCCAAGACGATTAGTTTCTTGCTTTTTCTATGGTATAGCTTGCCCTCTTATGTTGGCCTTTACCATTTCTTATCCTTTGTAGCAGTGGATTTGTAGAAAGATTTTGTGTAAAATTGGTTTTGTCTTGGAATATCTTTGTTTCTCCATCTATGTTAATTGAGAGTTTTGCAGGATACAGTAACCTGGGCTGGAATTTGTGTTCTCTTAGGGTGTGTATGACATCTGTCCAGGATCTTCTGGCTTTCCTAGTCTCTGGCGAAAATCTGGTGTGATTCGGATAGATCTCCAATTATGTGTTACTTGACCTTTTTCCCTTACTGCTTTTAATATTCTTTCTTTATTTTGTGCATTTGGTGTTTTGACTATTATGTGAAAGGATGTGTTTCTTTTCTAGTCCAATCTATTTGGAGTTCTGTAGGCTTCTTGTATGCTTATGGGTATCTCTTTCTTTAGGTTAGGAAGTATTCTTCTATGATTTTGTTGAAGATATTTACTGGTCCTTTGAGCTGGGAGACTTCACTCTCTTCTATACCTATTATCCTTAGGTTTGATCTTCTCATTGAGTGCTGGATTTCCTGTATGTTTTGGACCAATAGCTTTTTCCACTTTACATTATCTTTGACAGTTGAGTCGATGATTTCTATGGAATCTTCTGCTCCTGAGATTCTCTCTTCTATCTCTTGTATTCTGTTGGTGATGCTTGTATCTACAGCTCCTTGTCTCTTCCTTTGGTTTTCTATATCCAGGGTTGTTTCCATGTGTTCTTTCTTGATTGCTTCTATTTCCATTTTTAATTCTTTCAACTGTTTGAGTTTTCCTGGAATTCTTTCAGGGATTTTTGTGATTCCTCTCTGTAGGCTTCTACTTGTTTATTTATGTTTTCCTGTGTTTCTCTAAGGGAGTTCTTCATGTCTTTTTTGAAGTCCTCCAGCATCATGATCAAATATGATTTTGAAACTAGATCTTGCTTTTCTGGTGTTTTTGGATGTTCTGTGTTTGCTTTGGTGGGAGAATTGGGCTCCGATGATGCCATGTAGTCTTGGTTTCTGTTGCTTGGGTTCCTGTGCTTGCCTCTCGCCATTAGATTATCTCTAGAGTTACTTTGTTCTGCTATTTCTGACAGTGGCTAGACTGTCCTATAAGCCTGTGTTTCAGGAGTGCTGTAGAACTGTTTTCCTGTTTTCTTTCAGCCAGTTATGGGAACAGAGTGTTCTGCTGTCGGGTGTGTAGTTTTTCCTGTCTACAGGTCTTCAGCTGTTCCTGTGGGCCTGTGTCCTGAGTTCCCCAGGCAGGTCACTTGGAGCAGAAAAGTTCGTCTTACCTGTGATCCCGAGGCTTAAGTTTGCTTGTGGGGTGATGCTTATGAGCTCTTCTCAGGGGTAGCAACCAGGAAGATCTGTGCCGCCCTTTCCAGGAGCTTCCTTTTACCAGGGTTCCAGATGGCATTTGGTGTTTTCCTCTGGAATCAGTAATGTGGGCAGAGTGTAGTCTCTTCTGGTTTTCCATTTGTGTCTGCCTCTGTGAAGGTTTAGCTCTCCCTCCCACGGAATTTGGGTGCAGTGAACTGTTTATCTGGTTGGTCCCTTCAGGATCCAGCGGTGTCTCAGACGCAGGGGACCTGCTGCTCCTGTGCCCTTATCTACGGGAACCCAGAGGCTGTATACAGTTTCCTCTTGGGCAAGGGGTGGGCAGTGTTGGTGGTCTCTTCCACTCTGCCGTCTCAGGAGTGCCCATCTGTCCGGGTGGTGAGCACTCTCTCCCATGAGGTTTGGGAGCAGTGAGCTGGGGGCAGGGATCTGCGAGGTTCAGTAATTGCTATTTTTAAAAATGTCCTACAGTGTCTGTAGCCAACAGTCAGAGTTTATAGAGGTATTTTCTCAATTCAGGTTTCCTCTTTTAAGATGACTCTAACTTTTTTCGAGTTGACATAAAACTATCTATGTAAACTTATTATTAAAAGTGTGGTGCTAATTTATATGTTTAGTTCTAGTACTGTACTTTCATGAAATTGGGTGCACCAGAGTATGGTGCATGTATGTTTATGACAGCAATAATGTCTTCTTAGCTAATTTTTCTCTGATTATGAGGAAGTGACCTTCTTTATATTTTCTGATTATTATTTGGCTTGACATATAATTTAGATATCATCCTAGCAATACTTGATTTCTTCCTAGTTTATTTTTAATGGAATAATTTTTGAATTCTTTCACTTTACGATGGTGTCTATTTTTAAAGCTTAGGTGAGTGTATGATAATATGCTTTTTTGTCACATTCAGACTGATTGTGTTTTTGACTGATAATTGAGGCCATTGATATTGAAGGTGACTATTGAAAAGTTTGTTTTAATTGAAGTTATCTATCTAGCTATTTATACTGTTTATGTACTTAGTCATGCTTTGTGTTTCCTTAACTATAGCTTCTTTATTTTCTTTCTAGGTTTCTTGGCAGTGTTTTATCCTCTCTTTAGTGTGATGCATGCTCTTTGTTTATCATTCTATTTGGTAGCCTGGGACAGGGGGCCTAAATATGAGGCAGACTAAAATTTCATTCAATAACCCACTTTATTCCATGCACCAGAGTATGTATACTTTGAGTGCTAAGGAAAGGTACCTGAAAGTCTATTTTATTAGCTATTAGAATGATTACTTCAGCTTTTTTCTTGAGACTATTTGCTTAGAAAAATTTTTTCCAGCTCTTTACTCTTGGATGTGGTTCATCTTTTCATCGTGGAAAAATTCTACATTCTCCTTCAACTATGATAGATAGTTCCATTCGGTACAGTAGTGTCTGTTGGCAAGTGTGACTTTCTATACTTTGAGGTGCATTGCTTCAGGCTTTTCTAGCTTTCAAGGTGTCCATTGAGAAATCACCAGTTTTTCTAATGTGTATTCTTCTATGTGTGACTAGTATGTTTGTCTTGCAATTTTTAATACATTTTATTTTGTTAGTTTGTTTATGATTTAATCAGTGCTATTCTGTGGGGAAGTGGTTTTTGTTTGGTTGTTTTTAGTTTATGGTTTTTAATGCCCTTTCCTACATAGTGTTCTATGTGCTTCTTGTATCTGTATGAGTATGTAACCATTGTTTCAGAGGTGTTTTTTTCCTAGGATCTTGTTGAGCATTTGCTTTATGTCATTGATTTTTTCCCCCTCATGTCCGCTTATTAATCAAAGTTTTGGTCTTTTCATGCTGTCCCATGATTATTACATCTTCACTTCCTGTGCATTAAACAATTATTTCTGTATCTTTGATCGTCTGGTCCATTTACCCTATTTTATGTTCAAGTTCTGATATGGTATCTTCTATTTGATCCATCCTACTTGTTATGTTTTCCCTTGAGTTTTTTAGTTGGTATATTTTGTATTTCAATACCATGTTTATTCCAACTTGAATTCCAATCAATATTCTTCTGTATATAAAGAACTTTGTTTTCAAATCCTGTAATCACCTTGTCCTTTCAGTCTGTCTCATTTTTCTTTGTGCTTCTATAACTGTTAGGCTTATGTTCTGTTTCAGTTCCTTCTGTTTAAGTTCATGGAGCTGTATCTTTTTATCTTCTTTAAAGTCTTTGAATTACTTGGTTTAGTTTGTTGTTGTTCATTTAAATTCCATGTCTGTATAGTCATCTAGGTACTTCTCATTGGAGAAAATTTTATAGAACTAGTCAGTTTGGGCTAGGATATGTTATGTTGATTTTTTTATATTGCTCATATGTTCAAAATGAAATCTGGGCCTGTGGACATCTTGTGTTAGTTCTTTCTCTGATATGGACACAGGTAGGTGGGACAGAGCACAGGATATGTGTATTAGGTTGGGCCTGAGATTGGCTTAAATGAAATGAGATCATGCAGACATAGGTGGAACCAGCACCATTTGCTATAAATGCTATCTTTTTTGGATTGGATGGTTTTTGGCTCCTTTGTCAAAAATCAAGTGACCATAGGTGTGTGGGTTCATTTCTGGGTTTTCAATCCTATTTCACTGGTCTATCTCTCTGTGTCTGTAGGAATACCGCACAGTTTCTTCACTATTGCTCTGGAATACTGCTTGAGTTAAGGGATGGTGATTGCCCCGGAAGTCCTTTTATTGTTGAGGATACTTTTAGTTATCTTGGTTTTTTTGTTATTCCAGATGAATTTGCAATTTGTTCTGTATAACTCTCTGAAGAATTGAATTGGAATTTTGATGTGGATTGCATTGAATCTGTAGATGGCTTTTGGTAAAATGCCCATTTTCACTATATTAATCCTACCAATCCATGAGCGGGAGAGATCTTTCCATCTTCTGATATCTTCAATTTCTTTCTTCAGAGACTTGAAGTTCTTATCATACAAATATTTCGCTTGCTTGGTCAAAGTCGCCCTGAGGTATTTTACATTATTATGGCCTATTATAAAGTGTGTTGTTTCCCTTATTTCTTGCTCAGTTTGTTTCTCTTTTGTGTAGAGGAAGGCTTCTTATTTATTTGAGTTTAGTATCTCTTTGACCTCCTTTTGTTGTCTGATTTCTCTGGCTAACTTTGAGAGCTATATTGAATAAGTAAGGAAAGAGTGGGCAGCACTGTCTAGTCCCTGATTTTAGTGGGATTGCTTCAAGTTTTTTCTCCATTTAGTTTGATATTAACTACTGCTTTGATGTATATGGGTTTTACTATGTTTAGTTATGGGCCTTGAATTCCTGTTCTTTCCAGGACTTTTATCATGAAGATGTGTTGAATTTTGTCAAATGCTTTCTCAGCATTTAATGAAATGATCATGTGGTTTTTATCTTTCAGTTTCTTTATATAGTGGATTACATTGATTGTTTTCCATATATTAAACCATCCCTGTATACCTGGGATGAAGCCTCCTTGATCATGATGAATGATTGCTTTGATGTGTTCTTGGATTCAGTTTGCAAGAATTTTATTGAGTATTTTTGTGTAAATATTCATAAGCAAAATTGGTCTGAAGTTCTCTTTCTTTGTGAGTCTTTGTGTGCTTTAGGTATAAGAATAATTGTGACTTCATAAAAGGAATTTAGTAGCACTCTGTCTGTTTAAATTTTATGGAATAGTTTGGATAGTACTGGTATGAAATCTTCTATGAGGTTCTGATAGAATTCTGCACAGAACCCATGTGGACTTATGCCCTTTTTGGTTGGGAGAATTTTAATGACTGCTTCTATTTCTTTAGGAGTTATAATGTTGTTTAAATGGTTTATCTGTTCCTGATTAACTTTAGTACCTTGTGTTTGTCTAGAAAATTGTCCATTTTTTTCATATTTTCAAGTTTTATTAAATATAGGATTTTGTATTAGGATCTGATAATTTTTTTTAATTTCCTCTGATTCTGTTGTTATGTCTCCCTTTTCATTTCTGATTTTGTTAATTTGGACACACTCTCTGTGTCCTCTGGTTAGTCTGGCTAAGAGTGTTTCTATCTTGCTGATTTTCTCAAAGACCAGCTTTTGGTTCTGTTGACTCTTTGTATAGTCCTTTTTGTTCTACTTGGTTGATTTCAGCACTGAGTTTGATTATTTCCTGCTTTCTACTCTACCTTGGTGTATTTCCTTCTTTTTCTTCTATGGCTTTTAGGTGTGCTGTTAAGCTGCTGATATATGCTCTCTCCTGCTTCTTTCCATAGGCACTCAGAGCTATGAGTTTTCCTCTTAGCACAGTTTTATTGTGTCCCATAAGTTTGGGTATTTTGTACCTTCATTTTCATTAAATTCTAAGAAGTCTTTAATTTCTTTCTTTATTTCTTCCTTGAACAGATTATCATTGAGTAGAGCATTGTTCACCTTCCATGTGGGAATTCTTTCCTTATTGTTAAATTGAAGACCAGCCTTTGCCCATGGTCATCTGATAGGATGCATGGTATTATTTCTATCTTTGTTTATCTTTTGAGGCCTGTTTTGGGACTGAGTATATGGTCACTTTTGCAGAAGGTACCATGAGGTGGTCAGAAGAAGGTATATCCTTTAGTTTCAGGATAAAATATTCTTTATAAACCTATATAACTATAAAGTCAATTTGGTTCACAACTTCTTTTAGTCTGTCTATGTCTCTGTTTAATTTCTGTTTCCATTACCTGTCCATTGATTAGAGGGGGTTTTGAAATTTCCTCCTATTATTGTGTAAGATGAAATGTGTACTTTGTGCTTTATTAAGGTTTCTTTTATGTATGTAGGTGCCCTTGTATTTGGAGCACAGTTATTAAGGATTGAGAGTCCATCTTGGTGGATTTTTCCTTTGATGAATATCAAGTGTCCTTCCTTATCTTTTTTGATGGCTTTTTGTTGAAAATCGATTTTTTTCGATATTAGAATGGCTACTCAAGCTTGCTTCTTCAGACCCTTTGCTTGGAAAGTTGTTTTCCAGCCTTTTACTCTGAGGCAGTGTCTGTGTTTGTTTCTGAGTTTTTTTTCCTGTAGGCAGCAAAATGCTGGATTCTCATTACATATCCAGTTTGTTAAATCTATGTCTTTTTATTGGGGAATTGAATCCATTGATGTTGAGTGATATTAAGAAATAGTGATTGTTGCTTCCTGTTATCTTCGTTTTTGGAGGTGAGATTATGTTTGTGTGCTTGTTTTCTCTTTGTTTTGTTGCAAAAATATTAGTTTCTTGCTTTTTCTAGGGTGTAGCTTGTCTCCTTGTGTTGTGCTTTACCATTTATGATCCTATGTAGGGCTGGATTTGGAGAAAGATATTGTGTAAATTTTGTTATGTCATGGAATATCTTGGTTTCTCCATCTATGTTAATTTAGAGTTTTGCTGGATACAGTAACCTACACTAGCATTTGTGTTCTCCTAGGGTCTGTATGACATTTCTCCAGGATCTTCTGGCTTTCATATTCTCTAGTGAGAAGTCTGGTGTAATTCTGATTGGTCTTCCTTTATTTGTTACTTGTCATTTTTCCTTACTGCTTTTAATATTCTTTCTCTGTTTTGTTCCTAGGATATTTTGACTATTATATGATGGGAGAAGTTTCTTTTCTGATTCAATCTATTTAGAGTTCTGTAGAATTCTTGTATGTTTGTATGCATCTCTTGTTTAGGTTAGGGAAGTTTTCTTCTATGATTTTGTTGAAGATATTTACGGGTACTTTGGTCACTCTCTTGTATACCTATTATCCTTCGGTTTGATCTTCTCATGGATTTCCTGTATGTTTTGGACTAGTAGCTTTTTCCGTTTTACATTATCTTTGACAGTTGTGTTGATGTTTTTATGGAGTCTTCTGCTACTGAGATTCTCGGAGTCTTCTGCTACTGAGATTCTCTCTTCTATTTCTTGTATTCTGTTGGTGAGGCTTGCATCTGTGACTCCTGATCTCTTCCCTAGATTTCCTATCTCCAGGGTTGTCTCCCTTTGTGCTTTCTTTATTGTTTCTATTTCCATTTTTAACTCATGGATGGTTTTGTTCATTTCCTTCTCCTGTTTTCTATTTTTTCCAGTAGCTCTTTCAGGGATTTTTGTGTTTCCTCTTTAAGGTCTTCCAGTTGTTTACTTGTGTTGTCCTGTATTCCCTTAAGTTAGTTATTTATGACCTTCTTAAAGCCCTCCATCATCATGTTAAAATGTGATTTTAAATCTATATCTTGCTTTTCTGTTGTGTTTGGATATTCAGTGTTTGCTTTGTTGGAGAATTGGGCTCTAACAATGCCATGTATTCTTTGTTTCTGTTGCTTGGGTTCCTGCGCTTGCCTCTTGCCATCAGGTTGTCTCTGTTGCTACCTTGTCTTGCTGTTTCTGACAATGGCTTGACCATCCTGTAGGCCTATATATCAGGAGTGCTGTGGACCTGTTTTACTGTTTTCTTTCACCCAGTTATGGGAACAGTGTGTCCTGTTCTCAGACATGTAGTCATTCCTGTTGGCTGCCTTTCAGCAGTCCCTGTGTTTGTGAACCAGAAGGCCCTGCCACTACCTCTCCGACGTTTCTATGCACAGGGATCCTAGATGGCACAAGGTGTTTCCCTCTTGAGTCAGGACTGTGGGCAGAGAGTAGTCTCCTCTGATTTTCCAGGAGTGTCTGCCCCTCTGAAGGTTTAGCTCTCCAGATTTTAGACCAGGGAGCTGTTTGACTGTTCCTATCTTCCTGTGTCCAGAGGCACTATACAGTTTGCTCTTGGGCCAGGGATGTGAACAAAGGTGGACATGAGTGGCAGTCTCCCTGCCCTGCAGTCTCAGGATTGCCCACAGTTGTGGGCAATCTGCTCTCTCTCCCACAGGGTTTGGGAACAGGGAGCTGTGAGCCAGGATCAGCATGGTTCGGATGACAGCTAGAAACCAGAAGTATCCAGTCTCAGAGGAATTTTGACTTTGTGTGTCCTGAGTCTACCAGGCAGGTCACTTGGAACAGAAATATTGGTCTTACCTCTGGTCTTAGGCCTGAAGTCGCTCCTCGGGGCTGGTTTTCAGCTCTCCATGAGGGTAGCAACAAGTAGCCCCCCTACTGTTCTTGGGTCCCTCTGTGTAGGGGGCCCGATGACAATAGGCATTTTCCTCTAGAGTCAGAAATGAAGGCAGAGAGTATTCTCCTCTGGTTTCCCAGGAGTGTATGCCCCTCTGAAGGTCTAGTGTTCTCTCTCTCTCTCTCTCTCTCTCTCTCTCTCTCTCTGTCTCTCTCGGGATTTGGGTGTAGGGAGCTGTTTGATCGGTTCATTCAGATCTGGGCGCAATCTGGACCACTTATTTTCTTTTTTGATGATGAGACTACATGGACTTTTGCCTGCTAGGCAAATGATCTAATACCAAGCTAATTCAACACCTACTAGCCAGGGTTTGGTTTGTGGTAGTTAGGATCAAATGAAGGGCCTGTGAATTAGGCAAGTGTGCTCTCACTGAACTATATTCACAAGCATTTATTATATTCATTATTTCACTTATTCCATTTCTGCATAGCTTCATATGAGCGTTTTGTGAATATATGTGTATTCCTTTTTAATTTGTGAGTTTTTTCATGTTTTACATTTGCTTTCTAAACTATATTTGTATTATAATTTCTGTGATTATCAGAAGAGCTTCCCTGCCTATTTATGTATACAAAATATCCTGTAATTTACAAGAGCAAAGCCTGGTTTTCAGACCAAGTCCTTAACATATTGCATAGTGTATGGCATGATTCTACCTGAAATCTGAGTGGTTCTCCTCAGTTATACCTCTTTGTAGCTCTTCCAGAAGTCCCTACTTGAACATGTTTTAGGAAATCTAAATGTAGTCACATTAGCAAAGAATATTAAACACCACAAATACATATCCATTTTTTTCTTCTTTCTGACTAGCAATAAATACTAGGAAATTATTTTAAGATGTTGAACAGGTACAGTTACCCCAGCTCACAGAGAAGTATGTGATCTTTGGTTACTGAACCTAAAGTAGCTTCTTTTTTCCATGATTTTTCAACTATAGGCTGAGGTAGGCCAGAGGCAGATATGGTGTTTGGTAAGATGGGATAATTAACTGTGATTTTCAACTAGGATGGATGTATTTGCACACACCCCATCAAAGGCCATGGGTTATCATCATTTATTACTGCTGCATGCTTTCTTTTTTTTTATTTTCACATTCCAGATATTATTCTTTTCCCGGCCTACCCCTCCCAAACAGTTACACATCCCATATCTCCTCCTCCTTCCCTTGCCTCCACAAGGTTTACTCTACCCCACCCACCCCAACAGACCTCTAATCATTAATTAATTGAGACTGCTGGTCCTGCTACAATGTTTCCCTGCTCCTCAGCTTCCTCCATCTTTTCCCTAATTCAACCACAGAGTCAGAAGCTTCTGTTCATTGGTTGGGTGCTCTTATCTGCACTTACTTTTTCAGGTGCTTGTTGGGTATTTTGGTGGGCAGTAATGATAGCTTCCTTTTTTTGAATGCCCCATAGAATAAGTAATGGTGTCAGATCTAGGGTCCACCGCTTGAGTTGGATCCTACATTGGGCCTGTCATTGGACCTTCTTTTCCTCAGGCCCTTCTCCATTTCCATCTTGCATCTCTTTCAGACAGAAAGAAATATGGGGTTAGAGCTTTGACTGTGGAATAACAACCCCATCTCTCACTTGATGCCCCATCTTTCTGCTGGAGGTGAGTTTAATAAATTCCCTCTCACCACTGGAGGGCATTTTATCGAGGGTCACCCCTTTGGATCCCCGAGTCTCTCACTTGAAAGGTCTCTGGTATGTTCTAGAGTGTCCTCCCAACCTCATTCCTCCTGAGGTAGCCTGTTTCCATTCTTTCTGCTGGCTCCCAGGGCTTCAGTATTTCCCCCCACCCAATGACAGATCATGTTCCCCTCTTCCCCTATCTTCAATACCTTTCCCTCACCTGTCCTTCCCTCCCACTTTGTGCTTGCTTTCTTCTCTTCACCTCCAGAGTGGGTTTGAGCCATCCTTACTTGGGACCTTCAGTTTTTTTTTTTACCTTTTTGTGTTCTGTGGACTGTATTGTGGGTATTCTGTACCATTTTTGGCTAAAATCCACTTATTAGTGAGAACATACCATGCATGTTCTTTTGGATCTGAGTTAGTTCACTCAGGATAATATTTTCTACTTCCATCCATTTGCCTGCAAAACTCAGGATGTCCTTGTTCTTAATAGCTGAGTAGTATTCCACTGTGTAAATGAACGACATTTTCTGTATCCATTCTTCTGTTTTTGTTGTTTCCAGCTTGTGTCTATCACAGATAAGGCCACTACGAACATAGTGGAACATGTGCCCCTGTGGCAAGGTGGAGCATCTCTTGGGTATCTCCCTAAGAGTGGTAATTCTGGGTCTTTAGGAAGGTTTATTTCCAATTTTTTGAAGAACCACCATATTGATTTCCAGAGTGGTTGTACCAATTTGAAATATTACCAGCACTGGAAGAGTGTTCCTCCATCTCCACATCCATGTATCCTCATCTGAGGTTCTGACCTTAGCCAATCTTAATAGTGTAAGGTGGAATCTCAGGGTCAATTTAATTTTCATTTCTTGGATCACTAAGGATTTTGAACATTTCTTTAGGTGCTTATCACCCATTCAAGATCCCTCTGTTGTGAATTCTGAGTTTAGTTCTATACCCCATTTTTTGATTGTGTTATTTGTGGTATGGTGGTTAGCTTCTTGAGTTCTTCATGTATTTTTGGATCTTAGCCATCTATCAGATGTGGGGTTGAAGGTTTTTCCCAATATGTAGGATGCCAATTTTTTTCTTGACTCTGAGCTATGCCTACATAAGATTTCCAGTTTCACGAGGTCCCATTTATAAATTCTTAATCTTAGAGCATGAACCATTGGAGTTCTGTTTAGGTCATTTCCACCTGTGCCAATGAGTTCAGTGTTCCTTCATACTTTCTCTTCACTGTATCTGGATTTATTTTGAGGTTCTTGATCCACTTGCACTCTAGCTTTGTGTGTGGTTACAAATATGGATCTATTTTCATTTTTTACATACAGTTGGCCAGTTGGACCAGCAGCCTTTATTGAAGATGCTTTCTTCTTTTCACTGTATATTTTTGGATTCTTTGTTAAAGATCAAGTCTGGTAAGTTTATGGTTTTATTTCTGGGTCTTTGATTCTATTCCATTCATCAAGCTGTCTGATTCTGTATGAATACAATGCAGTTTTTATCACTATTGCTTTGTTGTATAGCTTGAGGCTAGGCATGGTAAATTTGCCCAGACATTCTTTTATTTTTAAGAATTGTTTTAGTTATTCTGTGGTTTTGCTTTTGCAGATGAATTTGAGAATTTCTCCATCTAAGAATACATCAAAACTGTCATTCGCCATGAAGAGGTAGCCTTCATCCCAGGGATGGAAGGTTGGTTCACTATATGAAAATCCATTAGCATATTCCATCATATAAACAAATGTAAAGAAAAAGTAAATTATCATCTCCTTAGATGCAGAAAAACATTTGACAGAATACAACATCACTTCATGTTAAAAGTATTGGAGAGATCAAGAATTTGAGGCCCTAGCCTAAGAAAATTACGTAACCTAAACATAAGAAAAGCAATTTACTACAAACCAGCAGCCAATACCAAATTAAATGGAGAGATACTTAAAGCACTCCTACTAAATCAGGGACAAGACAAAGAAGCCAACTCTCCCCATATCTATTCAATATAATACTTGAAGTTCTAGTTAGAAAAATAAAACCACAAATAGAGATCAAGAGGATACAAATTGTCAAAGGAGAAATAAAGGCATCACTATTTGCAGATGACAAGATAATTATATATATGACCCCAAAAATTCTATCATAAATAAACAAATCCAACAAAGTGGTCAAATGTAAAACTAACTCAAATAAATCATACAAATGAAATCAGGCTGAGAAAGAAATTAGGGAAACAGCTCCCTTCACAATAGCCACAGATAATATAAAATCTCTTGGGGTAACTCTAATCAAATAGGTAAAATATCTTTCTAATATGAACTTCAAATCTCTCAAGAAAAAGATCAGAGAAGATCTTAGAAAATGGAAATATTCCCCATGCCCATTGATTGGCAGAAATAACACAGGCAATCTACAGATTCAATGTTTCTAATTGCTGTTTTGGATATTTTTATTTACATTACAAATTTAATCCCCAACCCAACCACCTACCACTACCC
This sequence comes from Rattus norvegicus, assembly GCF_021556685.1. NCBI lineage: Eukaryota > Metazoa > Chordata > Mammalia > Rodentia > Muridae > Rattus > Rattus norvegicus. Next base: position 41,212,914 of record NC_141541.1, read on the forward strand.
ACCTTCCTGCCCTGACATTCTCCTACACTGGGTGGGGGGTGTGTATAGCCTTGGCAGGAACAAGGGCTTTGCATTGCTTTGGTGCCCCAAAAGGCATTTCTGCTACTTATGCAGCTGGAGCCATGGGTCTATCTGTAGGAAGCGGCTAAAGATGGCTCCGACATCCGGTGGTCGTTGGTGATAAACACCTTCAATGCGCATGTGTTAGCATTTCTCTGGCAGTTATCAGACTGGAGTGATATTCATGCTAATAAGGTATTTCATACTCCACCAATCACCAGAGGACAAGTTTACAGCCACAGCCTGTCTTGTATTTAAGGCAAGTGCCTTTGTTTCCTGGGGTCCCCCGTATCAAGAAAGAGGTGTTCCTGCAATAAAGGCTGTTGAGAAGAATCCAACGGTGTTGCGTCTTCCTTGCTGGTCGAGGTGGGCGCTTCATCTATCCATTGTACTCTTTGGATAGTGGTTTAGTCCCTAGGAACTCTGGTTGGTTGTTATTGTTCTTGTTGAGTTGCAAACCCCTTCAGTTACTTCAATCTTTTCTCTAACTCATCCAATGGGGACCCTGTTCTCAGTTAAATGGTTTGCTGTGCGCTTTCGCCTATGTATTTGACATGCTCTGGTAGAGCCCCTCATGAGACAGCTATATCAGGTTCCTGTTAGCACGAACTTCTTGGCATGAACAACATTATCTGGGTTTGGTGACTGTAAGTTTTTGGGATGACTCCTCAGTTATGGCATCTCTGGATGGTCTTTCTATCAGTTGCTACTCCAAACTTTTCCTCTGTATCTCCTCCTATGAATATTTTTGTTCCCCCAAATAAAAAGTACTAAAGCATCTGCACTTTGTTCATTCTTCTTCTTGAAATTCATGTTGTCAGTGGATTGTATCTTGGGTAATCCAAACGTTTGTGCTAATACCCATATATAAGTGAATGTATCCCAGGTGTATGTTGGGTTACCTCACTCAGGATATTTTCTAATTCTATTCATTTGCCTATGAATTTCATGAAGTCATGTTTTTAATAGGTGAGTAGTACTCCTTCGTGTAGTTGTACCACAATTTCTGCATACATTCCTCCATTGAAAGACATCTGGGTTCTTTGGAAACAGATCACTGTATGGTTGTTTTTGTTATGGTTATGCTGGAATCTTGTCCTGAAATTGATGTTCCCTGTGAAGTTTAAGGGGGGAATGGTGTTGGTACCATGGTTAAAGCTGATGGCTTTGGTGATTTAACTATCTAGACATTCACCAGCTGAAACTGATGGCTTCTGGAAATTATCTCCTGCCCATAGGAACAGGGCCTTTTTTCTTTGACTCAGGATCTCTTTCTGGCCAAAGAAGAGGATCAGAGTTCCCTAATTCTTCATGAGTCACAGGGAAGAGATGATAAATAGAGGAGAGGAAAGGAAAGGAGAGGAGAGGAGAGGAGAGGAGAAGAGAAGACAAGAGAAGAGAAGAGAAGAGAGAAGGAAAGAAGAGAAGAGAAGAGAAGAGAAGGAAGAGTAGAGAAGAGAAAGTCATGTTCGCATAGACACACAGATACTGAATGAAGCAAAAAATTACTATACTGCCACTTTATTTTTGTTCTCAACTTTTATACCTTCTCATGATAATTGATAACATTGTTTTTGTAACCATTTTTGCATTCCATAAGTTCATGTCATATATCAATAATGCTTAAGAAGTTACAGCAAAACTGTTTACATCCTTTTCCATTAAGATTAGTACCTGATTAACTATTTGTTATCTATTTCTAGGTCCATAAATTCAGTATATGTTTAAAGCAATAATTTTTACCTCAGAAGTTAGTACAGTTTTGTCAGGAGACAAATCATCTATTTTAAATCTTATTATTTTGAAGTCTTATACAGATAAACTAGTTCGTCATTTATTTTCTGTCCTTGTACTTCCAATAAATTGCTCATTCCTGGTCTATGATGTTTAGTTACCAGATAGTGACAACATTCCTAACCTAGTATGAATGATTTCCTTGATTGTAAATATGTTTCAATATTGTTTCTTTTTCAAATGCTATTGCCCAATGACACTTGAAGGATAACAAAGTTCTATTTGCAGCTTTTATTTTATAGAGGGCTTGAGGTTATGTGTATCAATTTAGGAGTTCTAGAAAATCATTATCAAAAATTAGAAAATCGTCAATTCATCTAAATAGCATTACTACATGAAAGTATATTTCCCTGTTAATCTGCAGGAATTTTCCCCAATGTGGTGGGCTGATGCCCAGGAATCATTAGGCTATATAATAATAGCAGGAAAATCATATCAGTCGCTAGAACCACTCTTGGGATAAAGTCTCTGAGGACCCTGCTGCTCATAATAGAGCCATACAAAATGGTGGGCCATCTGCAGAAAACACTTACTTGGCATAGCTATCCCTGAATTAATTCTGAACCTGTTTTATTGTTGTGACTAGATAGTTGTAAATATTGAATTGGGGGTTTGTTTGCAGTTTCAAAGGTAGCTAGTCCATGATAATTGTGGTGGAGAGAATGGCATCAGGCAGGCAGGCAAGGTCCTCAGGCCAGAGGCTGACTGTTTACATATGATCTACAAGATATGTGCAGAAAGTAAGTGATACTGGACCTGGCCCAGTGATTCTGAAACCTGAAACCCATGCCTAATAACATTTCTCCACCAGCTGTGCTACACTTATTTTAATAAGCCATATCTCCAAGGTCTTTCCCAAAGACTTATAGTAACTGTGGACCAAATCCTTCAAATAATTAGGCACATAAGGTCCATTCTCATATAAACCACTATAAGGCCCAATTATAAGTAAGTGGTTAGTTTCACAGGACACTGCCAGGATCTCTGCATAGCAGGGCATTCTCAAAGTATCTGCTGCATGTCTATGCCAGTATTTGACACTGTCATTCTTTTCTGTGCTCATTCTATTGTTTTAGACATCTAAGAAATGGGAAGTGGTTTGGATTTAGGTTTTTTTTTAAAAACTTTTAGACTTAATCAAGAATAACACATGTTAAAAACAGGCCTATTAACTTTACGATAACCAGAAAAGCTTTAATAATAAAAAGTAATTTATGGGTGTCACTTATATTTTTACCCTCACAATTTCTAAATGACTTTTTTTTAGTTATAGGGCTTAAATAATGGATAAGAATGAAGAATCCACCTTGGGTGACCTAGTTTTTAACAAAGTTGAAAGGTTGAAGATTCGCATAAGCAGGAAATGAAAATATGATGGCTTGATGTGTACATGACTAACTTTTTACGTTTATTATTTTAAAAAACTTTACACATTTATTTAATTTGCATTAAATTCTTATGCTCCTACAAATTATTACATGACCTCAATTTTTCTTAATGTTATGACATATTCTTTATTATTACATATTTATAAACACAGCCTGCTAGCTTTATTCAATGCTGCACAAAGAAAATCACAGAGACTGGATGGTGGACCCCAGCCCAGAGCTGGGATTTAAGGCAGAAGCCATGGCAAAATACAGTCATGGATTAGCTGAACCAAAGAGAAATACTAAGACATTGGGGCATGGCTTCCTGAGAAGTTGCCTTCAGAGCTAAGGATGAACAGCTGACAACTTGCAGCAACATTTCCAATACCTTCTCACAGGCACAGCAGTCTGCCTTGGTCATCTCAACCTAGAGCTAGCCTTCCTGTGATCACTCTCCCATATGCCAACATTTAAACAGGACATGGGACTGCTAGACCCCACTCTTCTGCCTGCTTGCACTGAGGGCCATGCGGCATCAGTGCACATGCTGCCAGCTGCAGCTTAGCTCCACACTGCAGCATAATAAACAAAACATAGCATAAGTATCAAATCAGAGGCACAGAATCCTCAGTGTTTTTTTTTTTTTCTATATTCAGCCCCTTCCTTTATGTAAAAGAATCAGCTTGGACTGCAGTGTTCTAAACTAAACTTTATGGAGGAAAAAAGTACAGGAAACTCCAGGTAGTAAGACAAATATCTAGCCCTCCACACCTCACTCACATCCAAAGACACTTCAGGCAAAGGAGTTCTGACACCCTCAAAATCACTGTGATCCCTGTCCCAGAGAAACAGAACCTCCCACCCTACCAGAGAAACAGACTTTCTTCTTTTGGTTCACTAAGGAGCAGAGTTGACCTTAGCACAGCCCACTCTGCCCATATTGAGAGATAGCTTGACACCCCCCAGCAGGAGTTCTGACACCTCCAGACTCCCAGAGAAGACTCTTCAAACATGCCTCCCACACCAAAAGACAAACTGACCCAAGGAGGCTCACCTTAACCAGGCTTACAGAAGGGACAAGCTCCAGTCAGAGACAACAAGGCCCATTAGCACCAGAGATAACCTGATGGTTAGAGGCAAATCAAAGAAAATAAGCAACTGAAACCAGCACCATTTGGAAACATTAGAACCTGACTCTCTTAACATGGATGGATACCCAACATGCATGAAAAGCAGGACTTTGATCTGAATCCCATTTTATGAAGATTATAGGGGGACTTGAGGAGGACATAAATAACTCCCTTAACGACATATACAAGAACAAAGGTAAACAAGTAGAAGCCCTTAGAAGGTGCACATAAATCCCTTAAAAAATTAAAAGAAAAGTTATCAGTCAGGTAAAGGAATTGAACAAAACTGTCCAGGATCTAAAAATGGAAATAGAAATGATAAAAAAACACAAAGAAAGACAACCCAGGAGATAGATATACTAGGAAAGAGATGAGGAGTCATAGATGAGGGCATAACCAAGAGAATATAAGAGATAGAAAAGAGAATCTCAGGTGTAGAAGATAACATAGAATACATTAAGACAACAATCAAAGAAAATACACAGTTTAAATAGTTCCTAACCCAAAACATCCAGGAAATTCAGGACAAAATGAAACGACCAAACTTCAGAATAAGAGGAATAGAAGAAAGTAAAGATTTTCCATTCAAAAGGACAGAAAACAACTTCAATTAAGTTACAGAAAACTTCCCAATATTAAAAAAAGGGATGTCCATAAACCTACAACAATCCTACAAAATTTCAAAGAGATTGGACCAGAAAAGAAATTCCTCCAGTCACATAATAATGAAAACACCAAATGCACAGAACAAAGAAAGAATATTAAAAGCTGTAAGGGAAAAAGGTCAAGTAACATATAAAGGCAAACCTATCAAAATAGCTTCTCAACAGAGACTCTAAATGTCAGAGGCTCTTGGATAGATGTCATACAGACCATCAGTGAACACTAATGCCAGCCTAAGCAACAGTACCCAGAAAAACTTAAAATTAACTATAGATGAAGAAACCAAAAAAAATTCCATGACAAAACAAGTTTTAAGTAATATCTTTCCAATACACCAGCCCCAGTGAGGATAATAGAAGAGGAATACCACCCCCATACACCCAAGACAAAATAAAAAAATCTTCTTACAACAAACCCAAAAGAAGAGAAGCACACAAACATAATTCCACATCTAACAACAAAAATAACAGTACAATCAATGGTCTTTAATGTCTCTCAACATCACTGGACTGTATTCCAGAATAAAAAGACATAGAATAGCATAATAGATACAAAAATAGGACCCAGCATAATACTATGTATAGGAAAAACACCTTAGTGACAAAGACAGAAATGACCTCAAAGTAAAAGCCTGGTAAAAAAATGTCCAAGTTAATGATCCGAAGAACCAGGTCATGTAGCCATTCTAATATTCAATAAAATAGATTTTCAAGCAAAAGGTAGTAAAAAATAAGGAAGGACAGTACATACTGATCAAAGAAAAAATCCACAAAGTTGAACTCTCAATTATGCACATCCATCTCAAAAATGCAAGAAAAACAACATTTGTAAAAGAAATGATACCAAATCCCAAAGAACACATTGAAGTATGTCTCATAGTAGGAGACTTCAACACCCACTCTTACCAATAGATCATGGAAAGAGATACTAAATTGAGAATCAGTGAAACTAAGAGAAGTTTTTAAGCAAATGGATTTAACAGATATCTGCAGAAATTTTGATCCTAAAATAAAGAAATAAGTCTTCTCAGCATCTCAAAATACCTTCTCAAAAATTGACCATATAATTGGTCACAAAATAGGTCTCCACAGATAGAGAGAGATTTAAATTATCCCATGTATCCTATTAGATCACCATGGGATAAGGCTGGTCTTTAATAATGACTAAAAGAACAAAAATCCCACATATTCATGGAAACTGAATGACTCATTACTCAATAATAACTTGGTCAGGAAAGAAGTAAAGAAAAAAATAAAAGACTTTTTAGAACTTAACAAAAACAAAGGCACAGCATACCCACAATTATGGGACACAAAAATACAGTGCCAAGAGGATATCTCATAGCCTTGAGTGCCTTCATAAAGTAATTGGAGTCAGCCTACTCTAGCAGTTTAAACCATATATCTAAAAGCTGAAGAATAAAAAGAATAAAATATAAACAAGAAGAATAAATGGCAGGAAATAATGAAATTCAGAGCAGTAATAAACCAAGAAGAGACAAAGAGAGCTATACAATTATTCAACAAAACTAAGCTACTTTTCAGAGAAAATCAACAAGATAGATAAACACTTATCCAGACTAACCAGAGAGCACAGAGGCATTATCCAGATTAGCAAATTCAGAAAGGAAAAGGGAGAATTAACAAAAGAAACTGAAGAAATTTAAAAAATCATCAAAACCTATGACAAAAAAACTATACTCAAAAAACAGAAAAATCTAGATGAAAAGGAAGATTTTCTAGAGATACCAATTACTAAAGTTAAATCAGGAACATTAAAACAATCTGAACAGTCCCTTAACTCCTAAAGAAAAAGAAGAAGTCATAAGAAGTATCCAACGCGCCCCCCCCCCAAAGAAAAAGCATAGAACATAATGGTTTTAGTGCAGAATTCTATCAGACATTCAAAGAAGACTTAGTACCAATAAATCTCAAACTATCCCATAAAATAGAAACAGAAGTAACACTACCCAATTCTTTCTATGACGACTCATTTACTATGTTGGAGCACTATACTCAGGAGTGGTATAGCTGAGTCCTCAGGTAGTGCTATGTCCAATTTTCTGAGTAGCCAACAGTGTTTGTACCATCTTGCAATCCCACCAACGATGGAGGAGTGTTCCTCTTTCTGCACATCCTCACCAGCATCTGTTGTCACCTGAGATTTTCATCTTAGCCATTCTGATTGTTGTGTGAGAGAATCTGAGTTGTTTTGATTTGTATTTCCCTGATGACTAAGGATGGTGAACATTTCTTTAGGTACTTCTTAGCCATTTGATTTTCCTTGGCTAAGAATTTTTTGTTTAGATCTGCACCCATTTTTAATAGGGTTATTTGGCTCCCTTGAGTCTAGATTTTTGAGTTCTTTGTATATATTGGACAACAGCCCTATATCAGATGTAGGATTGGTAACGATCTTTTCCCAATCTGAAGATGGCCATTATGTTCTACTGACAATATCCTTCGTTTTACAGAGCTTTGCAGTTTTAGGAGGACCCATTTGTTGATTATTGACCAGGAAATTTTCCCCAGTGCCCTTATATTCACATGGCTTTTACCCACATTTTCATCTATTAGTTTGATTGTATTTCATTTTATGTGAGGTCCTTTATCCACTTGGATGTGAGTTTTGTACAGTGCAAAAAGAATGGATTGATTTGCATTCTTCTAGGTGCTGAACTCCAGTTGAACCAGCATCATTTGTTGAAAACGCTATCTTTTTTCCACGGCATGGTTTTAGCTCCTTTGTCAAAGAGCAAGTGACCACAGATGTGTGGATAATTTCTGGGTCTTTAATTCTATGCCATTGACCTACCTGCCTGTCTCTGTACCACTACCAAACAGTTTTTATCATGATTGCTCTGTAATACAGCTTGACGTTAGGGATGGTGATTTCTCCAGAATTTTGTTTATTTTTGAGAATAGTTTTAACTTTGCTGGGTTTTTTGTTATGCCGTATGAATTGGCAAATTGCTCTTTCTAACTCTATGAAGAATTTTGTTGAAATATTGATAGGGATTTCATTCAATCTGTAGATTATTTTGGCCATTTTTACTATATAAATCCTGTTAATCCATGAGCATTGGAGATATTTCTATCTTCTGAAATCTCCTTCAGTTTTTTTCAGAAAAAAAGAAACTTCAAGTTCTTGCCATACACATCTTTCACTTGCTTGGTTAGAGTCACACTGAGGTATTTTACATTATTTGTGATTATTGTAAAGGGTGTCATTTCCTTAATTTCTTTTTTGGCCTGTTTATCCTTTGAGTAAAGGAAAGCTACTGATTTGCTTGAGTTAATTTTATATCCAGCCACTTTGCTGAAGCAGTTTTTCAGGGTAGGAGTTCTCTGGTGGTACTTTAGGGGTCAGGTAACTATACTATCATATCATATGCAAATAGTAGTATTTTGACTTCCTACTTTCAATTTGTATCCCTTTGACCTCCTTTCATTGTCTGATTGCTCTGGCTAGGAATTCAAGTACTATATTCAATAAGTAGAGAGAGAGTGGGCAGCCTTGTCTAGTCACTGATTTTAGTGAAATTGCTTCAAGTTTCTCTGCATTCAGTTTGATGTTAGCTGCTGTTTTGCTGTATATGGCCTTTACTATTTTTAAGTATGGGCACTGACTTCCTGACCTTTCCAAGACTTTAACATGAGGGGTGTTGAATTTTGTCAATGCTTTCTCAGTATCTAGTGAGACAATCATGTGGTTTTTTTTAATTTGAGTTTGTTTCCATACTAGATTACATTGATGGATTTCCATTCATTTAACCATCACTGCATCCCTGGGATTATGACTACTTGATTATGATGGATGATTGCTTTGATGTGTTCTTGGATTTGCTTTGCAACAAGTTTATAGAGAATTTTTTGACAATATTCATAAGGGAAATTGGTTTGAAGTTTTCTTTTTTGCTGGGTCTTTTTGTGGTTTAGGTATAAGTGTAATTGAGGTTTCATAGAAAGAATTGGATAGTGTTCCTGCTGTTTCTATTTTGTGGAATACTTTGGGCAGTATTACTACTATGTCTTCTACGAAGGTCTGATAGAATTTTTCACTGAACCCATCTGGTCCTGGGTTATTTTTGTTTTGTTTTGTTTTGTTTTGTTTTGTTGTTGTTGTTTTGTTTGTGAGATTTTAAATAACTGCTTCCATTTCTTTAAAATATATTGGAATGTTTAGATTGTCTATGTAACCCTGATATATCTTTGATACCTGTTATCTGTCTCAAAAATTGTCCATTTCGTCTACATTTTACAGTTTTATTTATTAAACCTTTTGTAGAGGATCTCCTGAATTTTTTAATTTCTTCAGATTCTGTTGTTATAGCTCCCTTTTCTTTTCTTATTTTGATAATTTGGATACACTCTTTGTGCCCTCTTCATATTCTGGCTAAGGTTTATCTATCTTGTTGATTTTCTCAAAGAAGCAGCTCCTGGTTTTGTTGATTCTTTGTGTAGTTCATTTTATTTCTACTGGGTTTATTTCAGCTCTGCATTTGATCATTTCCAGCCTTCTCCTCCTCCTGTGCATATTAGTCCTGGTTTCTGTTGCTTAGGATCCTATGCTTGCCCCTCACCATCTGATTATCTCTGGTGTTAGCTGGTGTTGCTGTCTCTGACAGTAGCTTGACCCTCCTATAAGCCTGTGTGTCTGTACTCCTGTATACCGGCCTTCTCCCAGTGGAATCTGTATACAGATAGCTGTGGACTGAGTAAGCTTTGGGTACAAGTGGAAAGCAGAAGGATACTTTCCCAGTCTGCTCCTAGGTTCCTCTGTCCAGAGGGCTCCAGGCAGATTCCTCTTGGCCCAGGAATGTGAGCATAAGTAGTGGACTTCCATGTGCTCTCAGGATTGTCCACACTTCTGAGACTCTTGTTCTCTCCCCCAATGGATCTGCATAGAGTGAGTTGTGAGACAGCGTCAGCTCCAGGCATAGGCTGAAACCAGAATTATCCTGTCCCAGATTACTCCTCAATTCCTATGTCCAGAGTTACTTCACACCACCAAAACTCAAAAGAAAGTCACACACACACACAGACACACACACACAACCATGACCAACATCAAAATAACAACAATTAAATATCATGGGCCATTAATATCTCTCAACATCAACAGTTTTAATTCCCTAATAAAAAGACACAGACTAACAGAGTGCATGCATAAATCAATGATCAGCTACATGTTAGAAACAAACCTTAGCAACATAGATATTACCTCACATTAGAGGGCTAGAAAAAGGTTTTCCAAGCAAATGAATTCAAGAAACAAAATGGATTAGTCATTCTAATATTTAATAAAATAGACTTTGAACCAAAAGTAATCAAAAGGGTTGGAAAGGATAGCTCATATTCATCAAAGAAGATACCAAAGAAAAAATCCATCAAAATGACATCTCAATTCTGAACATCTATGCCCAAAATGCAAGAGTACCTTCATTCATAAAATAAACGTTGCTAAAGTTTAAATCACACATTGAACCACAGTGATATTTAAACCCCTGACTCCTACCAATGTACAAACCATTAAAATAGAAAATAAACAAAGAAATAGTAAATCTGACAGACTTGAACCAAATGGACCTAATAGATACCTACAGAAATATTTCACCAAACACAAATGAATATACCATTTTCTCAGTATTTCAGAGAAGCTTCTCCAAAATTGACAATATACTCCTTTACAAAGAAAGCCTCAAAAGATACAAGAGTATTAAAATAACCCCTTATATCTTATCAGATCAACATGGATTAAAGTTGAGTATCAACAATAGAAACAACAGATATCCTACAGTTTCACAGAAACTGAATAACTCTGCTCAATGATTATTAAGTCAAAGAAGAAATTAAAGACTTTGTAGAATTCATTGAAAATGAAGGTACAACATAACCAAACTTATGCAATACAATGAAAGCAGTGCTAAAAGGAAAATTCATAATATTAAATGCCTTTCTAAAGAAACTGGAGAGATCTCATAGTTGCAACTTAACGCATACCTGGAATCTCTAGAGCAAACACAAGCAAACACACACAAGAGGACTTGCTGGCTGGAAATAATCAAACTCAGGGCTGAAATGAATAGATTAGAAACAAAGAACAATTCAAAGAATCAATGAAACGAACAGACATTTTTTGAGAAAACTCAACAAGATAGAAAAAGTCTTAGCCATACTCACAAAAAGCAAAACAGACCATATTCAAAATAAGAAAATAAGAAATAAAAAAGGGTTCATAAGAATGAATAGTCAGGAAATTCAAAGAATTAAATTTTAAGTCAAAAGACTGTGCTCCACAAAATTGTGATAGTGAATGAAATGGGTGATTTCCTTGATAACTTTTAAAAAAAATTTCCCATTTTTATTTTAAATTGGGTATTTCTTATTTACATTTCAAATGTTATTACCGTTCCAGGTTTCCAGTCCATCAGCTCCCTAACCTCATGCCTTCCCTTCTATATGGGTGTTCCTCTCCATGTCCACCCTCATTCCACCTCACTGTGGAATAATAATCCTGTTCACTGGGGGTGCAGTCTTGGCAGGACCAAGGGCTTCCCCTTCTACTGGTGCCCCTACAAGTATATTTATTGCTACTTATGAATTTGGAGCCCACGGTCAGTCTATTTATACTCTTTGGTTAATCGTTTATTTCCTGGAAGCTCTGGTTGGTTGGCATTGTTGCTCTTATGGGGTTGCAAGCCCCTTCAGCTCTTTCAGTCCTTTCTCTAACTCCTCAAACAGGGACCCTATTCTCAGTTCACTGCTTTGCTTCTGGCATTCGCCTCTGTATTTGATATATTCTGGCTGTGTCTCCCAAGAGAGATCTATATCTGGTTTCTGTCAACCTGCATGCCTCAGTTTCATTCATCTTATCTAGTTTTGGGTGCTGTATATGTATGAGCCACATGTGGGGCAGGCTCAGAATGGCTGTTCCTTAAGTCTCTGTTTTAAACTTTGCCTCCTTATCTCCTCTTATGGGTATTTTTGTTCGCTTTTTAAAGAAGGAGTAAAGCATCCACATTTTGGTCATCTTTCTTGAGTTTCATTTGGTCTGTGCATCTTGGGTAATTTGAAAATTTGGGCTAATATCCACTTATCAATGAGGGCATACTGTGTGTGTTTTTCTGTGATTGGGTTACCTGACTCAGAATGATTTTTTTCTAGTTCCATTCATTTGCCTATGAATTTCATGCAGTCATTCTTTTAGATAGCTGAATCATGCTCCATTGTGTAGATGTACCATATTTCTGCATCCATTCCTCTGTTGAAGGGCATCTGTGTTCTTTCTAGCATCTGGCTATTATAAATATGGCTGCTATGAACATAGTGGAGCATGTGTCTTTGTTGGATGTTGGAGCATCTTTTGGGTATATGCCCAGTAGAGGTATAGCTGGGTCCGCAGGAAGTGCAAGGTCCAATTATCTAAGGAACCACCAGACTGATTTCCAGAATGGTGCATCAGTTTGGAATCCCACCAACAATGTAGGAGTGTTCCTCTTTCTCCACATCCTTGCCAGCATCTACTATCTCCTGAATTTCTCATCTTAACCATTCTGACTGGTGTGAGTTGTTTTGATTTGCATTTCCCTGATGACTAAAGATGTTGAACATTTCTTTAGGTGCTTCTCAACCATTTGATATTCCTCAGCTGTACATTCTTTGTTTAGCTCTGTACCCCACGTTTTTTTAACCTTTAATATGTCTTTTTTTATTATTAACTTGAGTATTTCTTATTTACATTTCCAGTGTTAATCCCTTTCCGGTTTTCGGGCCCTCCCTCTAGCCCCTCCCCCTCACCTTCTATATGTGTGTACAGAGACAGACAGATAGACAAGTGGAATAGAATTGAAGACCCAGAAATGAACCACACACTTATGGTCACTTGATTTTTGACAAAGGAGCCAAAACCAGCCAATGCAAAAAAAGATAGCATTTTAAGCAAATGGTGCTGGTTCAACTGGAGGTCAACATGTAGAAGAATGCAGATCAATCCATGCTTATCACCCTGTACAAAGTTTAAGTCCAAATGGATGAAGGACCTTCACATCAAACCAGTACACTCAAAGTAATAGAAGAAAAAGTGGGGAAGAATCTCGAACACATGGGCACTTGAGAAAATTTCCTGAACAAAACACCAATGGCTTGTGCCCTAAGATCAAGAATCGACAAATGGGATCTCATAAAACTGCAAAGCTTCTGTAAGGCATAGGACACGTTGGTTAGGACAATACAGCAAACAACAGATTGGGGAAAAAAATCTTTAAAAATCCTAAAAGAGATAGAGGGCTTATATACAAAATATAAAAAGAATTCAAGAAGGTAGTCCACAGGGAGACAAATAACTCAATTAAAAAATGTGGTTCAGAGCTCAACAAAGAATTCATAGCTGAGGAATGCCGAATGGCTGAGAAACCCGGAAAGGGAATAACAATCGAAATGTAAATAAGAGATAATCAAGTTAATAAAGAAAAAAAATAAACTTCTTTTAGGATCATAGCCATAAGTCTTCACTTCAATGTTAATAAAACATTTGTGAGAAGAAAGCCAAAAGTACCTGACCACTGACTCTGGTAGTGCAGGGCCAGACGAAGTGAAATTGTACAATACAAAGCAGATGGACTTACTTCTCCCAGGGTATCTGCTCAGTCCCTGGCCTGGAACCCCAGTTGCTTCCCTTCCCTGCCTGGGCTTTGAAGATGCTTGACCAGACATGACAGGCCTCAAGCTCTGTCTTGTCTTTGGCTGCTCTCTGAGCCTAGGATCCCACTGCTAAGAGGAAGTGCTTCCTTTGGCTCTGAATAGGCGTCTCCCTCCTGGTAGGCTTCCACTAATGTCAGAATCTGACATATGTTAGGAGCTGAGGTTAGTGGGCAGACACAGTAGTTATCACACAGTGTGTTTCTCTTTGAAGATGTGAAGAGTAGGAGTTAGGACCTGACTCCCCAACAGCGATCCATGTACTCTTCATTCCCAAATTGCCACACCCCCTTTCTTCCATTTCTTCTTCAGTGAACAATCTAGTCTCACTTTCCTCCACCTTTTCTTCAAGCCCCTCACTTTTCTTCTCTTACTTTCTTCTTTACAGCACCAGAATGTGAAATCTTCTTAATTTCTTTAGCTTCACTGGTCATGGGTGTAAGTTTGGGTTGAAAGTTGGGCATGCAAATTTCTTGATGAGATTACAACAGTGAAAGAATAGAATTTTACTAGTCAAGTTGGTATGATCAGCCTTCCTGCATCAGACCTTTTATCTTCCTCCATACAGACTGTCATTTCACAGGACTTAAGATAGAAAAGCCCTCTGGTTCTCCTCACCTTATTATGGACCTCCCCGTAAGGGTCATCTCTGTATGCAACACCTCCTGACCTGACCATTGTCTTACTTCTTGATCAGGGTCACAAATTCAGATCTTGTGTAATTCTTGAAGCCAGGCTTTGAATGAGCACCTTGCTTTTTCTTCTGCCCTTCATCTTTGACACATGTCTAGTGCTGTTCAAGTCTTCTGAAGTTTGTGGTGAGTTCTGTAGGTAAAAGGAAATGTACATTCATGGAAACTCCATGACTAGAGTTCTCAAATAAAGTGTTCAGCATGAAGATTTATTTGCCCAATATAGACAGAAAACAGGGAAAGGGGGACAAAGAAATTGAAAAGAGGGAGAAGGGAACAAATGTAAGAGCAGAAAAGAGCAAGAGAGAGGTAAGAGGTATTTATAGTGAGGGACAATGGACTGCCAATAGATAAGAAGAGACAATGTAGCATATAGAAAAACCATGGATTTTAAGGGTAAAATGGAAAATTTCATGTTAGACTGAGGTGTTAATTCTTTTTTCCCCCGTTTTTTCTTTATTAACTTGAGTATTTTTATTTACATTTCGAATGTTATTCCCTTTCCCGATTTCCGGGCCAAATCCCCCTCCCCTTCTATATGTGTGTACCCTCCCCATCCTCCCCCCCAGTAGCGCCCTCCCCCCAAAAATCACGTTCACTGGGGGTTCAGACTTAGCAGGATCAAGGGTTTCCCCTTCCACTAGTGCTCATACTACGCTATTCATTGCTACCTATGACGTTAGAGTCCAGGGTCAATCCATGTATAGTCTTTGTGTTGTGGCTTAGTACCTGGAGGCTCTGGTGGGTTGGCATTGTTGTTCATATGGGGTCTTGAGCCCCTTCAAGCTCTTCCTGTTCTATCTCTGATTCCTTCAACAGGGATCCCATTCTCACTTCAGTGGTTTGCTGCTGGCCTTCACCTATGTATTTGTTGTATTCTGGTTGTGTCTCTCAGGAGAGATATACATCCGGTTCCTGTCGGCCTGCAATTCTTTGCTTCATCCATTTTGTCTAATTGGGTGGCTGAATATGTATGGGCCACATGTGGGGCAGGCTCTGAATAGGTGTTCCTTCTGCATCTGTTTTAATCTTTGCCTCTCTCTTCCCTGCCAAGGGTATTCTTGTTCCCCTTTTAAAGAAGGAGTGAAGCATTCACATTTTGACCATCCCACTTGAGTTTCATGTGTTCTGTGCATCTAGGGTAATTCAAGAATTTGTGCTAATAGCCACTTATCAATGAGTGCATACCATGTGTGATTTTCTGTGATTGGGTTACCTCACTCAGGATTATATTTTCCAGTTCCATCCATTTGCCTATGAATTTCATAAAGTCATTGTTTTTGATAGCTGAGTAATATTCCATTGTGTAGATGTACCACATTTTCTGTATCCATTCCTCTGTTGAAGGGCATCTGGGTTCTTTCCAGATTCTGCCTATTATAAATAAGGCTGCTATGAACATAGTGGAGCATGTGTCTATGTTATATGTTGGAACATCTTTTGGGTAAATGCCCAAGAAAGGTATAACTGGGTCCTGGTAGTTCAATGTGCAATTTTCTGAGGAACCTCCACACTGATTTCCAGAATGGTTGCACCAGTCTCCAATCCCACCAACAATGGAGGAGTGTTCCTCTTTCTCTACATCCTCGCCAGCATTTGCTGTCGCCTGAGTTTTTGATCTTAGGCATTCTCACTGCTGTGAGGTGAAATCTCAGGGTTGTTTTGATTTCCATTTCCCTTATGACTAAGGATGTTGAACATTTCTTTAGGTGTTTCTCAGCCATTCGGCATTCCTCAGCTGTGAATTCTTTGTTTAGCTCTGAACCCCATTTTTAATAGGGTTATTTGTCTCCCTGCAGTCTAACTTCTTAAGTTCTTTGGGTATTTTGGATATAAGCCCACTATCTGTTGTAGGATGTTGTAGTTCTTTTCCCAATCTGTTGTTTGCCATTTTGTCCTAAACACCATGTCCTATGCCTTACAAAAGCTTTGCAGTTTTATGAGATCCCATTTGTCGATCCTTTTTTTTTTATTAACTTGAGTATTTCTTATATACATTTCGAGTGTTATTCCCTTTCATGGTTTCCGGGCAAATGTCCCCCTCCCCCCTTTCCTTATGGATGTTCCCCTACCCACCCTCCCACCATTGCCGCCCTCCCCCCAATTGTCTAGTTCACTGGGGGTTCAGTCTTAGCAGGACCCAGGGCTTCCCCTTCCACTGGTGCTCTTACTAGGATATTTATTGCTACCTATGAGGTCAGAGTCCAGGGTCAGTCGATGTATAGTCTTTAGGTAGTGGCTTAGTCCCTGGAAGCTCTGGTTGCTTGGCATTGTTGTACCTATGGGGTCCCAAGCCCCTTCAAGCTCTTCCAGTTCTTTCTCTGATTCCTTCAATGGGGGTCCTATTCTCAGTTCAGTGTTTTGCTGCTGGCATTTGCCTCTGTATTTGTTGAATTCTGGCTGTGTCTCTCAGGAGCAATCTACATCTGGCTCCTGTCGGTCTGCACTTCTTTGCTTCATCCATCTTGTCTGATTGGGTGGCTGTATATGTATGGGCCACATGCGGGGCAGGCTCTGAATGGGTGTTCCTTCAGTCTCTGTTTTAATCTTTGCTTCTCCCTTCCCTGCCAAGGGTATTCTTGTTTCCCTTTTAAAGAAGGAGTGAAGCATTCACAATTTGATCATCTGTCTTGAGTTTCATTTGTTCTAGGCATCTAGGGTAATTCAAGCATTTGGGCTAATAGCCACTTATCAATGAGTGCATACCATGGATGTCTTTCTGTGATTGGGTTAGCTCACTCAGGATGATATTTTCCAGTTCCATCCATTTGCCTACAGATTTCTTAAAGTCATTGTTTTTCATAGCTGAGTAATATTCCATTGTGTAGATGTACCACATTTTCTGTATCCATTCCTCTGTTGAAGGGCATCTGGGTTCTTTCCAGCTTCTGGCTATTATAAATAAGGCTGCGATGAACATAGTGGAGCACGTGTCTTTTTTATATGTTGGGGCATCTTTTGTGTTTATGCCCAAGAGAGGTATAGCTGGATCCTCAGGCAGTTCAATGTCCAATTTTCTGAGGAACCTCCACACTGATTTCCAGAATGGTTGTACCAGTCTGCAACCCCACCAACAATGGAGGAGTGTTCCTATTTCCCCGCATCTCGCCAGCATTTGCTGTCACCTGAGTTTTTGATCTTAGCCATTCTCACTGCTGTGAGGTGAAATCTCAGGGTTGTTTTAATTTGCATTTCCCTTATGACTAAAGATGTTGAACATTTCTTTAGGTGTTTCTCAGCCATTCGGCATTCCTCAGCTGTGAATTCTTTGTTTAGCTCTGACCCCATTTTTTAATAGGGTTATTTGTCTCCCTGCCATCTAACTTCTTGAGTTCTTTGTATATTTTGGATATAAGGCCTGTATCTGTTGTAGGATTGGTAAAGATCTTTTCCCAATATGTTCATTGCCGTTTTGTCCTAACCACAGTGTCCTTTGCCTTACAGAAGCTTTGCAGTTTTATGAGATCCCATTTGTCGATTCTTGATCTTAGAGTATAAGCTATTAGTGTTTTGTTCAGGAAATTTTCTCAAGTGCCCATGTGTTCGAGATGCTTCCCCACTTTTTCTTCTACTACTTTGAATGTATCTGGTTTGATGTGGAGGTCCTTGATCCACTTGGACGTAAACTTTATCCAGGGTGAAAAGCATGGATTGATCTGCATTCTTCTACATGTTGACCTCCAGTTGAACCAGCACCATTTGCTGAAAATGCTATCTTTTTTGCATTGGATGGTTTTGGCTCCTTTGTCTAAAAACAAATGACCATAGGTGTGTGCGTTCATTTCAGGGTCTTCAATTCTTTTCCATTCGTCTAACTGTCTGTCTCTGTACCAATACCATGCAGTTTTTATCACTATTGCTCTGTAATACTGCTTGAGTTCAGGGATAGTGATTGCCCCTGAAGTCCTTTTATTGTTGAGGATAGTTTTATCTATCCTGGGTTTTTTGTTATTCCAGGTGAATTTGCAAATTGTTCTGTTTAACTCTTTGAAGAATTGGATTGGTTTTTTGATGGGTATTGCATTTAATCTGTAGATCGCTTTTGGTAAAATGGCCATTTTTAGTATATTCATCCTTCCAATCCATGAGCATGGGAGGTCTTTCCATCTTCTGAGGTCTTCTTCAAATTCTTTCTTCAGAAGCTTGAAGTTCTTATTGTGCAGATCTTTTACTTACTTGGTTAAAATCACACCGAGGTAATTTATATTATTGGGGAGTATTATGAAGCGTGTCATTTCCCTAAGTTCTTTCTCGGCTAGTTTCTCTTTTGTGTAGAGGAAGGCTATTGATTTATTTGAGTTAATTTTACACCCAGCCACTTTGCTGAACTTGTTTATCAGCTTTAGTAGTTCTTTGGTGGAACTTTTGGGATCACTTAATTATACTATCATATCATCTGCAAAGAGTGATAATTTGACTTCTTCTTTTCCGATCTGTATCCTCTTGTTCTCCTTTTGTTGTCTGATTGCTCTGGCTAGAACTTCAAGAACTATATTGAACAAGTAGGGGGAGAGTGGGCAGCCTTGTCTAGTCCCTGATTTTAGTGGGATTGTTTCAAGTTTCTCTACATTTGGTTTAATGTTAGCTACTGGGTTGCTGTATTTGACTTTTACTATGTTTACGTATGGGCCTTGAGTTCCTATTCTTTCCAGTGCTTTTATCATGAAGGTGTGTTGTATTTTGTCAAATGCTTTCTCAGCATGTAATGAAATGATCATGTGGATTTGTTCTTCCAATTTGTTTATATAGTGGATCATGTTGATAGTTTTCAGTATACTAAACCATCCCTGCATGCCTGGGATGAAGCCTACTTGATCGTGGTAGATGATGGTTTTGATGTGCTCTTGGATTCGGTTTCCCAGAATTTTATTGAGTATTTTTGTGTCGATATTCATAATGGAAATCGGTCTGAAATTCTCTTTCTTTGTTGGATCTTTGTGTGGTTTAGGTATAAGAGTAATTGTGGCTTCATAGCAGAAATTCAGTAGTGCTCTATCTGTTTCAATTTTGTGAAATAGTTTAGATAGTATTGGTAGAAAGTCTTCTATTAAGGTCTGATAGCATTCTGCACAAAACCCATCTGGACCTGGGCTCTTTCTGGTTGGGAGAACTTTAATGACTGCTTATATTTCGTTAGGAGTTTTGGGGTTGTTTAAATGGTTTACCTGTTCTTGATTTAACTTCAGTACCTGGTATCTGTCTAGATAATTGTACATTTTCTGCAGATTTTCAAGTTTTGTTGAGTATAGGCTTTTATAGTAGGATCTGATGATTTTTTGAATTTCCTCTGATTCTGTAGTTATGTCTCCCTTTTCATTTCTGATTTTGATAATTTTGACACACTCTCTCTGTCCTCTCATTAGTCTGGCTAAGGGTTTATCTATCTTGTTGATTTTCTCAAAGAACCAACTTTTGGTTCTGTTGATACTTTCTGTGGTCCTTTTAGTTTCTACTTGGTTAATTTCAGATCTAAGTTTGATTATTTCCTGCCTTCTACTCCTCCTTGGTGTATTTGCTTCTTTTTGTTCTAGAGCTTTTAGGTGTGCTGTCAAGCTGGTGACTTATGCTTTCTCCTGTTTCTTTCTCCAGGAACTCCTAGCTATGAATTTTCCTCTTAGCACAGCTTTCATTGTGTCCCATAAGTTTGGGTATGTTGTACCTTCATTTTCATTAAATTCTAAGAAGTCTTTAATTTTTTTCTTTATTTCTTCCTTGATCATGTTATCGTTGAGTAGAGCATTGTTCTACTTCCACGTATATGTGGGCATTCTTCCCTTATTGTTATTGAAGATCAGCTTTAGGCTGTGGTGGTCTGATAGGACGCATGGGATTATTTCTATCTTTATGTCTCTGTTGAGGCCTGTTTTTTTGACCAATTATATGGTCAATTTTGAAGAAAATACCATGAGTTGCTGAGAAGAATGTATATCCTTTTGCTTTAGGATAGAATGTTCTATAAGAATCTGTTAAGTTATTTTGATTCATGACTTTTCTTAGTCTGTCTACGTCTCTGTTTAATTTCTGTTTCCATGACCTCTCTATTGATGAGAGTTGGGTGTTGAAATCTCCTACTATTATTGTGTGAGGTTCAATATGTGTTTTGAGCTTTAATAAGGTTTCTTTTATATGTAGGTGCCCTTGTATTTGGCACATAGTTATTTTGGATTGAACGTTCATCTTGGTGGATTTTTCATTTGATGAATATGAAGTGTCCTTCCTTATCTTTTTTGATGACTTTTAGTTGAAAATTGATTTTATTCGAGATTAGAATGGCTACTCCAGCTTGCTTCTTCCGCTCATTTGATTGGAAATATTGTTTTCCAGCCTTTCATTCTAAGTTAGTGTCTGTCTTCATCTCTGAGGTGTGTTTCCTGTAGGCGGCAGAATGCAGGGTCCTCATTGTGTATCCTGTTTTTTAATCTATGTCTTTTTATTGGGAGTTGAGACCATTGATGTTGAGAGATATTAAGGAATAGTGATTATTGCTTCCTGTTATATTCATATTTGGATGTGAGGTTATGTTTGTGTGCTTTTCTTCTCTTTGTTTTGTTGCCAAGACAATTAGTTTCTTCTTTTTTCTAGGGTGTAGCTTGCCTCCTTATGTTGGGCTTTACCATTTTTTATCCTTTGTACTGCTGAATTTGTAGAAAGGTATTTTGTAAATTTGGTTTTGTCATGGAATATCTTGGTTTATCCATCTATGTTAATTGAGAGTTTTGCAGGATACAGTAACCTGGGCTTGCATTTGTGTTTCTTAGTGTCTGTATGACATCTGTCCAGGATCTTCTGGCTTTCATAGTCTCTGTCGAAAAGTCTGGTATGATTCTGATAGGTATGCCTTTATATGTTACTTGACCTTTTTCCCTTACTGCTTTTAATATTCTTACATTGTTTTGTGCATTTGGTGTTTTGACTATTATGGGTCGGGAGGTGTTTCTTTTCTGGTCCAATCTATTTGGAGTTCTGTAAGCTTCTTGTATGCTTATGGGTATCTCTTTCTTTAGGTTAGGGAAGTTTTCTTCTAGGATTTTGTTGAAGATATTTACTGGTCCTTTGAGCTGGGAGTCTTCAATCTCTTCTATACCTATTATCCTTAGGTTTGATCTACTCATTGAGTCCTGGATTTCCTGTATGTTTTCCTGTATGCTTTTTCCACTTACATTATCTTTGACAGGTGAGTCGATGATTTCTATGGAATCTTCTGCTCCTGAGATTCTCTCTTCTATCTCTTGTATTCTGTTGGTGAAGCTTGTATCTACGGCTCCTTGTCTCTTCTTTTGGTTTTCTATATCCAGGGTTGTTTCCATGTGTTCTTTCTTGATTGCTTCTATTTCCCTTTTTAATTCCTTCAACTGTTTGATTGTGTTTTACTGGAATTCTTTCGGGGATTTTTGTGATTCCTCTCTGTAGGCTTCTACTTGTTTATTTATGTTTTCCTGTGTTTCTCTAGGGAGTTCTTCATGTCTTTCTTGAAGTCCTCCAGCATCATGATCAAATATGATTTTGAAACTAGATCTTGCTTTTCTGGTGTGTTTGGATATTCCATGTTTGCTTTGATGGGAGAACTGGGCTCCGATGATGCCATGTAGTCTTGGTTTCTGTTGCTTGGGTTCCTGCGCTTGCCTCTCGCCATCAGATAATCTCTAGTGTTACTTTGTTCTGCTGTTTCTGACAGTGGCTAGACTGTCCGATAAGCTTGTGTGTCAGGACTGCTATAGACCTGTTTTCCTGTTTTCTTTCAGTCAGTTATGGGAAGAGAGTGTTCTGCTTTCGGGAGTGTAGTTTTTCCTATCTACAGGTCTTCAGCTGTTCCTGTGGGCCTGTGTCTTGAGTTCAACAGGCAGGTCACTTGGAGCAGGAAGGTTTGTCTTACCTGTGGTCCCGAGGCTTAAGTTTGCTCGTGCGGTGATGTTTATGAGCTCTTCGTGGGTCAGCAACCAAAACGTTCTGTGCCGCCCTTTCCGGGAGCTTCTGTGCACCAGGGATCCAGATGCCGTTTGGTGTTTTCCTCTGGTGTCAGAAATGTGAGCAGAGTGTAGTCTCTTCTGGAGATGTTACTTCTAATTGGCCTGTGGTTCATCACTTGACTTTAGTTCTTTGGTCACTGAACCGTGGAACTCATCCTTCAGGAGAAAGGATTGGCCAATAAAAGAATAGACTTTTAAGGCTAGTGATATGTTTGTAATTTAATGGTTTTTAGCAAGGTAGAGCAAATTGGGTAAAAGGGCAGGGTAAAAGCAAAGTGTATAGGGCTTTTATATTCTAGAGTGGGAATTAAGTCAAACAGATATTAGTTAGTTACCCACAAGCTCTTTGCTGCTATTGACCTAGCATATCTTGTAAACAGAATACCATTGTAGATCCAAGCATTTGTAATTAGGTTGGCATTTACATTTCTTTTTTGTTAGTGTGCAGAGTACTTTCCTATACCAAAGGTGCCGGGAACTATATAGGGTGACACTCTATGTAGGCAGCATCTTGACTTCTCCATTTTCTGTGAGTCCTATAGATGTTGTATTGAGGAATGGGTCCTTGCTGTTAATTTGCATCAAGTAACCTATAGTCTTGGCAACAGCCTTGATTGTTTGGGAATTCCCATGGGACTCTTTTGAATAACTATTCAAATAACTCAATCCTGGGAGTGGAAGCTTAATATGATATACAGAGATAGCTAATTTGGGCTCAGTCTCCCTGATAATTTGATGATTTCATTTATATCACCACCACATATGCATATAATTTAAGAATACCTACTGTATCAGGTTTTCATATTACCCTTCAAATGGCCCTTAATTAATCTATAAGTATCTGTCCTATTTTGTTTTCGTAGAGAGACATATCTGTCTCTCCTAGACCCTTCCTTCTACCCAACCTTTGTGGTTCTATGAATTGTAGCTTGGTTATCATTGTATATTGTATCCATGTACACCTGAATTCATACCATATTTCTCTTTCTAGATCGGAGCTACCTTACCTAGGATGATATTTTTATTTATATCTATCCATTTGACTGTGAATTTTATGATTGCATTTTAAAATACCTAAATAATACTCAGTTGGGTAAGAAAATGAAACAAAATCTACTCTTCTGCAGAGAGACATCTAAGTTCTTTGCAATTTCTGGTTATCATGAATAGGACAGCAATAAACATGACTGAGCAAATGTTTCTGGGGTAGGATAAAGCAGCATTTGACTATATGAATAAGAGTGGCATAGCTGGTCATTTCAGATCCAAGGAATAATTTTGAAATATTAATAACACAAGCTACATTAGGGTTTCTTTTGGGTCACTTCTCTTTCCATAGGATTGAAGGTAATATTAATTGGTTTTTACACTTTTTGTATTAAAAGCAAAATATAGTATAAATGTGTTTCACTTTGAATGGTTATGACAAAACCCCAAAAGCCTGTGTCCATTACCATAAATTTTCCCTAGTTATTCTTAAAAATTAATGCAACAAAGCCTCCATTAAAATCTTCATAATTACTTATTTGGAGGAATAGCTTTTTTGATAACTTTCTGCACCACAGGCATGTTATTATGAATAGGATTATTAAATTGTTCACAGAAACAGACACAGAATTAAACGCTATTATATATTTATTTATTTTTCTGTGTGTGTTTATGTGTGGATATTTTCAAAGTGAGACCTTTGCTAGAAGTTCACAGGTCACAATACAAGAATCATTGGGGGTTCTAACATTTGAATTTAGATGTTCATGCTGGCTGTTTGGGGATGTTGCTGCTTAGTCATTCCATAGGTTTTCAGTATTTAAATTGGATAATCACAGACCCAGAGCAGTGGCTTGGTAATTTATGGTGACTGTTGTTAACTGTGATAATTTAATTTCAATTCCTGGAATCCACGTTGTGGGAAGAGAGAATAAGTTCTAAAGGTCCACACACCATAAATGGCAAATGAGTGCATCTGTGCATCCCCGCGCGCACCCCCAAACACACACACACACTCAAACCTTGAATAAATGTAATAAAATATAAAAGCAAAATAATCACCTTGTGACTTAAATGCAACATTTTTATGATTTTCGTTCTTTGAGTATATCATCTTTTACAATTCACACACTCTTCCACTGCAACAAAATCTAGATGATTGGCCACATTACTGGAAATTCCTTCATCCTGTTACTGTCAGATCTCATACCTTTAGCAACCTTTCTCAATCACTACATTTTCCACTTTTTTCCTACTAATTTATTTATTCACATTATATCCAGATAACAGACCAGCCGCTTCTTCTAGTCCCTCCCCCACACAGTATCTTCCCTTGTTCTCATCTCTTCTCATCTGAGAAGGGGGAAGTTCTGCCTGCATTACAACCCACTCTGGCATATCAGTGAACTACAAATCTATTCACACACTTTCACTCTGAGGCCTGGCAAAGCAGCCTACTTAGGGGAACAGGGTGCACAGTGAGGCAACAGAATCAGGGACAGTACTCTCTCCAGTTATGGGGAAAGCTGCATGAAGACTGAGCTTCACATCTGCTACATATGTGGATGGACCTAGGTTCAGTGCATGTATGCTCTTTGTATTACCCAGCTGTCAAATGTGCATGCTAAAATAGCAAATCTCCTGGACAAAATATTTGTATTGGAGAAAGACTAGTACTAAGTTCTTCAAGAAATGAACTGATTTCTGTTTATAATGAAAACTTGTTCCCCAAATAGAAATATAAACCTGTTATTCTAACCAGATCAGAATCTTGTGTCTTAGGAGTTTATAGGGCAGATGTACAATTGCTGTCTTGTTAAGTGAATATTTAGTCTAATTGCCTTTCAAGCATTAGTTATAATAAACATGGATTAGTTCTGCACTCTACAGTGAACAAAAAGCCTCTTTCTGCAGTTAATACAGTGACTCATAGGTGGACAGGTGACTGATGAGTGCTCTGTTCTATTTGTGACTTGAATGTCAACCTCCCCAAGCTCAGAAGACACTTTGGAAGAGAGGCAGTGTTGGGGGAAGAATGTAAGAGCCAAAAAATGGGGAAGAATGATGTGAAGCACTGTCATCTGGACATGGTATGGCCATTGCTCTCATGTCCTTACAACATCTGTGGTTGCATATGTGGGAAGAAAGGTCACTTGGGTACTCTCAGAAGGAATGGAAGGGGCATCTGTGGTTAATAACATTAAGCATTATATATATATATATATATATATATATATATATATATATATATATAAAGGAAATGCCAAAGAGTAAATAAAAAATATTTCAAAATAAGCTAAAATTTACTGATTTGTTCAACGGATTTTTCATTTTACCTGCAAAACAATACAGATATATTCAGTGCGTTGATGAAAGAGTGGCACTGAGTTCTTTGAGAAATGATCTGATTTCTGATTAGAATGAAAACTTGTTTTCCAAATAGGAATATATGTCCGGGATTCTAGCTAGATCAAAATTGCAAGACTTAGGAGGTCATACAGACACAGGAGTTCACAATACAGATACATTACTTTGCATTGATTATAAGTATTTTACAAAAAAATCAATGTTGTTCCATTTACTGTGTTAATTAGTTTTACCCATTTTCCATGTGAAAAATTTTGTAGGTCTGGGGTTCACAGTGTAAGAAATATTTGCTCTGACCATTTTCAACGGAGTTCCTGGAGGTGTTAGACCTCTTTCCAACCTGTTACCTTCTTGCATCATGACTATGGAATAAAATATAATATGACTTAGCCAAAGAACAGAAAAAAAGGGGACCAGATTGAAGCCCAAAGTTGACCATTGACAGTTGTTTTGTGGTCTAGGGGAATTATAAGGCAAATTTGAGAAGGTGCAAGTTCTGACCTATAGAAGAGGGACCAGGAGATTTAAAACCAGTTTTTGTACCAAACCATCATGCCAGTAGAAAACTTTGCAAATCTTTATTCCTTGGTGCTTCTGAAAATCTGTATATTAAAAACTACTTCATTTGTTTTATTCTCTTGAATTTGTTACTTAAGATTTCTGAAACTTTATACATTTTCAAAGCTTCCTTTAAAGGAATATAATAAACTATACATGAGAAAAGTACTCTGAAAAGCAGCTGTGCTAGTTTGTGTGTCTATGCTACCAACCTACATAAAAGAAATTATCTAAAATTAAAAGTGTTCCATTAGAAAGTGTTTGATGTTTCATCAGAATCTTCCTTTTAGTTCTGTCATTTATAAACAAATTGTCTAAAAAACCTCTAGTCCTTCAGCTCTGGTAGGTAGCAGGACAATGTGACACAGAAATTTTGAGTAAAATATATTTGATATTTGACATAAATAATGAGCAGTATAGCAAAAACTCTGAGGATCATTTAGGCATACATGGCAGAGAACAAGGACGTTTTTAAATTTCAGAAGAAGCATGGGGGTTTTGAACCATATGAACTGTAAGTAGTAGATAGTATCTGCTGTAGTCAGGCTGTGTCTGATGCCTGTAGGGAAAAGAAAAAGTCTGTCAGTCTATGGTCCATATGAGAGTCAGAGAGAGAGAGAGTTGCAGACAGGATGGGAGCTGCAGCCATGTGGAATCTAAGAAACTGATTCATATATTATTTTTGTAGGAAATCAGGTTAACAGGATGCAATGGGCCCAACTCCTTCATCATCTCAGTAGGATCTGTGGCCCATTCTCTAACCACAACTTTGTACAAGGAAACACAACCAGAGAACATTACTGGTTTCCAACTGGGGTTAATGCACAATAGATGTGAGGGATACAATTTGAGGCCACAAAGAATGTTATGAGAGGTTGTTCTTTTGGAAAGAAATATTTAGGATACTTAGTTTCATAAAACACACTTCAGAAGTGGAAATGTAATAGAATTTTGTATGGGCATCTAGGGACAAAAACAATATGACAAACTCTCAGTGGGTATGATTTCCATACAAGACAAGAAAGTTTAGTCTCTTAGATAACTTGTTAGCCATTGCTTTTTAAAAGAATTGGGTGGATTCTGAGTGTCTTTGGGTAACAGAATGTGGAAAGATCTGATATTAAGTCTATATGGTGTCTGCTGTTGTACTAGAAACAATAAGACCAAATTCACTGGAAAAATAATTTCTAGAAACAAATTTATAGAAACCATTGGATATGAGTTTAATAGAGAGAAGCTGGGAAAATTAATAAGACCTATTTCTTTCTTTTTTTTTTTGGGTCAATGACATCAACTTTTATTTTTAGAAACCCAAATTATACATCAGTTACCCTTCCCATCCTTCTCCCATTCTTCGTTGAGTCCAGTCTTTCCTACATTCTTTTTTTTTTTTTTTTTATTAACTTGAGTATTTCTTATATACATTTCGAGTGTTATTCCCTTTCCCGGTTTCCGGGCAAACATCCCCCTCCCCCCTCCCCTTCCTTATGGGTGTTCCCCTCCCAACCCTCCCCCCATTGCCGCCCTCCCCCCATAGACTAGTTCACTGTGGGTTCAGTCATAGCAGGACCCAGGGCTTCCCCTTCCACTGGTGCTCTTACTAGGATATTCATTGCTACCTATGGGGTCAGAGTCCAGGGTCAGTCCATGTATAGTCTTTAGGTAGTGGCTTAGTCCCTGGAAGCTCTGGTTGCTTGGCATTGTTGTACTTTTGGGGTCTCGAGCCCCTTCAAGCTCTTCCAGTTCTTTCTCTGATTCCTTCAATAGGGGACCTATTCTCAGTTCAGTGGTTTGCTGCTGGCATTCGCCTCTATATTTGCTGTATTCTGGCTGTGTCTCTCAGGAGCGATCTACATCCGGCTCCTGTCGGTCTGCACTTCTTTGCTTCATCCATCTTGTCTAATTGGGTGGCTGTATATGTATGGGCCACATGTGGGGCAGGCTCTGAATGGGTGTTCCTTCAGTCTCTGTTTTAATCTTTGCCTCTCCCTTCCCTGCCAAGGGTATTCTTTTTCCTCATTTAAAGAAGGAGTGAAGCATTCACATTTTGATCATCCGTCTTGAGTTTCGTTTGTTCTAGGGATCTAGGGTAATTCAAGCATTTGGGCTAATAGCCACTTATCAATGAGTGCATACCATGGATGTCTTTCTGTGATTGGGTTAGCTCACTCAGGATGATATTTTCCAGTTCCAACCATTTGCCTACGAATTTCATAAACTCGTTGTTTTTGATAGCTGAGTAATATTCCATTGTGTAGATGTACCACATTTTCTGTATCCATTCCTCTGTTGAAGGGCATCTGGGTTCTTTCCAGCTTCTGGCTATTATAAATAAGGCTGCGATGAACATAGTGGAGCACGTGTCTCTTTTATATGTTGAGGCATCTTTTGGGTATATGCCCAAGAGAGGTATAGCTGGATCATCAGGCAGTTCAATGTCCAATTTTCTGAGGAACCTCCAGACTGATTTCCAGAATGGTTTTACCAGTCTGCAATCCCACCAACAATGGAGGAGTGTTCCTCTTTCTCCACATCCTCGCCAGCATCTGCTGTCACCTGAGTTTTTGATCTTAGCCAATCGCACTGGTGTGAGGTGAAATCTCAGGGTTGTTTTGATTTGCATTTCCCTTATGACTAAAGATGTTGAACATTTCTTTAGGTGTTTCTCAGCCATTCGGCATTCCTCAGCTGTGAATTCTTTGTTTAGCTCTGAACCCCATTTTTTAATAGGGTTATTTGTTTCCCTGCAGTCTAACTTCTTGAGTTCTTTGTATATTTTGGAAATAAGGCCTCTATCTGTTGTAGGATTGGTAAAGATCTTTTCCCAATCTGTTGGTTGCCGTTTTGTCCTAACCACAGTGTCCTTTGCCTTACAGAAGCTTTGCAGTTTTATGAGATCCCATTTGTCGATTCTTGATCTTAGAGCATAAGCCATTGGTGTTTTGTTCAGGAAATTTTTTCCAGTGCCCATGTGTTCCAGATGCTTCCCTAGTTTTTCTTCTATTAGTTTGAGTGTGTCTGGTTTGATGTGGAGGTCCTTGATCCACTTGGACTTAAGCTTTGTACAGGGTGATAAGGATGGATCGATCTGCATTCTTCTACATGTTGCCCTCCAGTTGAACCAGCACCATTTGCTGAAAATACTATCTTTTTTCCATTGGATGGTTTTGGCTCCTTTGTCAAAAATCAAGTGACCATAGGTGTGTGGGTTCATTTCTGGGTCTTCAATTCTATTCCATTGGTCTATCTGTCTGTCTCTGTACCAATACCATGCAGTTTTTATCACTATTGCTCTGTAATACTGCTTGAGTTCAGGGATAGTGATTCCCCCTGAAGTCCTTTTATTGTTGAGGATAGCTTTAGCTATCCTGGGTTTTTTGTTATTCCAGATGAATTTGCAAATTGTTCTGTCTAACTCTTTGAAGAATTGGATTGGTATTTTGATGGGGATTGCATTGAATCTGTAGATTGCTTTTGGTAAAATGGCCATTTTTACCATATTAATCCTGCCAATCCATGAGCATGGGAGATCTTTCCATCTTCTGAGGTCTTCTTCAATTTCTTTCCTCAGTGTCTTGAAGTTCTTATTGTACAGATCTTTTACTTGCTTGGTTAAAGTCACACCGAGGTACTTTATATTATTTGGGTCTATTATGAAGGGTGTCGTTTCCCTAATTTCTTTCTCGGCTTGTTTCTCTTTTGTATAGAGGAAGGCAACTGATTTATTTGAGTTAATTTTATACCCAGCCACTTTGCTGAAGTTGTTTATCAGCTTTAGTAGTTCTCTGGTGGAACTTTTGGGATCACTTAAATATACTATCATGTCATCTGCAAATAGTGATATTTTGACCTCTTCTTTTCCGATCTGTATCCCTTTGATCTCCTTTTGTTGTCTGATTGCTCTGGCTAGAACTTCAAGAACTATATTGAATAAGTAGGGAGAGAGTGGGCAGCCTTGTCTAGTCCCTGATTTTAGTGGGATTGCTTCAAGTTTCTCTCCATTTAGTTTAATGTTAGCAACTGGTTTGCTGTATATGGCTTTTACTATGTTTAGGTATGGGTCTTGAATTCCTATTCTTTCCAGGACTTTTATCATGAAGGGGTGTTGAATTTTGTCAAATGCTTTCTCAGCATCTAATGAAATGATCACGTGGTTCTGTTCTTTCAGTTTGTTTATATAATGGATCACGTTGATGGTTTTCCGTATATTAAACCATCCCTGCATGCCTGGGATGAAGCCTACTTGATCATGGTGGATGATTGTTTTGATGTGCTCTTGAATTCGGTTTGCCAGAATTTTATTGAGTATTTTTGCGTCGATATTCATAAGGGAAATTGGTCTGAAGTTCTCTTTCTTTGTTGTGTCTTTGTGTGGTTTAGGTATAAGAGTAATTGTGGCTTCATAGAAGGAATTCGGTAGGGCTCCATCTGTTTCAATTTTGTGGAATAGTTTGGATAATATTGGTATGAGGTCTTCTATGAAGGTTTGATAGAATTCTGCACTAAACCCGTCTGGACCTGGGCTCTTTTTGGTTGGGAGACCTTTAATGACTGCTTCTATTTCCTTAGGAGTTATGGGGTTGTTTAACTGGTTTATCTGTTCCTGATTTAACTTCGATACCTGGTATCTGTCTAGGAAATTGTCCATTTCCTGAAGATTTTCAAATTTTGTTGAATATAGGTTTTTATAGTAAGATCTGATGATTTTTTGAATTTCCTCCGAATCTGTAGTTATGTCTCCCTTTTCATTTCTGATTTTGTTAATTTGGACACACTCTCTGTGTCCTCTCGTTAGTCTGGCTAAGGGTTTATCTATCTTGTTGATTTTCTCAAAGAACCAACTTTTGGTTCTGTTGATTCTTTCTATGGTCCTTTTTGTTTCTACTTGGTTGATTTCAGCTCTGAGTTTGATTATTTCCTGCCTTCTACTCCTCCTGGGTGTATTTGCTTCCTTTTTGTTCTAGAGCTTTTAGGTGTGCTGTCAAGCTGCTGACATATCCTCTTTCCTGTTTCTTTCTGCAGGCACTCAGCGCTATGAGTTTTCCTCTTAGCACAGCTTTCATTGTGTCCCATAAGTTTGAGTATGTTGTATCTTCATTTTCATTAAATTCTAAAAAGTTTTTAATTTCTTTCTTTATTTCTTCCTTGACCAGGTTATCATTGAGTAGAGCATTGTTCAATTTCCACGTATATGTGGGCATTCTTCCCTTATTGTTATTGAAGACCAGTTTTAGGCCGTGGTGGTCCGATAGCACGCATGGGATTATTTCTATCTTTCTGTACCTGTTGAGGCCCGTTTTTTGACCAATTATATGGTCAATTTTGGAGAAAGTACCATGAGGAGCTGAGAAGAAGGTATATCCTTTTGCTTTAGGATAGAATGTTCTATAAATATCCGTTAATTCCATTTGGCTCATGACTTCTCTTAGTCTGTCGACATCACTGTTTAATTTCTGTTTCCATGATCTGTCCATTGATGAGAGTGGGGTGTTGAAATCTCCCACTATTATTGTGTGAGGTGCAATGTGTGTTTTGAGCTTTAGTAAGGTTTCTTTTACATATGTAGGTGCCCTTGTATTTGGGGCATAGATATTTAGGATTGAGAGTTCATCTTGGTTGATTTTTCCTTTGATGAATATGAAGTGTCCTTCCTTATCTTTTTTGATGACTTTTAGTTGGAAATTGATTTTATTTGATATTAGAATGGCTACTCCAGCTTGCTTCTTCTGACCATTTGCTTGGAAAGTTGTTTTCCAGCCTTTCACTCTGAGGTAGTGTCTGTCTTTGTCTCTGAGGTGTGTTTCCTGTAGGCAGCAGAATGCAGGGTCCTCGTTGCGTATCCAGTTTGTTAATCTATGTCTTTTTATTGGGGAGTTGAGGCCATTGATATTGAGAGATATTAAGGAATAGTGATTATTGCTTCCCGTTATATTCATATTTGATGTGAGGTTATGTTTGTGTGCTTTCATTCTCTTTGTTTTGTTGCCAAGACGATTAGTTTCTTGCTTCTTCTAGGGTATAGCTTGCCTCCTTATGTTGGGCTTTACCATTTATTATCCTTTGTAGTGCTGGATTTGTAGAAAGATATTGTGTAAATTTGGTTTTGTCATGGAATATCTTGGTTTCTCCATCAATGTTAATTGAGAGTTTTGCTGGATACAGTAATCTGGGCTGGCATTTGTGTTCTCTTAGGGTCTGTATAACATCAGTCCAGGATCTTCTGGCCTTCATAGTTTCTGGCGAGAAGTCTGGTGTGATTCTGATAGGTCTCCCTTTATATGTTACTTGACCTTTTTCCCTTACTGCTTTTAATATTCTTTCTTTATTTTGTGCGTTTGGTGTTTTGACAATTATGTGACGGGAGGTGTTTCTTTTCTGGTCCAATCTATTTGGAGTTCTGTAGGCTTCCTGTATGTCTATGGGTATCTCTTTTTTTAGGTTAGGGAAGTTTTCTTCTATGATTTTGTTGAAGATATTTACTGGTCCTTTGAGCTGGGAGTCTTCACTCTCTTCTATACCTATTATCCTTAGGTTTGATCTTCTCATTGAGTCCTGGATTTCCTGTATGTTTTGGACCAGTAGCTTTTTCCGCTTTACATTATCTTTGACAGTTGAGTCAATGATTTCTATGGAATCTTCTGCTCCTGAGATTCTCTCTTCCATCTCTTGTATTCTGTTGGTGAAGCTTGTATCTCCAGCTCCTTGTCTCTTCTTTTGGTTTTCTATATCCAGGGTTGTTTCCATGTGTTCTTTCTTGATTGCTTCTATTTCCATTTTTAATTCCTTCAACTGTTTGATTGTGTTTTCCTGGAATTCTTTCAGGGATTTTTGCGATTCCTCTCTGTAGGCTTTTACTTGTTTATTAATGTTTTCCTGTGCTTCCCTAAGTGTGTTCAGGTCTTTCCTGAAGTCCTCCAGCATCATGATCAAATATGATTTTGAAACTAGATCTTGCTTTTCTGGTGTGTTTGGATATTCCATGTTTGTTTTGGTGGGAGAATTGGGCTCCGATGATGGCATGTAGTCTTGGTTTCTGTTGCTTGGGTTCCTGCGCTTGCCTCTCGCCATCAGATTATCTCTAGTGTTACTTTGTTCTGCTATTTCTGACAGTGGCTAGACTGTCCTATAAGCCTGTGTGTCAGGAGTGCTGTAGACCTGTTTTCCTCTCTTTCAGTCAGTTATGGGGACAGAGTGTTCTGCTTTCGGGCGTGTAGTTTTTCCTCTCTACAGGTCTTCAGCTGTTCCTGTGGGCCTGTGTCTTGAGTTCACCAGGCAGCTTTCTCGCAGCAGAAAATTTGGTCTTACCTGTGGTCCCGAGGCTCAGGTTTGCTCGTGGGGTGCTGCCCAGGGGCTCTCTGCAGCGGCAGCAACCAGGAAGACCTGTGCCGCCCCTTCCGGGAGCTTCAGTGCACCAGGGTTCCAGATGGTCTTTGGCTTTTTCCTCTGGCGTCCGAGATGTGTGTGCAGGGAGCAGTCTCTTCTGGTTTCCCAGGCTTGTCTGCCTCTCTGAAGGTTTAGCTCTCCCTCCCACGGGATTTGGGTGCAGAGAACTGTTTATCCGGTCTGTTTCCTTCAGGGTCCGGCGGTGTCTCTGGCAGGGGTCCTGCCGCTCCTGGGCCCTCCCCCACGGGAGCCCAGAGGCCTTATACAGTTTCCTCTTGGGCCAGGGATGTGGGCAGGGCTGAGCAGTGTTGGTGGTCTCTTCCGCTCTGCAGCCTCAGGAGTGCCCACCTGACCAGGCGGTTGGGTCTCTCTCTCACCGGGTCTGGGAGCAGAGAGCTGCTGCGGGCCGGGATCCGCGGGTGTGGGACTTCCGGTAAACACAGAACGTGCCCGGTTCTAGAGAAATTCTGCTTCCGTGTGTCCCAAGCTCACCAGGCAGCTTTCTTGCAGCAGAAAATTTGGTCTTACCTGTGGTCCCGAGGCTCAAGTTCGCTCATGGGGTGCTGCCCAGGGGCTCTCTGCAGCGGCAGCAACCAGGAAGACCTCAAGACCTATTTCTTAAGAAAACATGAACAGATATTTGAAAAGAATCTGACATGAATTTACTCAAGAAATAATTTCTGTTGAGAGATAGATGACCCATTTCAACGAAGAGGGGTGAATCATAATTAGACCTTAAAGTCACAGATCATTGGGATACATAGAACATTATACAAGAGGTAACAAGATGGGGATGTGAGTTTGGGCAATAGTAAAGACAACCTAAAATTGCTAAGGGGGTTAACATAAAAATATAGTCATAGCTGCCACTGCCTACATGGGTGGAGAACCTGAGAAGTGAAGAAGAGGAGGGAGAAAGAGTAAGAAGGAAGGAGAAAGGCTATGAGAGATGGACAAACAAGTGTTAGAATTTTATTACTTTTAAAATATTTCTGAGATAGGGATGAGCATGACAAGAGCTAGAAAACAGTTTCTTACAGGGTGTGGCTGCCGATGCATTTACAAATCAGGAATCAGAGAGCAGAAACCATTAGACCTGTGTGAATTTGAGCACAGCAATGGTTAAATAGTGAGACCCAGAATTAAATAAAATAGTGTTCTGGGGTGTGCCTCTGATTGGTTTATTTGGAGTGGCAGAAAAACTGAAGCACATGTAGGAATTTCTGTTATGTCTGTAGGAGACAGAGATTAAACCAACCAAGTGGGAGGAGAGAACATCATTTGATTTTCTTGACTTTAAATGACAGGACAGTGATCCAACAATGTCCAAGTGTAGTTATGGGCTTCCCAAGGGAGATTCTTTTCTAATTTTACAATGGCTGTATATTATTTGAGGAGCTCCAAAAGTAGTTTTATATGATGATTATTTCTTCAACTTAGCAATGTGAGGAAAATGATAGAAAATTGACACACTTTGGTACTAAATAAGCATAATTTATTTTTGTCATTCAACATGTTTAAGAGGTTAGAAAATGAGTCTGATCCCTGTGTAATTTAGATTTTATTGGTGGTGATTTAAGTTTCCTGACTTAATTAGTAGGACAAAGAAGCAATACCAGAACAGAAATCTGGTTTTCTTACCATGATTTCCTTCCATGACCCTACAGTTTCCTTGTCTTCCATCTGGCTCCAAGGAATATTACTATAGTATGAATGTAAGAATAGCCCAAATCTTAATCAGATTTCAGTGATCTATTGAGCAATTAAATGTTTACCTAGACTTATAGCCTGTTCTCACAGAGTCAGGGGATATAAATCTGATTATCTGGAGACTTATGGTAACAATTTAGTTCTGTGTGATGCATTATAGCCTAGTGTGTAGCACAATCTAGGCTCCTCAGCCACAAAGACTCAAATTTTGTTATATTTCAGAACTGCTAATCCTCATTGGAAAGTTAATGAAATAACTTGTGGGCAGGAATCCAAAAGAGATTTAACCGATGGGTAGTTGTATAGATGTGAGCAGACATAGTGAATCAAATAATCAAATAGGGTCTGTGCTTTGCTCTAGGCTATCTGCTCAACCACAACAGCTTCAGATCCCATTAGCTTACCCTTCCAGCCTGAACTCATATATAAGCATGCATAGTTGAGGACCGGATTGCTCTGCCTTGTTCTTGTAGGTCTCTCTTTACCTAGGATCCCAAAGCCATGGGAAAACATCTCCTGATGTACCTGTTGGGCCTCTCCTTTGTGGTGGGCTTCCTACAAGGTAAGATCCTGGCAGATGGTAGGGGCTGATGCTGGCAGCAGACAGTCAGTTGAGAGTATGGGGCTTTTCCCAGTGAGGAATAAGATACAACACTGGACTACATTTATAAGTGACTCCACACCCTTAATCTCCACATACCCACATCCTTTCTTTCTCTACCCTCTGTTGTATCCAATTCCTCCTCCTCTTTATAATAGCTCTGGTCCTGGTGTCCTTTCCCCTAGTATTTCAGTTCTCTGTCTAAGGTTTTAAGAAACTAATATTCACAATTCCTCCAGCTTGCCTGTTCGCAGGCCTATATTTGCATTGGAAATGATGTTTGAAAGTCCTTCAGAGAATGAAGATAATGATGTGATGGGAAGCACCTATCTAGTAATAGGTGGTAGGCTCAAGCACCTGCAGCACAGCTCTGACCTTCCTCACTACAGCCCTGTCCATTCACATTATTTAAATTGGGGAAACCTGTCTCTTACTCAACCCTTCCAAAGACATGGGCCACCCTCTAGGGCTGATCTCAGCATAAATGCAATTTTTTCCTCAGTCATTGTTTTGTATTCATTGAGCATAGCCACAGGATCAGCCTGAACCTGATCCCTGAATGATCCTCTTATCCTTGATTTTTCCTTTTCAGCTCTGACATGTTGGGACTGTGACATGTTAAACTCTGATGGAATTTGTAAGACAGGATACTCTACCTGTAAAGCTAAAGATGACCAGGAGTGTTGCAAACTGGTAGTGTCTACAGGTGGGTCAGGCCTGGGAGACCTCAGGGTTACTCTGTTTGCTGCTGACAAATGAAATAGCACTTGCTGCACTCCTAGGGACAAGACACAAACTGTGTTTGGGACTGCATTTCTGAGTAAACTAAGGGACAAGACTCCTTTGCAGTAGATATAGTTGTTCTTTTTTGGTCAGATGAAAAATAATTTTGAGGGTCATAAAGTCTTTACATGGTCTTTAGGAGATTTCTTGAGGAAACATATCCAGAGATAAGAGAATTTGAACTGTAAAATTCCATCAGTACTTTTGGTTGCGACAAATATTCCTATGAGCCAGATTACAGGTTGGCTACTGATAACTACACTCATCTTGGTGTGACTGACATAAATTTCCTCGTGTATGTGGACATGGGTCCTGACTATTCATTTACTGAGACTCTGATTTCACAACTATTTATTTTTTGCCCTGGATTTACTTCTCGTACAGGTGATAAAATCCTGTATTGGATGCAAGACTGTTCATCCATGTGCTTGAATAAGACGTTCACCCATTACCGTCTAACACTGAATTTTACATGTTCCCATGACCAATCACTCTGCAATGAGTTTTAGAGACCAGGCTATTTCTTCCACAGTTTTGCTGCAGGTGAGTCCTTACCCCTTTGCTGTGCTCTTATATCTTCACAATATCTGTTCCCCTGCACAGACCAAGTCCTGAACCATGCTTGAAATCAGAATTCACTGCTGTTGTGTCAGGAGTTCAGCTAGGGACAGAAAGATGCTCTCTGCTTTCCACACACCAGTGCTTCGCCTTTTAGATTCATGTTCCTTCCTGTCTTCCTCCATCCTTCCATCAATAAGTGATATATGCTATACTTTTCCATGTCCTTTATCTGTAACATTTTTCAATACTGAATTTTATACTTGTCAATATGACAGATCTCACACACATTCTTTATGAAACTTCTGCTTATTAATACCTCTCCTGTCAAGGTTGCTAGAAAACATTAGCTGCCATACATATCCTCACTCTTATTCATTAAACAAAAGTCAAAAACTACTGTACCTTGAATAAAGAAATATAATGATGTGATGATATATTTTAGTTTATAATTACGAAGGTTTTCCATGTAGAGGTAGCATGTACTGAAACAGTTTTTCACATCATGGCATGTAAGACATACAACTGAACATAGTTATAAGGTACCAGGACAGTATAAAATATGCAAGGCCA
Source organism: Rattus norvegicus (assembly GCF_021556685.1). NCBI lineage: Eukaryota > Metazoa > Chordata > Mammalia > Rodentia > Muridae > Rattus > Rattus norvegicus. The sequence goes on from NC_141541.1 coordinate 41,250,809, forward strand.
CAACCCCAATGAATGCTTTCTCCAACCTTCACCTGTAGTACCCTTAATAATCTATTCAAAATTTGAAGGAATCCATGACTTAAATCATTAACTGTGGCAGAGACATCATTTCCTAATCATGGCTAGAAATGTCACAGACATACCCACAGTGGTGTTTAAGTAATGTTGGGATATCCTTAATACAATAAAGTTTACATTATCATTAACCATCACACAGGCTGATGTCACTTCAGCACATCACTACACAGCATCGAATTCTATATTGTATACACACTGAAAAACTGCCCATTTTACCTTTATTCCTTGTAAGGAATAAAAGAGAATGTTTGTGTTAGTTCAGATGATAAGGAAAAATGGTGGAGAGTGTCCTTTTACAGATTTATGGAATCTTCGTTTTCTGTGAGCTCACAGGAAGAAGCCAATGGGGGTTCTTGGAAATCTACAGTAGTAAAAGTTCTGATAGAATATAAGCAGTCAGACAGTGATGTGCATATGAAGCTTGAGAAACTGAAGCATTTTGGGAGACTTCCAGTTTGCAGCAGAAATGACAGTGTAGTCAAATCAATGAAAGGTGTAATCATAGCTGGGTTGGGGATAACAGTGAGGTTATATATGAAGAACATAATGCTTCTGCAGGAATACTTCTATAGAAGGCTAAGTAGTAATCCAAAGATTACCTTGGCCCACTAACAGAGTATGCATGGTAAGGAGATGATGATATATACTTAATCATTCACGAATCTAGAGATCTTTGATATATGATCTGGGTATATGTGTCATACAGTTTGGAAGTTCTATCAGCAAGAATAAGTCCATTTTGGTTTGGATTCAAAAGAGATGCCTGTAAATCTGTTCAATTAGCACATGAGTTAGAATGGCTATACACATTGATGTAGAAAAGGAAAGATGCAACCAGCAATTGTTTGCTCATTCAGTGTTAGAAACATTAAGTAATTGGTAAGAAAAATTTAGAGCATGCTTTATGTGATTAGAAATAAGTCTCTTTAACATGAGGCAGGCAAAATGAACTAGAAAAGAACCTTTTACAAGAAAAGACCCATGTGGATATAAAATGTTTTAATTGCAATGTTTTTAATTTTTCTGGAGCAAAATTTATCAGATTTCCTGCACCCAATGTTCAGGTATAAATTTAAGACAGTTATCAGTGTTAATTCATGTGGCTAGCTGCAAGTAAAATATCCCATGAGATTTATCCGAAAGAATTCTTTTTTTTCTCTCTGATACAGAGACATCATACAAGGGTGAAAGGGAAGAACTCATTTAATAAGGTTGATTTATAAGTAGAATTGGGAAACAGTCGAGGTATCTGCAGAAGTAGAAGAGATGAGAACATGAATGAGAATTGACCTCTTATCTAGTTTTACCAAAACAGTATGTTCTCGTGTAACTGTAGTTGATTTTAACCCAGAAAACAAAAAGAAATATATTAAGGCCTGGAAACATTGCAGGACTGAGAATGATAAGAAGGCACTGATAAGGACCCACCCACAGAATTGAAGAACTTGAAGCTAATTTTTACATATATACACTACTCTGGGTGGATTTGGAGAGATATTGCACAATAAAAAGAGGTTGGGAGAAGTTTGTCAGTTGTGAGTCCTATGAAATGTCTGATGGTGGAAATGGCAAGAATGTAATGTACCAAAGACTGGGCAGTAGAAGACAGTTTCCCAAAGAAAGAGGCTGTCCAAAGGACTTCAAAAGGGTCATGACAATATGAGGCTTTGCACATTAAGTGCATTTTCATAAGAGCATATAGAAATGATTAATTCAACTGATTTGAGTTTGTATCATTTAATATGATGACTTTTTATAATACCATTTATTCATTCAACCTTTCCTGTAGATCAAAGACTCAAGGAAGACTCCAGATTTTCTGGAGAGTATTACTGGCACTTTGGATGAATAATGATAAAAATACCAAGTTTTAAGATGATTGGAGGTAATGATACCAACAACCTAAAGTTGAAACGGAAGAAGGGCAAAGTTGCCCATACGTTCAATAATGGCAGAATAAATGGTGTTCTGAAGCCTGAGATAAGACTAAAGCATACTTGTGTCTATTATTTGTACTGTGGGCTCAATGCTTATTATCATAATGGTCACCAGAGCTGAGATTTCTGAGTCTCTTCATCTTCAGTTTACAGTGGCAAGAAGTTGTTAATCATGGTGCAGGGTTGGAGTTTAGAATAGGTGGCCATTTGCCCAGAATCAGGACGATACCTCTGTTTCTGGTATTCCTAAACTTCATACCCTGTGGACCTCATAAATTTAGGTGGGCTCCTTTCCTCTCAATAACACTTGTAGTAAGATTAAAAAGTCATTCAGTTAGGATGAGATGTTTTGGGACTGTCTGGTGTAGAGTTTTGTTATTTGCTATTTGGTCTGATCACTTTTCAATTTTTTTGGTGTTTTTGCTTCTTCCTCTTATGATTAAATACCTTGAATTTTTATAAAGGTCAGTTTAGTGAGATATTTTGTGGAATTAAAGTTTTATCCTCTAATTTTAAAGCTTTCTTCTAATAAAGATTGGGGGATAATTGGGGGATAAATGCTATTATACACAGCATTTCAGCCTTTAAACTTAAAGTCTATATTCATGTACCTATTGCTTTTAATATTCTTTCTCTGTTCTGTGCATTTGGCATTTGACTATTATATGATGGTAGGAATTTCTTTTCTCGTTTAATCTATTTTGAGTTCTGTAGGCTTCTTGTATGTATATGGGTATCTTTCCTTGAGGTTAGGAAAGTTTTCTTCTGTAATTTTGTTGAACATATTTACTAAGCTTTTAATTTGGAAATTTTCACTCTTCTATACCTATTATCTATACCTATACACCTATCATCTTCTTATTGTGTCCTGGATTGCCTGGATGTTTTGGATTAGGAGCTTTTTGCATTTTACATTTCTTCAACAGTTGTGTCAATGTTTTCTATTGTATCTTCTGCCATGGAGATTCTCTCTTCTATCTCTTTATTCTGTTGGCTTGGCTTTTGTCTATGACTCCTGATCTCTTTCCTAAGGTTTCTATCTCCAGGGTGGTCTCCATTTGTGGTTTCTTTATTGTATTTATTTCCATTTTCAGATGCTGGATGGTTTTGTTCAATTGCTTTACTTGTTTGGTTTTGTTTTCCTGTAATTCATTAAGGGATTTTTGTGTTTCGTTTTAAACACTTCTCCTTGTTTACCTGTGTTGTCCTATATTTCATTAAGGGAGCTATTTAACTCCCCTATCATCAAAATAAGATTTGAGTTTCACCCCAAATCTTGCTTTGCCAATGTGTTTGAATATCCAGTATTTGCTTTGGTGGTAGAACTGGGCTCTGATGATGCCAAGTAGTCTTGGACTCTCACCATCTTCTTGTCTCTGGTGTTAGTTTGTCTTGCTGTGTCTGATAGGAGCTTGACCCTCCTGCAAGCCTGTGTGTCAGCACTCCTGTAGACCTGTTTCCTTTCAGCATATCTGGGTACAGAGTTCTGTGGAACTGGATCAGCTCTGGGTGCAGGAAGAAACCAGAAGACTCCTGTCCAATACTATTCCTAGGTTTGTGTGTCCTAAGGACTTGAGGTGGGTGCTAAGAGCAGAAGAGTTGGTCTTACTTCTGCTCTTGGTGTGTCAGTTCTTTTGGTGACTGGCTTTCAGCTCTGGGCTCAGGCAGAAACTAGAAGGTCTTGCCCCTGACTGCTTCTAGGTTTCTCTGCCCTGAGGGCACAGAAGACACTAGGTGGGTTCCTCTTGGTTCAGGAATGTGAACAGAAGAGGTAGTCTCCCCTGAGTTCTCAGGATTTTCTGCACTTCTGAGAGTCCAGCTCTCTCCTTCATGGTATTTGGGTACAGAGAGCTCTTGGACTAGTTCGTCTCTGGGCACAGGCAGAAACTGGAAGGTTCGTTTCCCAGACTGCTGTTGGGTTTGTGTGATCTGAGGCCTCTAAGTGGGTCACTCAGAGCAGAAGTTCTGTCTTACATTCGCTCTCAGGTTGGCTGTCTACATTCTTAAGAACTTCTGTATCATAGGTACCATTGTCAGGGCACTAAGCGACATTTTCTATTCAATACTCTGGGTAGGTTCTGTTGGTAAAAGAGCCCAAAAAGTGTCTTGTGAAATAATGTAAGTGAAAGAGAGTAAGGGAGACACAAGTTTCTTGCCCTTAAATTCACAGCCTATTGGTAGTCTCAAATCTGAAATATTGTATAATAGAGGTAGACTGGCATGGGGAGTAACCTGACTTAACACTCAGATTTTATCTGTGCCAGAAGTGGAAAAGTGACCCAAAGACTTGGAACACCAGAGATGAAAGGACCCATTGTTGATTCAAATAAATTGTGTCCTGGGTAAAAGGTATGAGGATAGGATGCCTCAATGGGGAATTCTATGTTTATGAAACCTCTATATAAGTCACAGGGCACAATTATCAAAAATCTTAAATTTTACAGAGAAGAAAATATTACCCTGGAGGCAAGAAGGTTTAGTTAAATCCAGAAAAATTATAGTAAGATCCAAAGATACAGAGAAATTTAGAACTTAGGAAACTAAGGATGCCTGCTTTAAAGCATTTAGGACAAGAAGTGACAGCACTTTCGCTTATAGTATATGAAAGTGAGAAATCGAGAATATGTGATGAAGACATGAATGAAAAATTCCTTACATGAATCTTCTAGATAGACCTTAGTTTTTGTGTCTGATGCATCCAAGTTCCTAGGCTATTGTCATTCTTTTGGAATCGAGATACCTAGAGGGTTTTCTTTACAAATATAGACAAAGAATTTATCTGTCTTTATAGGACCAGCTAATCTAGAACAAAGAGTGGGGTCTTTCACATATAGAAACACAGGCCAAGAAAGAAATTAGGGAAATGACACCCTTTGTAATAGTCCCAAATATTATGAAATGCCTCGATGTGACTTTAACCAAGCAAGTAAAAGATCAGTATGATAAGAGCGTCAAGCCTCTGAAGAAAGAAATTGAAGAAGACCTCAGAAGATGGAAAGATCTCCGATGCTCATGGATTGGCAGGAATAATATAATAAAAATGACCATTTTACCAAAAGTGATCTACAGATTCAATGCAATCCCCATCAAAATACCAATCCAATTCTTCAGAGAGTTAGACAGAAAAATTTGCAAATTCATCTAGAATCACAAAAAACCCAGGAGAGCTAAAGCTATCCTCAACAAAACAAGGACTTCTGGGGGAATCACTATCCCTGAATTCAAGCAGTATTACAGAGCAATAGTGATAAAAAACTACATGGTATTGGTACCAAGACAAACAGATAGACAAATGGAATAGAACTGAAGACCCAGAAATGAATGCATATATATATATATATATATACTTGATTTTTGACAAAGGAGCCAAAACCATTCAATGGAAAAAAGATAGCATTTTAAGCAAATGATGCTGGTTCGACTGGAGTTCAGCATGTAGAAGAATGCAGATTGATCCATGCTTATCACCCTGTATAAAGCTTAAGTCCAAGTGGATCAAGGACCTCCACATCAAACCAGATACATTCAAACTAATAAAAGAAAAAGTGGGGAAGCATCTCGAACACATGGACAGTGGAGAACATTTCCTGAACAAAACACCAATGGCTTATGCTCTAAGATCAAGAATTAACAAATGGGATCTCATAAAACTACAAACCTTCTGTAAGGCAAAGGACACTGTGGTTAGGACAAAGCAAAACCAACAGACAGGGAAAAGATCTTTCCCAATCCTACAAGTGATAGAGGGCTTATATCCAAAATATACAAAGAACTCAAGAAGTTAGACTTCAGGGAGACAAATAACCCTATTAAAAATGGGGTTCAGAGCTAAACAGTGAATTCACAGCTGAGGAATGCCGAATGGCTGAGAAACACCTAAAGAAATGTTCAACATCTTTAATCATAAGGGAAATGCAAATCAAAACATCACTGTGATTCCACCTCACACCCGTGAGAATGGCTAAGCTCAAAAGCTCAGGTGACAGCAAATGCTGGCAAGGATGTGGAGAAAGAGGAACACTCCTCCACTGTTGGTGGGATTACAGACTGGTACAATCATATAGATGGGGAGTTTTAGGGTTTAGGGGGATGTTGGCACGGAAACCGGGAACGGGAACAACAATCGAAATGTAAAAAGGAAATACTCAAGTTAATAAAGATAGAAAAAAAAAAGAGAGAGCTGCTACACATCAGTGATCTAGCATTTCCAACAAAAATGTGATAATGAAATCTATTATACTATGAAATTGTTTTGTGCCCATTGTGGTTTGAATGAGAATAGCCTCAATAGGATCAAATATTCGAAAGTTCAGATCCAATGTTAGACACATTTTGGAAAGATTACAAGGATAACCCTATTGGAGACATTGTTTGGAATCTGGAGGTTTGAGGTTTGAAAATCCTAACCAGGTCTAGTTTTGCTCTCAATAGCCTGCCAATTACAGATCAGATATCTGATGGCTGCTTCCATAGAACAATTAAAATTCATAGGGTATGGAGTTGGTGATTAATCAGTCAGCAGACTTTTCTTTGAGAAGGAATACTTAATTATCTGGGCTAGTGGAAAAGGGAGGGAAGCACACACACACACACACACACACACACACACAAACACAATTAGTTCATGGATGAAGCTCCAACAAATTCCAACAACTTAATTTTTTTAGCCATTTTATATCTCATAAGGCAAAAATTATGCCAAACCATGAGTTACATATTTACTATATACAATCACTACAAAAACATGATCTTCAAAAACAGATAAAATCATAACAAAAATGGAAATTGCTACAGGTTATTGATTACATATTCTTCTTTTGAAGTTCATACCTAATACATACTATACCTTTTCCTTCTTTCTTTCCACAAGTTCATTATAACATCAAAGCAATAATCCTACTGTCATTGATTAACAAAGTTTTAGCAAATAATTTATAGTAGCAATTTTTTACTATACTTAACTGACCACAATTTGTATTTACAAAGAAATAGATCTTCCATCTTACATCTTATGTTTGCAATCTTGTTCATGTTAAATGACTAATTATTTTATTCTCTATTCTTATATTCACAATGGAAGTGTTTGCTGTTTGTTCATAACCTTTTTTTCATGGTACACACTGTAACCTGTGACTTTATTCCTAGATCTTGTGATCTAGGAACTCAGACTCAATCTAGAATGAGTGTTTTCTTTTATCATTAACTTGTACACATCTATTTTTCATTTCCAAATGTAATAACATCCTTATAATCCATGAAAGCTCACTGTTATGTTCAGGTCTGTACTTCCACTGGGAGGAGATTTGCATACCCATTCCCCTCTTACACCTTACGGCCTGTCCATCAAAACCAGGTACACAGTTGAGAAGGCTAACCCAATGCCATGTGGGATACACACAGAACTCAGCTGAGGCAGGAGGTATTTCCTATGCTCAAATTCCATCGTTCTTCTGGTGTCCACCTCGATCAGCAACTGGGCAGATCCTGCCCCTGGAACCCAAAGCTTGACTGCCTTTCAGAGTGTTCTCCCAAGCAAAGAACACAGGAGGTCATCCATGAGCAAAAATACAGGAAGATTTCTATAACCAGGAACATAGAAGCCCTGCTCTAGCCAGGGATAAAGAAGCCCCCACCCTATAAACATAGATAGCAATACCTGTCTCCCAGGAAGCCCCTTTAGGGCAGATCACACAGCTCTACTTGCCTGAAAGTAGGTCTGCTTCAGTTTAAAACACTCAGGGCAGTTAACAATACAGATAACTAGATGGAAAGCAAGCCCTGGCTAAACTAACAAATTTGAAGAACAAGATTCTGACCTAAATTTCTCATCTCATAAGGAAAATAAAGTCCTTTAAGAAGGATATAAATAAATCACTTAAAGAAATACAGGAAAACAGGTAGAATTCTTTTAAAAGGAAACAAATAAATACCTTAAAGAAATACAGGAAAATACTGTAAAACAGGTGAAGGAACTGAACAAAAATCCCAAGACCTAGAAATAAAAGCAATAAAGAAATCATGAATAGAGGCTACCCGGAAGAGGAAAAAATGTAGAAAAGAGGTCAGGAGCTACACATGCAAGGATTACCAACAGAAGACAGGAGATGGAAGAGAGAATCTCAGGCATAGAATATACCATATAAGATATCAATCAATCAAAAACTAAAAATAAAAAGGTTAAAAAGTTCCTATCCCAAAACACACAGGAAATTTGAGGCACAATAAATAAGAATTATTCACTGAGACACATACCTAAGAATTATAGGAAAAGAAAGGGTGAAGATTCCCAGTGGAAAAGGCCAGAAAACCTCTTGAACACAACCATAACAGAAAACATCCCTAAAGAAAAAAAAAAAAGAAAAAGAAAAAGGTAGTGATAAACATGCATGACTTCAGAACACCAAATAGTTTGGACCAGAAAAAATATCCTCTTGTCATATAATAATTAAAACACTAAATGAATAGAATAAAGAATAGTAAAGCCTGAAATAGAAAAAGACTAACATAAAAAGGCATACCTATTAGAATTACACCAGACTTTTCAACATAGACACTAATATCCAGACTTGAGGAGACCCTAAGAGACAACAGATGCCAGCCCAGATTGTTATACACAGCAAAACTCTCAATCACTATAGATGGAAAAACCAATATATGCCATGACAAATCTATTTTAAATCAATTGCTTTTACTAATCCATTCATATAGAAAATGCTAGAATTCCAACGTAAGAAGGGTAACTACTCCCAATAAAATACAAGAAATTAATAATGTCACACCAAGCCCAAAAGAAGAGAAACACACACACACGCACGCACTGTCACCTCCAACAACAAAAAATAACAGGAATTAGCAATCATTGTTCTTTAACCTCCCTGTGCTGTACCTACCACAGCTGTCTTCCTTCCTCTTCACCCTTCAGGGTCCAGTGCTCTCCACCCAATTTTCTGTCTTCTTCATCCTCTGTTCTCCACCATATGCTTCCAACTTCTCTCTCAAGACCAATACTTATCGGCTACTTATTCCAGCTTATTTTTTATGGTCTGAAAGTTGGGTTTGACTCCAGGCAAAGAAGGTTCTTTTTATTTAGTTTTAATTAATTATTTTACTTATTTACATTCCAAAGGTCGCCCGCCTCCCAGAGTTCTTCACCCCATTTCCTTTCACCTTTTTCTCTGAGAGGGTGCTCCCACATCCCACTGTCATCCTCTTTCCAGGGTGCATCAATCCTCTACAGAATTAGGCACATCCATTCCCACTGAGGACAGACAAAGTAGTCCTTTTGTTATTCATGTTCCAGGAGCCTCATATTAGAACTTGTACTCTCTTTGGCTGTTGACTAAGTCTCTGGGAGATCCCAGGGGTCTGGGTTAGGTGAGAATATTCATCTTCCAATGCAATTGCCATCTCCTTCAGCACCTTAATTCCCTCCTGTATCTCTTCCATAGTGTTTTTTAACCTCAGTCCAATTAAATGTCTAAAAGTACTTGCATCTGTCTCAGTCAACTGCTGGTTGAGCCTGTCAGAGGACAGCCATCCAAGGCTGTTATCTATAAGAGCACATAGCATCAGTTATAGTATCAGGGTTTGGTGCCTGGTAATGAGAAAGATCTTAAGTTGGACCCATCAGTGGACAGCCTTCTCTTTAGTCTCTGCTCCAATTTTGTCCCTGCATTTCTTTTAGACAGAAACAATTTTGGGTCAATAATTTTGAAGTTGGGTTGGAAACCTAATCTCTCCAATGAGGGGTCATGTCTGATTATTGTAAGTAGACTCTACAGGTTCCATTTGCCCACCATTGTGCATTTTGGTTAAGGTCACCTCCACTGAGTCCAGGGAGCATTAAACATCTCAGATCTCTGGAATTTTCTCGAGGTTCCCACTACTCCCAACCCCCAGAAGGTGCATATTTCATTATTCTCCTGGCCCTCTGGGCTTCTTCCTTCTCTCCCCCATAGCTGATTTTGTCTTTCTTCACATTCTCCCTCTTCTCTCCTACCCAGATCTCTCTTTCCCTCTGACTTCCATGAATATTTTATTCCACCTTCTAAGAGGGATTGAAAAATTAACAATTGGGACTTCCTTCATGATATATTCCATTCAGTCCATGGGTTGTATCATGGGTTTTCTATACCTTTTGGCTAATATAGACTTATAAGTGTGTACATACTATGTGTGTTCTTTTGGGGTTGGGTTGTGTCACTCAGGATAATATTTTCTACTTCCATCCATTTGACTGCAAAATCCATAATGCCCTTATTTTTAATAGCCAAATAGTATTCCATTGTGTACATGAAACACATTTTCTGTATCCATTTTTTGACTGAGGGACTTCTGGATGGTTTCCAGTTTTATTACAAATAAGGCTGCTGTGAACATGGTGGAGCATGTGTCTCTGTTATATTTTGCAGTATTTTGGGGGTCTATGCCTAGTAGTGGTATACCTGAGTCTTTTGGAAGATGAATTTCCAAATTTCTGAAGAACTGCCACATTGTTTTCCAAAGTGGGTTTACCAGCTTGCAATCCCAAAAGCGATCGACGAGTGTCTCATTTTCCACATTTGTACCAGCATCTGCTGTCAACGAATTCTCATTCTTAGCCATTCTGATTGGCATAAGGTAGAATCTCAGGTTTGTTTTCGTTTGCATTTCCTTGATCACGATGGATGAAAAACATTTTTAGGTGCTTCTGGGAAATTAGAGGTCTCTCAGTTGAGAATTCTTTATCGATTTCTATATCCCATTTTAATTATGCTGTTTAGTACTCTGGTGTTTAACTTCTTGAGCTCATTGTTTATCAGGGAAATTAGTCCTCTATTGGATGTAGAATTGCTAAAGATATTTCCCAAACTCCAGCTTGCCAATTTGTCTATAGACAGTGTCCTTTACCTTAAAAGAGCTTTTGAATTTTATAAGGTCCCATTTATCAATTTGTGATCTTAGAGCATAATCCATTAATGTTTTGTTCAGGAAATGTTCTCCTGTGCAGTTGTTTCCAAGGGTCTTTCTTACTTTATCTTCTATTAGATTCACCTTATATGTTTTATGTGGAGGTCCTTGATCCACTTTGCTTTGAAATTTGTAAAAGAAGATAAAAATGGATCAATTTGCATTTTTCTACATGCTTACCACCAGTTGAACCAGCATAATTTCTTGAAAATGCTATCTTTTTTCTATTGTATGGTTTTGGCCTCTTTGTCAAAAATCAAATGACCATAGGTGTGTGGGTTTATTTCTGAGTCTTCAATTCTATTCTGTTACTCCACCTGCCTGCTCTGTACTAATAGCATGCAATTTTTATCACCATTCCTCTGTAGTGCAGTGCACTTATAGCCATCTCTTTTCCTGCATTAGGGAAGTTTTCTTCTATGATGTGTTGAAGATATTTTCTGGCCCTTTGAACTGGAAATCTTCACACTCTTCCATTTCTATAATTCTTAGGTTTGGTCTTTTCATGGTGTCCTAAATTTACTGGATGTTTTGGGTTAGGAACTTTTTACACTTCGTATATTTCTTTCTCCAATGTGTCAATATGTTTTATGCTATATTCTATGACTGAAATTCCCTCTTCAGTATCTTGTATTCTGTTGGTAATACTTGCATCTGTGATTGCTTATCTCTATCCTAGGTTTTCCATGTCTAGAATTGTCTGCGTTTGTAATTTCATTATTTTTTCTATTTCTGTTCTTAGATCCTTGAAGATTTTGTGCAATACCTTCACCTGTTTGATAATATTTCTTTAAGGGATTTATTTGTTTCTTCTTTAACTGCTTCTAACTGTTTACCTCTGATTTTTATATTACTTTAAGGGAGTTACTTATATCGTCCTCATTGGCCTATAGATCAAAATGTTGCTCTTCAGGTAGGTCAGGGTATAGAGGGTTTGGAATGTTGGTGTAACAGAAATGTGTTCTGGTTGTACCAAATTATGCTATTCCATTGCTTATGTTCGTGCACTTCCCACTCCCCATCTGGATACATGTGTTATGTGGTCTGGATATCTTGAACTGGAACAGGCCTCCTTGTTAGTGAGTACAGCAGTGTGACCTGAGAATGATCAGGCCTTTTGGGAGGTAGGCAGTGTTGTCTCTGATTAGGTCAGAACTTCTATATTCCTGGTTACAGCAGACCACCTTTGTCCAAGGTTAGAGTATTCCTCCTGTGTCCCTGGCTAGAGCAGTTCTCCATTGTCCCTGGTTAGGGAAGAACTCCTGTAAGACTGTATATTCAGGCTATTGGGTCCAGCGTAGGGGTAGGCAAACTGATCTGTGCATTTTTCTTGTGACCATGGTTAGGGTAGACATTCTGGCAGGCATTCAGGCTGTGGGGTCAGCAGCGGGGCAGGTATAACAATCTATCCTCTGTGCATGTATAGGTGCATACCAGAAGGACAATGAGTGCAAAGAGGTTTCTTAACATGATGGGGTTGGTGAAAGAATCTGAAGAGTTTTTGGATATCCCATGTGGTCAGATCAAGAACTCTGTGTGACATCTTTGATCTTTCTCCTTACTGTCTTGTCAACACTCAAATTCTAGGCTCAATAAGTTTCCTTGCTGGCTTGAAATAATTCCTTTCATGAGTCAAAATTCTTGAACCTCCATCAAGGAGTCAGCTAAGTATTCATTTCTTTCCTTCCTTCAGCTTTCATTTGTTTTCCACCATGGTCATTTTTTTCATACTCATTTATCAGAATGATTGGCTCACATCTGTCTAATATTTAAATACCAACTCTAAATAACTGACTTGCACTTACTTATTATTTTTATCCGCTGATATGTCCTCAGTGTTTATGTCAAATCTTAGGGAATTTGTGAGAAAAGGAAAAGTACTCTGAGATTAAAAGTACCCAAGAACGTGTGTTTTCGGTAATCTTTGCAAGTTTATAAAGTACGGAACTTCTTAGGGTGATCCCCTTAATCTCTCAACCATTTCTACATTGCTGGAGGAAAGCAGAGAATGTGGGATAGTGTTTCAGTGTGTTAGAGTAGAAAACATTTCCATCGTGTCTATATTGGTTGCTATTGGCTTCTAGTCAGAACAACATGCTATGAAGAGAAAGTGGATGCCCTTAAGAGAGTCTGGGTAGTTCTTGGGGGACTTTTGGATGAACATAAACAAAGACAGCCAGATGTAAATTCTGTAGATTTACTTAGACCTCTTAGAAATTTGAGTTGTGCCTTTTGGAAAGACTAGTGGGGGTGAGAAATGTTGCACAGAAATTTCATTAGTCATCTCAGAGTAGCATCTGAGAGTTTGGACTATCCATTTACTGACTAACTGATTCTTTTTACAGATCCCTGACCTTTTTATTGTGTCACCTGACCAACTTCACTAAGTTCCTGGATAGAGTTTGTATTATAAAATTATGCTGATGGAGGATTCAGTGAGACTCTCACTCTGAAACATGTGAAAGGAAGATATGTACTACTAAGACAAATTATTCTGTAATAGGTTCAGAATGTCTGGGTATTTGTGCTGTTCTACTTTATGTAAGACCTCAGAACCTTTCTGAGGTCTGTCGCCTCCAAACACTTGGCAATCTATTACTAAGCTATGAAAATTTCTTGTCCTCTTCCTGAATGTGTATTGATGTTTCGCTGGCTAAACTAGGGCTAGACAAATGTTCTTTCCTTCTTTCCATCAAAGATTTTCTTCATTTTTTTCAGATTTTCTCGATTTCTCATATATCTGGTTTCCTCCCTTCCCTCCACACATCTATACAGCATTTAGCACATAACATGTTCTTCACCCCCTTTCTTCATTCTTATTCATTTTGAAGAAACACGTCATGTTTGAAAAACACTAAATTTTCATGAAGGTTCTTCAATGGTAAACATGACAGATTTGATGACAATCTATCATATAAGTTGTGAATATTCTGCCACGCTAACAAGCAAACAATAGCTTCAGAATCTTCTTCCCTAGTCAGAGTTCAGGGCATATTATAAGATAGTTTCTAACTGCAGTGATCTTAGATTATCAATAAAATAGAAAGGAGGATAGCATTTATTTTAGTAAATTAATTAAGAGATTTGTTTTCCCACGCTGACAAGAACACAGGAAAATCAAATATTTCAACTCATCTTCTCATACAAGATGCATAGCTGAATTTAGTAGGAAGGGAGCAATACAAACTGTGATTCTAATCACCTATTTCCTCTTATTGGACGCTACTTTCCAGAATTCTGCAACCTGGTAATAATCTGTCCAAACTGTGATTCCATAAATGGCTTAGACAACTGATCAGATGAGAGACGTCACTACCTAATTGTCTCAGGGAATGTCCTCACAGACACACCAGAAACAATACTGTGGAATCTCTTAGATACCTCAGTACTATCAATAGACTAGGATTGTACTTCACTGATTGAAGATGCTTCTTCAACATAATGTTCTTTGCCAGTATGTGTTCACAAACAAAAGGGAATTTTTAATCCATCTGGAAATTTCCTGTTTAGTTTGATTTTAGTAATTCTGTTGATTCTGAAACTATGGTTATCTGGAATTTGTATTTCTGTATTTTTTCCAAAGGATTTTAGCTCAAAACAAAAAAATAGATAATAATGCTTTCGATAAGCCATGCTACTATCCTATGTTACCCCGAAGACTCATAACCTGTTTACCGTTTTGAGGGAATGTCAAAGTATTTAGAATAATGTATATGTTACATATATTTGTATTTAAACATAAATATTAATACAGCTAAATATTTAAAATAATGATAACCCTCTTTAATAGTTCCATTTGTAAAAAGATGGTCTGACTGTATGTGTAGCCTTGCACCTACTTTCAACATCATATATCTAAGATATCCTGCTTACTTTATTTCATCACACCTAGCCCCAACTTTTTAAAATAATCCTTATTTTTACATTGTGTATATGAGGGTATTGTCTGCCTGCTGTCCATACACCATATGAATACAGTATTTTGGGGCTATATGCAGAGCCAGATTCCCTGAAACTAAACTCATTCTCTATCGTGAGGAGCCATGTGATTATTGAGTGTTGAACTCTGGCCGTACACAAAACAATAGTCTTCTTAACTGTTGAATGATCTCTCAAGTTCTTGTCTTCTTTTTTAAAATTATGCAAGTAGGGAGCCATGGAAATGCGATAATCTGTAAAGGTGCTTAGGATCACATAGTGAGAGGAGAAAATTGTCTTCTTCTTTTTTTTTTTTTTTGAAAAATAAATAACACTTATTTTTTTATTTCCTCACTATTTCTTTTTTTTCCCATCTTTATTAAATTGCATATTTCTTATTTACGTTTCAATTGTTGTTACCTTTCCTGGTTTCCAGGCAAATATACCCCTAACCCCTAACCCTCCCCTTCTGTATGGGTGTTCTCCTCCCCAATCTCCTTTAATTACCACCCTCCCCCAACAACCTCTTTCACTGGGGGTTCAGAAAAGGGCTTCCCCTTCCACTGGTGCCCTTACTAGGCTATCCATTGCTACCTACACAGTTGGAGCCCAGGATCAGTCCATGTATAGTCTTTGGGTAGTGGCTTATTCCCTGGAAACTCTGGTTGGTTGGCATTGTTGTTCACACGGTTTCTCAAGCCCCTTCAGGCTCTTTCAGTCCTTTCTCTGATTCCTTTAACGGGGGTCCCGTTCTCAGTTCAGTAGTTTGCTGCTGGCATTTGCCTATGTATTTTTATGTATCCTGGCTGTGTCTCTCAGAAGAGATGTACATCCAGTTCCTGGCAGCCTGCACTTCGTTGTTTCATCCATCTTATCTAGTTTGGTGGCTGTATATGCATGGGCCAGATGTGGGGCATGCCCTGAGTGGACGTTCCTTCAGTCTCTGTTCTAAACTTTGCCTCCTTATTGCCTCCCAAGTGTATTCTTGTTCCCCTTTTAAGGAAAGAATGAAGCATTCATATTTTGGTCATCCTCCTTGAGTTTCGTGTGTTCTGTGTATTTAGGATAAATCGAACATTTGGGCTAATATCTACTTATCAATGATTGCATACACGTGTGTTTTTCTGTGATTGGGTTACCTCAGTAAGGATGATATTTTCCAGTTCCATCCATTTGCCAGTGAATTTCATAAAGTCATTGTTTTGATAGCTGAGTAGTATTCCATTGTGTAGATGTACCACATTTTCTGTATCCATTACTCTGTCAAAGGGCATCTGGGTTCTTTCCAGTGTCTGGTTATTACAAATAAGGCTGCTATTAACATAGAGGAGCATGTGCCTTTGATATATGTTGGGACAACTTTGGGTATATGGCCAAGAGAGGTATACACTTCGATCTGCAGGTAGTGCAATGTCCAGTTTTCTGAGAACCTAGAGATTGATTTTCAGAATGGTTGTACCAGTCTGCAATCCCACCAAGAGTGGAGAAGTGTTCCTCTTTCACTACATCCTCACCAGAATCTGCTGTTGCTGGAGTTTTTTATTTTAGCCATTCCCACTGATGTGAGGTGGAATCTCAGGGTTCTTTTGATTTGCATTTCCCTTATGACTAAAGATGTTGAACATTTCTTTAGGTGCTTCTCAGACATACAGCATTCCTTAGCTGTGAATTCTTTGTTTAGCTCTGAACCCCATTTATTAATAGGGTTATTTATTTGTCTCCAGTCATCTAATGTTCTGAGTTTTTGTATATTTTGGATATGAGCCCTCTATCAGTTGTAGGATTGGGAAAAACCTTTTCCCAGTCTGTTGGTTGCTGTTTTCTCCTAAAAACATTGTCCTTTCCCTTACAGAAGGTTTGCAGTTTTATGAGATCCCATTTGTCTATTTTTGATCTTAGAGCATAATCCATTGGTGTTTTGTTTAGGAAATGTTCTCCAGTGCCCATGTGTTCGAGATTCTTCCCCGCTATTTCTTCTATTAGTTTGAGTGTATCTGGTTTGATGAGGAGGTTCTTGATCCACTTGGACTTAAGCTTTTCACAGGATGATAAGCATGGATCTATCTGCATTCTTCTATGTGCTGACCTCCAGTTGAACCAGCACCATTTGCTGAAAATGCTATCGTTTTTCCATTGCATGTTTTTGGCTCCTTTGTCAAAAATCAAGTGACCATAGGTGTGTGGGTTCATTCCTGGATCTTCAATTCTATTCCACTGGTCTATCTGTCTGTCTCTGTACCAATACCATGCAGTTTTTTTTATCACTATTGCTCTGTAATACCGCTTCAGTTCAAGATTAGTGATTCCCCCAGAAGTCCTTTTATTGTTGGGGATATTGTTGGGGTTTTTTGTTATTCCAGATGAATTTGCAAATTGTTCTGTCAAACTCTATGAAGAATGGGATTGGAATTTTGATGGGGATTGCATTGAATCTATAGATCCCTTTTGGTAAAATGGCCTTTTTTTCTATATCAATCCTGCAATTCCATGAACATCGGAGATCTTTCCGTCTTCTGAGATCTTCTCCAATTTCTTTCTTCAGAGACTTGTAGTTCTTATCGTACAGATCTTTCACTTCCTTGGTTAAAGTCACACTGAGGTGTTTTATATTATTTGGGACTATTATGAAGGGTGTCGTTTCCCTAATTTCTTTCTCAGCTTGTTTCTCTTTTGTGTTGAGGAAGGCTACTGATTTATTTGAGTTAATTTTATACCCAGCCACTTTGTTGAAGCTGTTTATCGTGTTTAGAAGTTCTCTGTTGAAACTTTTGGGATCTCTTAAATATAGTATTATATCATCTGCAAATAGTGATTTTTATTTCTTCCTTTCCAAACTGCATCTCTTTGATCTCCTTTTGTCGTCTGATTGCACTGGCTAAAACTTGAAGAACTATTTTGAATAAGTAAGGAGAGAGTGAGCACCCTTGTCTAGTCCCTGATTTTAGTGGGATTCCTTCAAATTTCTCTCCATTTATTTTAATATTAGCAACTGGTTTGCTGTATATGGCTTTTACTATGTTTAGGTATGGGCCTTGGATTCCTATCCTTTCCAAGACTTTTATCATGAAGGGGTGTGGAATATTGTCAAATGCTTTCTCAGCATCTAATGAAATGATCATGAGGTTTTTAACTTTCAGTTTGTTTATTCAGTGTATTATCTTGATGGTTTTCCATATATTAAAACATCCCTGCATCCCTGGGATGAAGAATACTTGATAAGGATGGATGAGTGTTTTGATGTGCTCTTGGATTCAGTTTGCAAGAATTTTATTGAGTATATTTGCATCGATATTCATAAGGGAACTATGTCTGACTTTCTCTTTCTTTGTTGGGTCTTTGTGTGGTTTAGGTATTTGTGGTTTAGGTACAGTAATTGTGGCTTCATAGAAGGAGCTCAGTAGCGCTCTATCCGCTTCAAATTTGTGGAGTAGTTTGGATGGTATTGGTAGGATGTCTTCTATTAAGGTCTGATAGCATTCTGCACAAAACCCATCTGGACATGGGCTCTTTTTGATTGGGAGACTTTTAATGCCTGCTTCTATTTCTTTAGGAGTTATGGGGTGGTTTAAATGGTTTATAGGTTCCTGATTTATCTTTGGTACCTGGTATCTGTCTTGGAAATTGTCCATTTCCTCCAGATTTTCAAATTTTGTTGAAGATAAACTTTTTTAGTAGGATCTGATGATTTTTTTGAATTTCCTTTGATTCTGTAGTTATAACTCCCTTTTCTTTTCTGATTTTGCTAATTTGGACACACTCTCTCTGTCCTCTCATTAGTCTGGCTAGTTTTTACCTATATTGTTGATTTTCTTAAAGAACCAGATTTTGGTTCTTTTGTTTCTCTGCACAGACTTTTTGTTTCTACTTGGTTGATTTCAGCTCTGAGTTTGAATATTTCCTGCCTTCTACTCATCCTGGTTGTATTTGCTTCTTTTTTGTTCTAGAAGCTTTTAGGTCATCAAGCTGATGACATATGCTCTCTCTTGTTTCTTTCTGCAGGTACTCAGAAATATGAGTTTTCCTCTTATCACAGCTTTCTTCATGTCCCATAAGTTTGGGTATGTTGTACCTTCATTTTCATTAAATTCTAAGAAGTCTGTAATTTCTTTCTTTATTTCTTCCTTGACCAGGTTATCATTGGGTAGAGCATTGTTCAACTTCCATGTATATGTGGGCTTTGTTTACTTATTTTTTTGAAGACCAGCTTTAGCCCGTAGTGTTCTGATAGGATGCATGAGACTATTTCTGTCCTTCTGTATCTGTTGAAGTCTGTTTTATTACCGATTACAAGGGCAATTTTGGAGAAAGTACCATGAGTTGGTGATAATAAGGTATACCATTCAGTTTTAGGATAGAATGTTCTATAAATATCTGTTATGTCCATTTGGTTCATGACTTCTCTTAATCTGCCTATGTCTCTGATTAATTTCTCTTTCCATGATCTGTTCATTGATGAGAGTGAGGTGTTGAAATCTCCTACTATTATTGTGTGAGGTGCAATGTGTGCTTTGAGCTTTAATAAGGTTTATTTTATGTACGTAGTTGTCCTTGTATTTGGAGTATAGATATTTAGGATCGAGAGTTCATCTTGGTGGATTTTTACTTTGATGAATATAAAGTGTCCTTCCTTTTCTTTTTTGATGACTTTTGGTTGAAAATAGATGTTATTCAATATTAGAATGGCTACTCCAGCTTGCTTCTCAGACCATTTGCTTGGAAAGTTTTTTCTAGCCTTTTACTCTGAGGTAGTGTCTGTCTTTTTCTCTGAGGGGTGTTTCCTGTAGGCAGCAGAATTCTGGGTACTCATTGCATATCCAGTTTATTAATCTGTGTCTCTTTATTGGGGAATTGAGTCCATGTCTTCTGCAATTTGCCCTTTGACTTTCATACATAATTAGATTAAACAAATAATCTAAATAAAAATATTTATTTAAAAGCATAAAAATAAATGAAATATATAAAATCAAATAATTATAGTACCATTTCCATGTTGTTACACATGTCCTTTCTTAAATATGCCCTGTTTTGTTAAATAGCTCAGATTTACTGTCTCCCGATCACCATTTTAAAGATTCAGAATATTTTATCATTTCCAGAATTCCCTTTGGTGCTTTATTGATTATTTCCACTTATCAGACTCTGATATATTACTTTCCCATTATTCTATGTTCTTGTATTGATATAAAAATGCTGTCTCCTCTCTTTTTCATTTTATTTTTTCTTTTCGAGGCTAATGGTAAACACAATTTCCTGTGCTTGCTTTGGGACTACTGTATTACAGAGCTAAACTTGAAGCCTATCTGAATGAACATTGGTTATTTATGAATTATATTGTGGTAGATTTTACAGTCTGTTAATAGCAGATAATCCCCTTGTCATTTGACCTAAGTTTCCAGCATCTATGCTATTTCAATTAGGCCAGACCTGTTTACATTTATGTGTGTTGCTTCATATAAGTGAATTCCTACTTATAGCTCAATAATACATTATGATTAGAACAAAATTTAAGCATTTGTTACTTGATGGGTATTTGGGTGATGTCTTAGACTTTCGATTGCTGTGAATCTTACAGTTCCAGGTAATGGTTCATTTCTGAGGAAATCAGTTCAGAGTCTGAAGCAAGGCAGGTATCTGGAGGCATGAACTAAAGTAGGAGCCAGAACAATGTTTTCTGGACTTTGATTTCCATGGCTTGCTTCATTTGATGTTTTTTACCACTATGACCACCAGCCTAGGTCTGTCAATGGCCATGCTTGGCTAGGTAGTCTCACATTAAACATTAATCAACAAAATTTACCACAGACCAATATAGGGGAGATTTTATCCCAATTAAGCGAACCTCTTCTCAAATGACTCAGATTGTATGCAATTGAAAAAAAAACATTAAACAGAGCACATGTTTTAAAATGTTCTGCAACATTAAAATGTTCCTGGGTACAAGTTATTTCAGAACGTAACAGTGTTTTAGGTTAATTTTTGACTTCCTGTTCTGCAAATGTGATTCTCATCCAATAAAAGCATATGCTAATTACTTTTCTCGTTTCCATAATCAAACTCTAGTCAAACACAATTTAGGGAAAGAATGGTTTATTTGGAAGTATACTTTGTGGGATACAGAAAACCATAGTAGAAAGGTATTAGGACAGGTGTGTGAAGAAATTGGTCATGTTATACTTATAGCCAGAAAGCAGATAGAGTTGAATGTAAGGGTTCTCTCTGCATCTCTCATCCCTTTTCTATTTAGACCAATACTCCCACTCATAGATTTTCTCACGAACATTTTGAGTGGATCTCCTCAGTTAAGTCTCCCTGGAAAATCCTAAGACAAGAAGTTCGATGATAGTCGTTTGGGATGCTGAAAAGCAGGGTCCCTATGGTGGACCCTGCTCCTAGTCAGCTGTACTATCTCATGAACTTTACTGTTCAGCAAATGGTCTTTGCATTCGATAATTTTACCAATGATTGATGGATGTGATTTAGTCCCTATTATTTAGTGTTCAGCCGTGGTACTTGTTAGTCTACATGGCATAAATGTGGTATATTCTCCATCCAAAATTAAGGCACATCTGCAATACTTCCTGGAATATGTTTCCAGTTCCCTAGGAGGATTACTGATCAATGTCTAATAACATGTTAATGTGGAATTAAATTCATAGGAAACTTTCAGAGATTTCTCCAGAGGGTGGAATAAGGCAATGGATTTTGTGTGTAATGTGAGAATTACTTATTCATATGGTTAATAAGCATATCGATATTCTTTAACTCTTCAAAATTATTCACTTTTCAATCACATAGTTGTGTTTGACACTTTTGAATGAATTTGGAATGAACTTATGTATAGGGTTTGAAGGGTGAGTCAGCAATCTTTACTTTATTAAATGTACACCTATGAATACCCACTTTCTTTTCTACTGAATATGATTGAGACACCATCATTAATTTAGAATTTTGTTAGTGTAATTAGAATTATCTAGTGAACACAGTCTAGTAGGAATACTTCAGAGATGTCCCTTTTTTTAATTGATTACATGAATAAATGATTACATGTATTTAGAAACCTTGAAATCAAACAATGTATGTCACTTAACTTTTAATTTTTTTCTTAAAGTTAAGTTTGGATATTAAACTTTCTTTATGTTGCTATATATTTTCAAATCACCTTATTGATGTCTAAGAAAACTGCTGATAAGTCACTGATTTTTACTAATATTTATTTCCTATGACCTATGATTTGCTGTGTCTTACATATATTTAGATGCACAGTTTTTTGTTTTACCTCACATTTTTGTGAATTTGTGGTTACTTAGTATGAAAAAGGAAGTTCAAGGAGGAAAAAGGAGATGCTGGCTATAGTTTAGATCAAGATAGGTTGTTCATGTATACACAATTACCAAAGAATGAGTTAAAAGATTTTAAAAATAAAATAAAATACTTTCTTGGTATTCTTTTGACATTACCCCACTAGAATAAACATATTAACGTTTGCTGCCTCATCTTTCATCTTGCATAAATGTTTTATAATTTTGTTTTTTACCTACTGTGTCACTTGATTATATCTGTTATTTAACCTGGTTCTAGTTGTATTGAAGACTCAGGGACAGAACTTTATCACTTTATATGACAGGGATATATCACTTACTGTGCATAGAGTCATGAGCTACAATTTGAAAGTTAGTAAAAATGCATAAAGTTGTTGAAAGTACATGCCTAACTAAGGAGAGGAGGAGAGAAGAAGGGTACACTTAGAGAATGGGCTCTCTTGGGCTATATGCTAGGTTCAAGGTAAAGTATCCCACTGGTCACCCCTTCCAACCATGATTTACATAAAAAAGTGTCTTGTTCGAGGCATAGAGTGTGTGTTCTACCTTGTTCTCTGGTTCTAGATCAGAATGAAATGAGAAAAACAGCTCATCTACCCCTGCTGTAACTCTCATTGTGGGTGAATTAAAGCAAAGTAAGAGCCTTACAGAGATAAGGATTGCTACCTATGTCAGACATTCTGATAAGCACAGATTCTTGTACTTTGTGGAAGTCAGGGGTGGTAGAAGGATCAAATTCTTTTAAAGTTGAAACTTAAATCACTAATCCCCATGTTGCTTCACCCATCCAGAAATACAATTGCCCAGTAGCTCTTTTCCTCCATCCTTCTTTTTCAGACATTCCTAATCTCATCAGAGGATGATGTTGGTAATAAAAAGAAAATGAAAGGTTGGGGAGAAATGTATAGGCATGGAGGGCTCATGCTTCTGCAAGAGAGCTGTGTGCTTCCTCCTCAATACCTCTTGAATGCCCAAATTTTGTCTAGGAGTCCTTTGAGCTCTCCTCAATTCTTCCTTTAATTAGTGAAATGAAATGACTCACCATACTGGAAGTCAGATGATCAGCAGTATTCATTTTTACTCATTCATCAGAGCCACCCCTCAGATCTCATATGATGCATGATTCTGGACCCCAAAGGAACCTGTTACATTTGCTTTTCCAATTTTATCTCTGGCATGCTTCCAGTCCACTATGTTCAGCTCTGAAATGATAGTTCCTGTGATACCAAAAATGAACAAAGGCCTTCTGTTTAACTTGATGGCAGCTTCTTCCGGAATTTAGGGCACAAAGTCTCAAGGTGATGGATTTTGCTTTCTTTCAAGTGCTATGCACTTCCCTGTCCCCAGGGAAGAGGGGTAGAAATTAGGAAAATATGCTTTCAGGTTAAAGCAGGAAGGTACTCTCAGTCTCTACTGTTTATCACTGTCTCTAATTCTGGCAAAGTAACCTCAGAAGAGAAAGTATACATTTGGTGGTTCCATGCATGGTTTTCTAGAAATTTCGTGCAAGGAATTTCTAGGTGTACATAGTCCTGTAGACATAATTTGGGCCCTAAAAGTCCAAATCACAAAATTGGGATTGGAGTACTCACTGTGAGCAGATTAGAGGATGAGGGATGAGGACTAGAGGAATGATGTTATGATTCTCAGTAAAGATGACAAATCTCACTGGAGTCTGAATCCTCATTTACTGAGCCATAGATGTGACCAGCACTCACATTTTGGCCCTTTGTTACTTTCTCTCTGGGTGCCTGGAT
The DNA here is from genome assembly GCF_021556685.1 of Rattus norvegicus. Lineage (NCBI taxonomy): Eukaryota > Metazoa > Chordata > Mammalia > Rodentia > Muridae > Rattus > Rattus norvegicus. Next base: position 41,274,767 of record NC_141541.1, read on the forward strand.
TCTGGACGGGTTCCCGCAATGTTCTCACATGTGCTTTAATTAAACACTGACCTTGGGAAATAAGGCCAATGAAAGTAAAGGTTGCAAGGTCAAATCTTTCTGCAACAAATGTTAGAAGCCTAGCCAATCTTGGCCTGTTCCGAGAACATCCCTTAGACCTTGAACCTCCTCCTGTGCTCTTACAACACTTAATGCTCTTTTCCAACACTGCCCAAGCCCCAAAACCAGCTTAGACTCTCCATCAGGTGTACATAGTTGGATGGCTCACCTGGTCATAGAGAAATGCTCTCTGCTCATCACTACCCTCTGTATATCCTACCCTTTTGGAGATTCTGATTGCCTTCCTTCTCTCCTCCTATTGTAAAACCCCTGGAGTGGGGATACCCTCATGCAAGTCTCGAAATGATGAGACCCCCAAGAATTCATGTAAGACCATCTGTGCTGTAATCACACAATATTTATTGATAGGAACCAGTGAATTTGGGAATCTTACATGCATCCCTTGGGTCCCTCCACACATCCTGGGATGTCTCCCAGGGCAGCGCACTCAGTGAGACCCTAGCTCATCTACCAATATTCACCCTCCCCTGTCTCCTCCTGAGACACAAGCTTCCATCTGTACCTGAGATATGAGCGACTGCAAACACCAGTACTCACAAGCAACTACAGAACCAGTGTTCAGCCAGCACAATACACAAAGATACAACACAAAGAACCAGACACTATCTCACCTCCAAGTGGGTCTTTGGAAAGGAGGGAGGTTGCTGATCCTGAAGGAGCTTCCACATGTAAGACCCCCAGAGCAGGGAGACCATAACTCAATTCTCCAGATGGCACAATCCCCAAGAAGTCAAATAAGACTGTCCTTGTTGTAATCACATAAGGTATATTGATAGGAACCAGTGCACCAGGGTCAAGACTCGTATCCCACGCAGGGGTAGAGGAGTTTGAACCCAGTAGCTGAGGAAAGGGTATTTAAAGGAAGAAGCCACAACCCAAGTGGGTAGGGAGTGCGTCATTTGAAAATGTCGAGAATACCAGTGAAAAATGATGAGGAGCAGCTATTTTTGGTTATATCTCAGTGAAGTTCACTTCGACTTCTCACTAAACTCTCTAGGCCTCTTTGTCCTGTTTGTTTGTTAGTCATTCACTTGCTGACATATCTTACACTTTTCTACTGTCTTGGATAAGCTTCTTATCCCCTAAATGAGTCCATTTGTGTATTTGGCAAAGTGAGTCTTTTCTTTGTTCTCTGGGGAGTATAGCTTTCCCTCAAGTGTGTCATTCTCTTTTCTCTTTCAAGCAATTTGGGCATTTTCTCTGTTGTACATTGTAAATGAGGCCATCGTTTAGTCCAATCCCAGTTCCCAGTGACTGTCTCTTGCAGGCCTGCAACAAGGATAGGCCCCTGCATAGCCATTTTTCAAGCCATTTAATCTGCTTTGCTATTGTCCCATGCCACTGATTTTATTCCCTCCTGATGTCCTGGGCAATGAAAAAACTCACAGTTGCTAGCTTCGTCAGGGCATCCAAGAGATGGCAAATACATCTGCATTTATGTGCTTGGGGGTAGAGTTTTGTCCATCCCACATAACATTTGTGTCGTCCACCATGGCTGCACCCACTCATCTCTGACCTTTATGAAGAGAACTTTTCCTGTCTGTAGACAAGGTACCCTTGGCTTTCAGCAGGGCTCGATTGGTCAGTCTCAGAGGTCTTCCCTCCACTCATGGGCTTCTGCCAGTGCTTGACACTCGTGCTGTGGTGGCTCTAGGTCAGGATGGGGCAGCAAGGTGACCAGATTACCCCCAACTGGTGGAGGATCTAGTCCATGTCACCTGACCTGTGGTCCCATCCTCTGGGACATTCCATTCAAAGGCAAAACATCAGCCACACTACCACAGTTTAAGTCATGCATTGGATGATAATTGTTAGTGTCCACCTGGCTGGAGTGGTGTGTTCCAGGCAGAACAGCACCAAGCCACACATGTCCCAGCATCAAGTACTGTTACACTCAGACAGGTATTAAGCTCCACATACAATGTCTGCAGGTATACATAGGCATGGCCTCACCCAGTCATTTCAGCCCATGCAAGCCATTTTGGAGAGCAAATTTCTCAGGATCAAGGGATAGGGGCAGTCAGGGATGACCATGAACTAATGGGTTATATGGCCCATGCCAAGGTCCACTATTCTTCGGGTAGTCCATAAGTATTGTTTGTTATCAGTAGCTACCTGAACCCAAGGTCTCTTAATGGACGATGGCCCACTTGGGCATAGGAACACAGAGTGTTGGGCCCCTGTATACACAAAACACAGGGTGGGCTTTCCCTCTATCCTGGGGCAATCGCTGACCCAGTGTCGTCCTCCTTTAGAATAGGCACACTGACCTTTAGCCAGGAATCCTCTTCTGTTTCCAGGTACTATCTTCCTAGTCTCTCTAAGTACTGTGGCCAGTATAAGTTTTTTATACTGTCTTTTATCTCTCTTTAGCTCTCTAGCTTCCTCTTCTTTCTGTCTCTTTTTTGCCCTAGCTTTCTGCTCATTTTATCTTCTTTCTTTTACCCTGAAACACACTTCAACCTTACTTTATTTGCAACTTACACTATCCCTCTCAGCAGCTTATGTTAACCCTTTAAATTTCTGCAACTTTCTCCTTATAATCTTTTTGTTTAATTTAACCAAAATGTGAGGCATTTTTCAGCCCCTCAGAGACCCACCATTGGCGGCTGGTGGTAGACCTGGCCCTCCATAATGTCAGGCATATTGAAGTCAACAGGCAGAAGCAAGGGCCTTCCATCCATGTCTCGAACATTTTATCTGGCCTCTAGTGGGATTGTGTATTTCCTCCCTGGTAAAGAGAACCTGTAACAGCTACTAACAAGCACCTCAAGTGGAATGGTGAGAAAACAAGAAGAGAGTCAAGAAAATAGAGGACTGCCAAAGAGGACAAACAGCATTCAGTCACACAGAATGACAATCAAAAGATTAACGGACAAAATACAGAAGTGCGCACAAAAACAAAAAAACAAGGGGCCACCGCAAAATCACTACAAAACTGAAATGATTCATATGGGAGCTTCCATGACCTCACCAAAGACAGATGAAGGGGAGTGGATTCTACATCACTCCTCCCCAACGGGACAGCAAAGACGGATGGAGGAGAGGAGATTCTACAAAAATGATGGTTAAGTCAAAGGTGCCCTCTGGAGACCAGCCAACATCAAATGCCAGCCACTCCAAGAAGCAAAAAGTCTGCCAAGGTCCCTTCTTAATAGCAACTGACAAGTTGTGTGCTCTAGCCCTAACTTCAGTCCAGTGGTCTAAAGTCAAACTCAGAGGAGTCCCATCATCAAAGTCACAAGTAACACACACACACACACACACACACACACACACACATACACACACACACACAAAAAAGACCTAAGACACACAGAAAAGGACCACTCTGGAAATATAGACGGCTGGGAGGGCAGGTCTCTTCTAAAATCCAGGAGAATTTCCGAATCCCTACTGTCACCCAGACGGGAATCTCCCAGGCATCCCTGGGGTCCCTCCACACCTCCTGTGATATCTCCCAGGGCAGCGCACTCAGTGAACCCCTGGCACATCTACCAATACTCACATCCCCCTGTCTCCTCCTGAGATGCAAGCTTCCATCTCTACCCAAGACATGAGTGACTGCAAACACCAGTACTCACAAGCAACTATAGACCCAGAGTCCAGCCAGCACAGATACACAAAGATACAACACAAAGACACAGACACTATCTTACTTCCAAGTGGGTCTTCGGACAGGAGGGTGGTTGCTGATCCTGGATGAGCCTCCAAATGAAAGTCCCCAGGAGAAGGAGACTCTCACTCAAGTCTACAGATGACACAACCCACAAGAACTCAAATAACACTGTCCTTGTTGTAACCACATAAGGTATATTGATAGGAACCAGTGCACTGGGGTCAAGACTCATATCCCATGCAGGGGTAGAGGAGTTCGACCCCGAGTAGCTGAGAGAAGAGGTATTTAAAGGAAGAAGCCACAACCCAAGGGGATAGGGATGGCATCACTGGAAATTGTCGAGAATACCAGTGAAAATTCACAAGAAGTTTCCTGTCTTTCAAGATGGCTTTTAAGATTGTAATCCATCTTTATCATCAGCTAATTCCTGGAAAAATCTTCCTGTTATCTTTACTAGGTCAGGATCATTTACTTAAGGTATATTCTTAAGCCCTTTCATCTAGTTCTTGGGAGAACAGGCTCAAGAAATGTAACCCTATACCTACGTACAGGCAGAGAACAGGGTCTAGAATTTGAGGTATTTAGGGCTACTTAGGGGTGAGATAGCATTTTAGCTTTTTGAAACTTCTGACTTCTTGGCTGCATTTTTTATTCTTTCCCTATCCCTGTGGGAATGACAGATTCCATACTTTTCTTCCTCAACGTCATCCTGATCTTTTATCCACAAATGCAAGAAGACTAAATCTAGCACTGTTATTAGATGCGGGATCTTCAACAGCGAATGGGGCAGAGCTGACACCCTGCTCCTGATGATCAGTTCTGTGATACATTTTCCATTGGTTTGTCCATCGAATTAACCATAGCTCAACCATCTTCCTGCAGTCTTATTCAAAGAATTTCATGTGTGTTTTGTACTGCTCTGGTGTGAGTAGAGCAACATAAATGATACCAAGGCATGGTGATGCATACCTTAAATCCCAGCACTTGAGAGGCATGAGCATGAAAATTTTTATAAACTTGAAGCTAGATTGTTCTACTTATTGAGATTTCTTCCTAGGCAATGAAAGAGAAGATTTATTTTATTCTACTAGAATCTTCCTCAAATGCACATTCCCTTTACAACCCTCCACCCCCAAAATAACCACACTCTCCAACTTTTCCAATTTTCTCTTTTCATCACCTGGGTCCTACTATTCCCCTCTCAATCTCTTCTCTTTCCTTAAGTTGGGAATATATTTTTCCAGTCAATATCCTTTTAGGTGTTCATTAATGTCTTTCAAAGAGCAACATGTTCTGATTTTAATATCTTTATTTGGTTTTATTATTTGCTTAGATATGGCATTCTGATGGAAAGAGACTTACTGGTGAGACTGTTTATGTCACGATATGTGATACAGTGCTGTCAGCTTCGCTCATGACTCTTATGAACCACTTGTGTTAATCACCCATGATGCCTGGGTTAGAATCTGAGGTGGTGGAATTTGGAGGTGAGGCTTTTGGGAGATGATAATGTCATGAGGGAAAACACTTTCAAATGAGTCTCATGTCCTTATTAAGGAAAAAGACAAAAGAAAATCTAGTTTTTTCTCCTCTGTGTGAATACACAGAAGAGAGTCATCTAGGAACCAGGAAATGGCCTCACCAGGCCACTGAATCTGGGCAAACTTTATGCTGTACTCCCTTGCCTTCAGATACATGAGAAATTTTTTCTTCTGCTGAAGACAGAGACCACTTCAGAAAACCACAACAGATCAAAATTATTTATTGATCCCAGTTACAATAGATATACCTAAAAAACAACCACTAGGCATAAGGATTGGGCACCTTGAGGATTTGTGTGAAAAGCCTTAAAGGCCAGATGATCCTGGGGTCTGCTGTGATATTTTGTCATGTGGAACTATCAGAAGCTACAGCCACAATGTCTTATCAACATGACTGTTTAAACATGTGCTGAGTAAGGACAACAAGAGCTATGCTAATATGGATGTAAAGGATGTGTCTTCTAATTTTGTCCCTTAAAACTTATTTTGTAAGATTGTAGGTTCTTTGTATTGCCATGGTCATTTCAACTGTTTTATTAATTTCTACTAAAATTTTTTGAGAAGACTATTATTGAAGTTAAAGAAGGTAAGGAGATTAATGAGCACACATTTGAAAAGTGTTTCCTCAGGAAAGAGCATATGTCAGCAGCTTGACAGCACACCTAAAAGCTCTAGAACAAAAAGAAGCAAATACACCCAGGAGGAGTAGAAGGCAGGAAATAATCAAACTCAGAGCTGAAATCAACCAAGTAGAAACAAAAAGGGCCATAGAAAGAATCAACAGGACCAAAAGTTGGTTCTTTGAGAAAATCAACAAGATAGATAAACCCTTAGCCAGACTAACGAGAGGACACAGAGAGTGCGTCCAAATTAACAAAATCAGAAATGAAAAGGGAGACATAACTACAGATTCAGAGGAAATTCAAAAAATCATCAGATCTTACTATAAAAACCTATATTCAACAAAATTTGAAAATCTTCAGGAAATGGACAATTTCCTAGACAGATACCAGGTATCAAAGTTAAATCAGGAACAGATAAACCAGTTAAACAACCCCATAACTCCTAAGGAAATAGAAGCAGTCATTAAAGGTCTCCCAACCAAAAAGAGCCCAGGTCCAGATGGGTTTAGTGCAGAATTCTATCAAACCTTCATAGAAGACCTCATACCAATATTATCCAAACTATTCCACAAAATTGAAACAGATGGAGCCCTACCAAATTCCTTCTACGAAGCTACAATTACTCTTATACCTAAACCACACAAAGACACAACAAAGAAAGAGAACTTCAGACCAATTTCCCTTATGAATATCGACGCAAAAATACTCAATAAAATTCTGGCAAACCGAATTCAAGAGCACATCAAAACAATCATCCACCATGATCAAGTAGGCTTCATCCCAGGCATGCAGGGATGGTTTAATATACGGAAAACCATCAACGTGATCCATTATATAAACAAACTGAAAGAACAGAACCACATGATCATTTCATTAGATGCTGAGAAAGCATTTGACAAAATTCAACACCCCTTCATGATAAAAGTCCTGGAAAGAATAGGAATTCAAGGCCCATACCTAAACATAGTAAAAGCCATATACAGCAAACCAGTTGCTAACATTAAACTAAATGGAGAGAAACTTGAAGCAATCCCACTAAAATCAGGGACTAGACAAGGCTGCCCACTCTCTCCCTACTTATTCAATATAGTTCTTGAAGTTCTAGCCAGAGCAATCAGACAACAAAAGGAGATCAAAGGGATACAGATCGGAAAAGAAGAGGTCAAAATATCACTATTTGCAGATGATATGATAGTATATTTAAGTGATCCCAAAAGTTCCACCAGAGAACTACTAAAGCTGATAAACAACTTCAGCAAAGTGGCTGGGTATAAAATTAACTCAAATAAATCAGTTGCCTTCCTCTATACAAAAGAGAAACAAGCCGAGAAAGAAATTAGGGAAACGACACCCTTCATAATAGACCCAAATAATATAAAGTACCTCGGTGTGACTTTAACCAAGCAAGTAAAAGATCTGTACAATAAGAACTTCAAGACACTGAAGAAAGAAATTGAAGAAGACCTCAGAAGATGGAAAGATCTCCCATGCTCATGGATTGGCAGGATTAATATAGTAAAAATGGCCATTTTACCAAAAGCGATCTACAGATTCAATGCAATCCCCATCAAAATACCAATCCAATTCTTCAAAGAGTTAGACAGAACAATCTGCAAATTCATCTGGAATAACAAAAAACCCAGGATAGCTAAAACTATCCTCAACAATAAAAGGACTTCAGGGGGAATCACTATCCCTGAACTCAAGCAGTATTACAGAGCAATAGTGATAAAAACTGCATGGTATTGGTACAGAGACAGACAGTTAGACCAATGGAATAGAATTGAAGACCCAGAAATGAACCCACACACCTATGGTCACTTGATTTTTGACAAAGGAGCCAAAACCATCCATTGGAAAAAAGATAGCATTTTCAGCAAATGGTGCTGGTTCAACTGGAGGGCAACATGTAGAAGAATGCAGATCGATCCATGCTTATCACCCTGTACAAAGCTTAAGTCCAAGTGGATCAAGGACCTCCACATCAAACCAGACACACTCAAACTAATAGAAGAAAAACTAGGGAAGCATCTGGAACACATGGGCACTGGAAAAAATTTCCTGAACAAAACACCAATGGCTTATGCTCTAAGATCAAGAATTGACAAATGGGATCTCATAAAACTGCAAAGCTTCTGTAAGGCAAAGGACACTGTGGTTAGGACAAAACGGCAACCAACAGATTGGGAAAAGATCTTTACCAACCCTACAACAGATAGAGGCCTTATATCCAAATATACAAAGAACTCAAGAAGTTAGACCGCAGGGAAACAAATAACCCTATTAAAAAATGGGGTTCAGAGCTAAACAAAGAATTCACAGCTGAGGAATGCCGAATGGCTGAGAAACACCTAAAGAAATGTTCAACATCTTTAGTCATAAGGGAAATGCAAATCAAAACAACCCTGAGATTTCACCTCACCCCAGTTAGAATGGCTAAGATCAAAAACTCAGGTGACAGCAGATGCTGGCGAGGATGTGGAGAAAGAGGAACACTCCTCCATTGTTGGTGGGATTGCAGACTGGTAAAACCATTCTGGAAATCAGTCTGGAGGTTCCTCAGAAAATTGGACATTGAACTGCCTGAGGATCCAGCTATACCTCTCTTGGGCATATACCCAAAAGATGCCTCAACATATAAAAGAGACACGTGCTCCACTATGTTCATTGCAGCCTTATTTATAATAGCCAGAAAATGGAAAGAACCCAGATGCCCTTCAACAGAGGAATGGATACAGAAAATGTGGTACATCTACACAATGGAATATTACTCAGCTATCAAAAACAACGAGTTTATGAAATTCGTAGGCAAATGGTTGGAACTGGAAAATATCATCCTGAGTGATCTAACCCAATCACAGAAAGACATACATGGTATGCACTCATTGATAAGTGGCTATTAGCCCAAATGCTTGAATTACCCTAGATCCCTAGAACAAACGAAACTCAAGACGGATGATCAAAATGTGAATGCTTCACTCCTTCTTTAAATGAGGAAAAAGAATACCCTTGGCAGGGAAGGGAGAGGCAAAGATTAAAACAGAGACTGAAGGAACACCCATTCAGAGCCTGTCCCACATTTGGCCCATACATATACAGCCACCCAATTGGACTAGATGGATGAAGCAAAGAAGTGCAGACCAACAGGAGCCGGATGTAGATCGCTCCTGAGAGACACAGCCAGAATACAGCAAATACAGAGGCGAATGCCAGCAGCAAACCACTGAACTGAGAATAGGTCCCCTATTGAAGGAATCAGAGAAAGAACTGGAAGAGCTTGAAGGGGCTCGAGACCCCAAAAGTACAACAATGCCAAGCAACCAGAGCCTCCAGGGACTAAGCCACTACCTAAAGACTATACATGGACTGACCCTGGACTCTGACCCCATAGGTAGCAATGAATATCCTAGTAAGAGCACCAGTGGAAGGGGAAGCCCTGGGTCCTGCTAAGACTGAACCCCCAGTGAACTAGTCTATGGGGGGAGGGCGGCAATGGTGGGAGGGTTGGGAGGGGAACACCCATGAGGAAGGGGAGGGGGGAGGGGGATGTTTGCCCGGAAACCGGGAAAGGGAATAACACTCGAAATGTATATAAGAAATACTCAAGTTAATAAAAAAAAAATAAAAAAAAAAATGAAAGACAGCAAGAGATCAAAAAAAAAAAAAAGAAAAGTGTTTCCTCGGTAGATGTTAGAATAGGTCACTCTAAACATTATTATATTATGAATTACAAAAATTGCTTTCTGGTTAAGATCATTTAATATTCTAGTAAAGGACCTAGTTTACTTCACAACAACCAATTCAGAGGAATCACAACCACCTATAACTACAGATCAAGGGTATTTGTAATTAAGTACCTGTTTAGGAATCAGAAGGCACCAAAATGTACCTATTACAAATAGAAACAAGTGCGGATGTGCATACAAGTAAATATTTAAATACATAAATCAATAAAAGTAAATGAGGTATTACTATATGAATTGGAAAATAAATCCATATTTGTATATATGCTAATATATGTATATATTAGAATTGTGATGGAAAACTCTTTAGCGGTGAGATTCTTTATGTCTCCTTATGTGTACAGTTCATTCATGAGTCTTATGAATCAGATATGTTAATCACTAAGAATCCTTGTTTTAGAATTTGAGGTTGTGGTGTTTGGAAATGAGGCTTTTGGGAGATCATTAGGTCATGAGAATAAAACACTTAAAATGAGACACAAGTCCTTATTAAAGAAAAAGACAAAATGATATCTAGTTTCTTATCCTGTGTGTGAATACACAGAAGAGAGTCATTTAGGAACCAGGAAATAGCCTCACCAGGCCACAGAATCTGGGCAACCAATGTGCTGTACTCCCTTGCCTTCAGATACATGAGAATTTTTTTTTCCTCAAGACAGAGACCACTTCAGAAAACCACAACCGATCAAAATTAGTTATTGATCCCAGTCACAATAGATATACCTAAAAAAATAACCACTAGGTTATATATATATATATATATATATATATGTATATATAGAGAGAGAGAGAGAGAGAGAAATAGAGAGAGAGATAAATTGATAGATAGATATAGATACAGATATAGATATAGATTACTTTAATGTCTGAACACAGTATTAGTATTAATACAATTCGTTAGTTTCTGGTTTTAAATGGAATATGCCTTATATCCATCTGTATATCAATATTATTTAATTAAAATTACCACATTTCATCTTACTCTGATTTTTTAGATTTGAGTGGATAATTTTTGAGCATCTGTCAAATTTAGAAAGCTAGAAAGGGACTATGAGAATGTAAAAGTCAGAGGTCTTATAGGGTGAGAGAATTAGCAGAAGACATGTGCTAGGAAAGTAGAGGATGAAAGTGTAAAGACGGAAAGGCATAGTGAGATATAAGGAAGTGTGAGGTTTAGATATCAAAAAACAAGAAGATTAATAAAAATCTATCATTTTGTGATTTAACTATGTTGCTTTCTATTTTAAAAGTGTACTAGTGGTTACTCAGAAGGCTGAGTGTTTAAAGTCATGGAATGCCCTTGTAGAGCACGAAAGATTTATTTCCAGCATCCACATGGCTGATACAGTACTCCCTTTAACCCCGGCATCAAGAAATCTGATTCCTGTAGATGGCACTAAAACATACATGTACAAACTTCAGGAACAGACATGGACATTAAAATTAAATCAAATATTTCAAAAGTATAATTTATAAGAAAAATTTAAAGAGGTGTATGATACATGCATAGACAATGTTCATAAAAATAAGAAAAGGGTTGATAACTGAAAACATAGCACCAAATATGAGATATTTTCCTAAGATTCAAAAAGGCCCCAGAGGGTCCTAAAACAAAAGGAACATCGACTCTCTTCTTAGGTGTCTCCCTAAAAAAAGAGTAAGACACTGTATCTGAGGAAAAAAATTATTCTGGCTATAGTATATGCAGAAATCATGTTGGAAATGATGTGGACATTTCTTTCCTGCTGGGTACTTTTCATTTTTTAGAAACTGATGTGAAGCCTATTCTGGAGAAAAGTTATCAGTAGTTCTACCCAGCAAGGTACATTTAATTCTATGAAGCCTATTTGCCAGGCAACATGTGTATGCTGGTGAAATCCTTGCAAAAGAGTTCTGGGAGCAACCACCTCCTTTTAAAGTAGCTTTGAATTTTCTATCACACGTGAAAAAGAATTCAAGGATGGAGTTGTAAACTTCAAAGGGCGAATCAGTAATCTTTTATTTGGGAAATTTTTGCCAATGAATATCCATTTTTTCAACTGAATATGTTTGAGACACCACACTTAATTTAAAATTATCTTGGTGCCATTAAAATAGTAATCACACTCAAGTAGGAATATTTCAGAGATGTCCATTTTTTTAATTGACTACATAATCTAATGATTATAGGTATATAGAATTCTTCAAATATAACAATGTGTGGCACCTAACTTTATACTTTCTTAAAGTTAATTTGGATATTATTGCATATATATACATATACATATACATATAGTTTTATTTTATTTAAATTTTGTGCATTTGTGATAACATAGTTTGGAAAATGAAGTTAAAGGAGAGTAGAACCAAGATGTTGGATATGGATAATATAAAAATATGTTGTTTATATTTATAGAATTATAAATGAATGAGTTAAACTGGTTTAAAAATAAAATAAAGTACTTTGTTGGTGTTCTTTTGACATTTCTACAGTAAAATAACATAGGAATATTTAGTGGCTCATTTTTCTTTATCTGCAAACATTTTATAATTTTGTTTGTTACCTGCCGTGCCATGTGATTATACCTGTTTTTAAGCTGGTTCTACTTTTATGAAGGTTCAGGGTACAGAACTCTAATTATGATTTTTCTTGACAGCACTATAATATCACTCACTGGGCATACAGTCATGAATTTCAATTGGAAAATTGGTAAAAATGTATGAAAATGTTATAAGGTCCTGCCTAACTAGGGAAAGCAGGAGATCTCTGGAGAAGTATCCTATGTTGCTGGTTAAGTATTCAGCAGGCCAACAACCCCCAGACCAGATTTACATATAAATGGGTCTTTTTGACTGGGGGCCTGTATATTCTATCTTGTTTTTGCATTCTAAATCTCAATGAAATGAGAAAGATACCCTCTATCCCTTGCTGGATCTATCTTTGTATGTCAAAATAAAAAATAACAGCCTTACATGTGGTAAGGCCTGGTACCTGTGTCAGACATTTTGAACAGCATAGATTCTTGTACTTTGTGGAGCTTAGGGATGGTGAAAGGATCAAATTCTCTTAAACGTGAATGTTAAATCACTAATCCATATGTTCCCATTTGGAAGTACACTTGCCAGGTAGATGTTTTCTTCCCTCCATATTTTTCAGATATTTCTGATCTCATCAGTGTATGAGTTTGTTATCACGAAGACAACGAGGGGTTTGGGAGAGAATTATACACATGGTGGGCTCAAGTTTCTGTATGAGACCTGTGTGCTTTCTTCTTAATTCCCCTTCTTTACCAAATTTTGGGGCTGGGAGATCTTTTAGCTCTCCTAAATTCTTCCTTTTATGAGTGTAATTTCATGGCTCAACTCACAGAGGTTACATGTTTAGCAGAATTCTTTTGTATTCATTCATCAGAGCTACTGCCTCAACTCTCATAAGATGCTTGAGTTTGGACCCCACACAAACCTCTTACATTTGCTTTTCCAGTTTTATCTCTGGCATGTGTTCACTATGTTCAGCTCTGAAGTAACAGTGCCTGTGACACCAAAAATGAACAAATGTGTTCCATTTAACTTGAGGGCAGCTTCTTCTGGAATATAAGGCACAAAGTCTCGAGGTGACAGATTTTGCTTTCTCTCAAGTGGTACGCACTTCCTTGTCCCCGGGAAATAGTGGTGGAAACTAGAAGAATATGCTTTCCTTTTAAAGTAGTAACGTTCTCTCAGTTTCTCTACTACTTATTAATGTGTCTTTCTCAGAAGAAAATGCCTCAGAAGAAAAAGTATTCATATGGTGGTACCCTGCATGGTTTCCAAGGAATTTCTAGGTGTACATAGTCCTCCAGTAGACAAAATTTGGGGCCTAAAATTTCCAATTCACAAAATTGGAATTGGAGTCTTGCTGTGAGCAGATCAGAATATGAGGAATAATGGCTAGAGGCGTGATCTTCTCAGTAAAGATGACAAATCTCACTGGAGTCTGAATCCTCATTTACTGAGCCATAGATGTGACCAGCACTCACATTTTGGCCCTTGATTAATTTCTCGCTGTGTGGCTGGATTCTGTACAGGACCCAGCAATGTTCTCATATGTGCTTTAATCAAACACTGATCTTGGGAAATAAGGCCAATGAAAGTAAAGGTTGCAAGGTCAAACCTTTCTGCAACAAATGTTAGAAGCCTAGCCAATCTTGGCCTATTCCAAGAATAGTCCTTAGACATTGAACCTCCTCCTGTGTCATTGTAACCCTTCACGCTCTCCCCCAACACTTCCCAAGCCCTGAAACCAGCTTGGAATCTGCATCAGGTATACATAGTTGGATGGCTCACCTGGGCATAGAGAAATAAATGCTCAGTGCTCCCCACCACCCTCTGTATATCCTACCCTTTTTGAGATCCTGATTTCCTCCCTTCCCTTCTTCTATCCCTTTGAGAATAACAGATTAAATACTCTTCTTCCTCAGGTTCATCCTGACCTTTCTTACACAAATGCAAGAAGACTGAAACTAGCACTGTTATTAGATGCTGGATCTTCCGCAGTGACTATGACAGAGCTGACACCTGCCCTTGATGAGCAGTTCTGTGAAATATTTTACAATGGTTTGTTCATCCATCAAACAATAACTCTACCATCTTCCTCAGTCTTATTCAAAGAATTACACGTGTTTTTTACTTCTCTGGTGTGAGTAAGGCAACATATATGATACCAAGATATGGTGGTGCATACATTAATTCCCAATATTTGAGCAGTATAAGCAGTAGGATTTTTATTTATTGAAGCTGGATTGTTCTACTCAGTGAGATTTCCTCTGTAGGACATGCAGGAGAAAAATTATTTATTCTTTATACCATCTCCCTCAGCAATTTAAGTTCCTTTACACTCCATTCTCCCAAACAAAATGCCCTGTCAAACTTTTCCAGCTTTCTGCTTTATAACAGAAAACAAAATACCCTGTCAAACTTTTCCAGTTTTCTACTTTATAACACCTGGGTCCTACTATTTTTCTCTGTCTCTTTCTTATTTAAGCATTTTGATTATGTTGTGAATATATTCCTCTAGGCAATAACCTTTTAGGTGTTCAATAAGGTCTTTCCAAGAGATGCTGATTTTAATATCTTTATTTGGTTTCCTTATTTTGGTTAGATAAAACATTGTGATGGAAACTGACTAAGTGTTGAGACTGTTTATATCACCTTATATGCTACTCTCCACTGTCAGCTTCTCTCAAGAATCTTATGAACCAGATATGTAAATCACCAACGATCCCTGTGTTGGAATCTAAGGTGGTGGAATTTGGGGGTGAGGCTTTTGGGAGATAATTAGGTCATGATAGAAAACTCTTAGAAATGAGACTCATGTCCTTATTAAAGAAAAAGTCATCTAGTTTCTTCTCATGTGTGTGAATACACAGAAGAGAATCTTTTAGGAATCAGGAAATAGCCTCACCAGACCACTGAATATGTGCAACCACTGTGCTGTATACCCTTGCCTTCAGATACATGAGAATTTTTTTCCTCAAGACAGAGACCACTTCAGAAAGCCACAACAGTTCAAAATTTGTTACGGATCCCAGTCACAACAGATATACCTACAAGACAACCACTAGGCATAAGTATTGGGCATCTATGGAATCAAGCCAATAAGCAGAGTTCCTCTGTTAGTTCCTGCCTTTGGTCCTGCTTGAGTTCCTGCCCTGACTTCGCTTCATGATGAACTATGACCTGTAAGTGAAATAAACCCTCTCCTCCCCGAAAACAAAAAAAAAAAGTTTTGGGCATCTTAAGGGTATGTTTGAAAAGTTATAAAGGCCAGAGTATTCTGGGGTTTGCTGTGAGATTGTGTCACTTGGAAATATCAGAAGCTACAGCCATGATGTCTTATCAACATGACTGTTTAAACATGCACTGAACAAGGACAACAATAGCTATGCTAATATGATTGTGAAGGATGTATCTTCTTATTTTGTCCATTTTAAACTTGTTATGGAAAATTTTTGGTCCTTTTTATTTCCTTCGTCATTTAAACCATTTTTTAAATTTCTATTAAAATTCTTGAGAAGACTGTTATTGAGGTTGAAGAAGGTAAGGAGATTGATCATCACACATTTGGAAAGGCCTTCCTCAGTAGTTGTAAGAACAGGACACTCTAAACATTATTATATTATGAGATACAAAGATTGCTTAGTGGATATGGTTATTTAATATTCTAGTAAAGGACCTAGTTTTGTTCACAACGTCCACCTCAGGGTAATTACAACCACCCATACCTACAGATCAAGGGTATTTGCACTGAAACACCTCTTTAGGGCTCAGAAGGCTCCAAAATGTGCCTAATACAAATAGAAACAAGTGCAGATATGTATATAAATATATACTCAAATACAAACATTTGTAAATAAATAAATGTAAAGGAGTTATTACTAGATGAATTGGAAATTAAATACAATTATGTATGTATGTATGTGTGTGTGTGTGTGTGTGTGTGTGTGTGTGTGTGTGTGTGTGTGTATACTCATTAAGAAAGAGCAATGAATCAAATTTTAACATAGGATGCACAGTGTGCTGAGGTTGTTTTTTTGTTTGTGTATATGCGACTTGAGAGATGACCACTCCGTGTTTTACAACATTATGGGAATTCATCACAGGAAGAGGCTTATTCTACTCTTCTGAGTAGTTTTACTATTTTTTTTAATTTTTTCTCCATCTTCATTAACTTGGATATTTCTTATTTACATTTCAATTGTAGTTCTCTTTCCAAGTTTCTGAGCCAACATCCCCCTAAACCCTAGTCCTCCCCTTCTATATGGGTGTTCCCATCACCATCCTCCCCCCCTACAGCTATCCCCCCAACAATCACGTTCACTGGGGGTTCAGTCTTGGCAGGACCAAGGGCTTCCCCTTCCACTGGTGATCTTACTAGGCTATTCATTGCTAATTATGTGGTTGGAGCCCAGGGTCAGTCCATGTACAGTCTTTGGGTAGGGGCTTAGTCCCTGGAAGCTCTGGTTTGTTGGAATTGTTGTTCATATGGGGTCTCGAGCCCCTTCAAGCTCTTTCAGTCCTTTCTCTAAATCCATAAACGGGGGTCCCGTTCTCAGTTCAGTGGTTTGCTGCTGGCATTCGCCTATGTATTTGCTGTATTCTGGCTGTGTCTCTAAGGAGAGATCTACATCTGCTTCCTATCAGCCTGCACTTCTTTGCTTCATCCATGTTATCGAGTTTGGTGGCTGTATATGTATGGGTGACACATAGGGTAGGCTCTGAATGGGTGTTCCTTCTGCCTCTGTTTTAATCTTTGCCTCCCTATTCCCTGCCAAGGGTAATCTTGTTCTGCTTTTAAAGAAGGAGTGAAGCATTTACATTTTAGTCATCCTTCTTGAGATTCATGTGTTCTGTGCACATGAATTAGAGAATTTGGGGTAATTAGAGAATTTGGGGTAATATCCGTTTATCAATGAGGTCATACCAGGTGTGTTCTTCTGTGATTGGATTAGCTCACTCAGGAAAATATTTTCCAGTTCCATCCATTTGCTTATGAATTTCATAAAGTCATTGTTTTTGATAGCTGAGTAGTATTCCATTGTGCTGATATACCACATTTTCTGTATCCATATCTCTTTTGAAGTGTCTCTGTGTTCTTTCCACCTTCTGGCAATTATAAATAAGGCTGCTATGAACATACTGGAGCATGTGTCTTTGTTATATGTTGGGGCATCTTTTGGGTATATGCCCAAGAGTAGTATAGCTGGATCCTCAGGAAATGCAATGTCCAATTTTCTGAGGAACCTCCAGACTGATTTCCAGAATGGTTGTACCAGTCTGCAATCCCACCAACAATGGAGGAGTGTTCCTCTTCTCCACCTCCTCGCCAGCATCTGCTGTCACACGAGTTTTTGATCTTAGCCATTCTCACTGGTGTGAGGTGAGACACAGGGTTATTTTGATTTGCATTTCTCTTATGAATAAAGATGTTCAAAATTTCTTAATGTGTTTCTCAGCCATTCGGCGTTCCTCAACTGTGAATTCCTTGTTTAGCTCTGAACCCCATTTTTTGATAGGGTTATGTGTCTCCCTGCAGTCTAAGTTCTTGAGTTCTTTGTATATTTTGAATATAAGCCGTCTATCAGTTGGAGGATTGGTAAAGATCTTTTCCCAATCTGTTGGTTACCGTTTTGTCCTAACAACAGTGGTTTTTGCCTTACGGAAGCTTTGCAGTTTTATGAGATCCCATTTGTCATTTCATGATTTTAGAGCCTAAGCTTTTGGTGTTTTCTTCAGCAAAGTTTCTCCAGTGCCCAGGTATTCGAGATTCTTCCCCACGTTTTCATCTATTAGTTTGAGTGTATCTGGTTTGATGTGGAAGTCCTTGATCCACTTGGACATAAGCTTTGTACAGGGTGATAAGAATGGATAGATCAGCATTCTTCTACATGCTGACCTGCAGTTTAACCAGCACCATTTGCTGAAAATGCTATCTTTTTCCATTGGATGGTTTTAGCTCCTTTTTCAAAAATTAAGTGACCGCAGTTGTGTGGGTTCATTTCTGGGTTTTCAATTCTTTTCCCTGCTCTATATGTCTGTCTCCGTACCAATAACATACAGTTTTAATCACTATTGCTCTGAAATACTGCTTGAGTTAAGGGATACTTATTCCCCCAGAAGTCCTTTTACTGTTGAGGATAGTTTTAGTTATCCTGGATAATCCAAATGAATTTGCAAATTGTTCTGTCTAACTCTGTAAAGAATTGAGGTGGAATTTTAATGGGAAATACATTGAATCTGTAGATTGCTTTTGGTAAAATAGCCATTTTTACTATATTATTCCTGCCAATGCATGAGCATGGAAGATCTGTCCATCTTATGAGATCTTCTTCAATTTCTTTCTTCAGAGGCTTAAAGGTCTTATCATACAGATTTTTCACTTGCTTAGTTAAATTCACAACGAGGTGTTTTGTATCCTTTGGGACTGTTATGAAGGCTGTCTTATCCGTAATTTATTTCTTGGCTTGTTTCTCTTTTGTATGGAGGATGGCTACTGATTTATTTGAGTTAATTTTATACCCATCCACTTTGTTAAGGTGTTTACCATGTTCAGTAGTTCTCTGGTGGAATTTTTTGGATCACAAAAGTATACAATCATATCATCTGCAAATAGTGATATTTTGACTTCCTCCTTTCTAATCTTTATCCCTTTGATCTCTTTTTTTTTTGGTCTGATTGTTCTGTCTAGGTCTTTGAGAACTATATTGCATAAGTAGGGAGAGAGGGGGAAGCCTTGCTTAGTCCCTGATTTTAGTGGGATTGCTTTAAGTATCTCTCCATGTAGTTTAATATTAGCTAATGGTCCCCGTATATGGCTTTTCCTAGGTTTAGGTATGGGCCTTGAATTCCTGTTCTTTCCAGGAGTTGTATCATGAAGGGATGTTGAATGTTGTCAAATCCTTCCTCAGCATCTAATGAAATTATCGTGTGATTTTTTCTTTAAGTTTGTTTATGTAGTGAATTACATTGATGGTTCTCTATAAGTTAAACCAACCCTGCATCCCTGGAATGAAGACTACCTTATCATGATGGATGATTGTTTTGATGTGCCCTTGGATTCGGTTTGCCAGAATTTTACTGAGCATCTTTGCATTGATATTCCTAAGAGATATTGATCTGAAATTCTCTTTATTTGTTGGCTCTTTATGTGGTTTAGGTATAAGAGTAATTGTGGCTTCATAGAAGGAATTTGGTAGCACTCAATCTATTTTAATTTCGTGGATAGTATTGGTGTGAGGTCTTCTATGAAGGTCTGATAGAATTCTGCACTGAAACCATCTGGACCTGGGCTCTTTTTATTTGGGAGACATTCAGTGACTGCTTCTATTCTTTTAGGAGTTATGGGGGTATTTAAATGGTTTATTTGTTCCTGATTTATCTTGGGTACCTTTTATCTATATAGGAAATTGTCCATTTCCTCCAGATTTTCAAGTTTTCTTGAAGATAAACTTTTGTAGTAGGTCTGATGATTTTTAGAATTTCCCCTTCTCTGTTGTTATATCTCCCACTTCATTTCTGAATTTGTTAATTTGGACACACTCTCTGTGTCCTGTGGTGAGTCTGACTAAGGGTTTATCTATCTTGTTGATTTTCTCAAAGAACCAGCTCTTGGTTTTCTTGATTCTTTCTATGGATTTTGCTTTCCCTCAAGTGCTGTGCACTGGAGAATAGAGGTGTAAATTAGGAGAATATGCTGTCCTATTAAATTAGAAACATTCTTTCTGTGTCTCTACTGGTCATCCCTGTTTCTTACTCAGAAGAGCAAACATCAGAAGAGAAAGTATACATTTTGGGGATTCCCTACATGTCTTCCAAAGTATTTCTAGGTTCACATTCTGGTAGACAAAATTGGGGCCTTAAAGCTCCAATCAGCAAAATTGGGATTGGAGTCCGGGCAGTGAGCAGATCAGGGTATGAGGGATGATGGCTAGACAAGTGATCATATGCTTCCCAATTAAGATCATAAATCTCACTCTAGTCTGAATCCTCATTTACTGAATCACTGACGTGACCAGCACTCACATTTCGGCCCTTGGCTACTTCCACGCAGGGTGTCAGAATTCTGTACTGGATTCAGGAATATTCTCACATGTGCTTCAATCAAATATTGATCTTGGGAAATAAGGCAAATGAAAGTATAGGTTGCAAGGTCAAATCTTTTTGCAGCAAATTTTAGAAGCCTAGACAATTTTAGCCTTTTCCAAGAAGAGCTCTTAGCCCTTCATCCTCCTCATGTGCCCTTACAACACTTCACACTCTATCCCAGGACTGCCCAAGACCTGACAACAACTTATACCCTGTATCAAGTGTACATAGTTGGACAGCTCAGCTGGGCATAGAGAAATGCTCTGTGCTCCCCACCACCTTCTGCACTCCTACCCCTTTTTAGATCCTGATTTCCTTCGTTCTCTCCTTCTATCCCTGTGGGAATGACAGGGTGCATACTCTTCTTCCTCAGGTTCATCCTGACCTTTTTTCCACAGATGCGAGAAGACTGAAACTAGCACTGTTATTAGATGCTGGATCTTCAACAGTGACTACGATTGAGCTGACACCTACCCTTGATAACCAGTTCTGTTATGCATTTTCCTTTGGTTTGTCCATCAACTATAGCTATAGCATCTTCCTGCAGTATTATTCAAAGAATTTCATGTGTGTTTTGTACTGTTCTGATGTGAGTAGAATAACATAAATAATACCAAGGCATGGCGGTGCACACCGTAAATCCCAGCACTTGACAGGCATAAGCTGGAAGATTTTTATGATATTGAAGCTAGATTATTCTTCTCAGAGAAATTTCCTCCTTAGGCAATGCAAGAGAAGATGTATTTTATTCTTTCTAGCACCTCCTTCTGTAGTGCATTCCCTTTACACCTCCCCAATACATCCTGTCCAAGTTTTCCAGTTTTTTTTCTTTATAACACCTGGATCCTACTATTCCCCTCTCTATCTCTTTTTCTAAGCTCTTTTCTTAAGTTGTGAGGTTTTTCCTCCAGTCAATATCCATTTAGGAATTCAATAAGGTGTTTTCAATGGCAACATATACTGATTTTAATATCTTTATTTGGTTTTGATATTTTGGTTTGATAGAGCACTGTGATGGAAAATGTCTTAGTGATGAGACTGTTCATGTCACCTTATGTGCTACTGTTCACTGTCAGCTTCTCTCGTGAGTCTTATGAACCAGATGTGTAAATCACCAAGGATCCCTGAGTTTGAATCTGTGGTGGTGGAAATTGGAGGTGAGGCATTTGTGAGATGATTAGGTCATGAGGATAAAACCTTTACAAATGAGACTCGAGTCTTCATTAAGGAAAAAGACAAAAGGACTCCTTAGTCTAGTTTCTTGTCCTCCATGTCAATACACAGAAGCAGGTCATTTAGGAACCAGGAAATGGCCTCACCAGGTCATTGGATCTGGCAAACATTATTCTGTACTTCCTTGCCTTCAGATACATGAGAAAAATTTCTTGTCCTCAAGACAGAGGCCACTTCAGAAAACCACAACACATCAAAATGAGTTCTGGATCCCAGTCACAATAGATAAACCTAAAAGACAACCACCAAGCGCAAGGATTGGGCATCTTGAAGGTGTGTGTGAAAAACTACAAGGGCCAGAGTATCCTGGAGTTTGCTGTGAAATTGTGTCATGTGGAAATGTCAGACGCTACAGCCATAATGTCTTAATAACATGACTTTTAAACATGTGCTGAGTATGCACAACAAGAGCTATGCTAATATGGATACAAACGATGTGTTTTCTAATGTTTTCCCTTTTAAACTTATTTTGGAAGACTTTTGGTCCTTTGTATTGCCATTGGCTTTTCAACCCTTTCTGTTCATTTCTACTAAAAATTATTAAGAAGACTGTTATTGAAGTTGAAGAAGGTAAGGAGATTAATGATCACAAATTTGAAAAGGCCTTCCTCAGTAGTGGTTAGAACAGGAATCTGTAAACATAATTATATTACAAGTTACAAAGACTGCTTAGTGGTTAAGGTCATTTGATATCCTAGTAAAGGACATAATTTACTTTACAACATCCATATCAGGGAAATCAGAACCACCTATAAGTTCTGATAAAGGAAATTTGTACTTATCTACACCTTTAGGGCTCAGAAGACAGCAAAATGGGCCTATTAAAAATGGAAAGAATTGTGGAATGCATATAAATAAATAGTTAAATATATAAATACAGAAATACATAAATAAATAAACGGATGGAAATGATTCAAGGATGAATTGGAATATATATATATATATATATATATATATGTATAAAGAGTAATGGAATCTATATTGTAAAGTAAGATGCACAATGTGCTGAGGCTGTTTTAGTTGTTTGTGTATATATGATTTGAGAGATGACCATTCTGTGTTGCACAACCTTATGGGAATTCATCTCCAGAAGAAGCTAATTTTCCTCCTCTAAGTAGATTTTAGTTGTTTATAATTCTTTGTCTAGGGGTGTGACTCCATAAATGAACTTTCAATTTCTGAGACAGTTTAAATATCAGTACGCTAATGTAGAACTCAGGTTTTTTTTTTAAGGTAAATGGCAGGGTATACACATTCTCCATTTTTATCCATATATACATATGTACATTATATATTTATATATGTTCATATATACATATAATAAATTTTAACATCTGTACACAGTCTGAGTTTTATTACACTTCATTAGTTTCTGGTTTTAAATGGAATATGCTACATGTCCATTTGTATATCAATATTACTTGATTAAAATGTCCACTTTTCATCTTACTCTGACTTTTTAGACTTGAAAAGTTAATCTTTGAGCATCTGTAAAATATAGAAAGCTAGAAATAGTGTATGGCAATGTAAAAGTCAGAGTCCTTACGGGGTGAGAGTATTAGTAGAATACATGTGCTATGAATGTAGTGGATAAAAGTTTAAGGACAGAAAGGCATATTGAGCTATAAAGAAGTGTGGGGTTTGGATAACAAAAACGAAAGGATAAATAAAAATCTATCATTTTTAATTTAACTACATTTTACAGTAATTTAAAAGTGTAATAATGGCTGTTTAGAATACTGAGTGGTTAAAGTTATGGAGTGCTCTTGTAGAGCATGAATGATTCGTTTCCAGCACCCATATGGTTGATAGAGTACTCCCTGTAACTCCAGATTCAAGAAATCTGATGACTCTAGCCTCAGATCGCACTAGAACCCACATGCACATAACTACATACACAGATATAGACATTAAAATCTAATGAAATATTTCAAAAGTATTATTTATAAGAAGACTTTAAAGACATGTATCATACATGCATAGACAAGGTTCCTCCCATAAGACAAAGGTTGATAACTGAAAACTTAGTGCCAAATGTGCGATATTCCCTATGACTCAAGGAGGCCCCAGAGGGTCCTAAAACAAAAAGAACATCTCCTCTCTTCTTCCGTTGTCTCCCCAAAAGAAAGAGTAAGGCACTGTACCTGAAGCCAAATTTTATACTGGCTGTAGTACATGGAGAAATCATGTTGGAAATGATGTAGAAATTTTATTACTGCTGGGCACTTTTCACTGATGTGCAGCCAATTCTGGGAGATAAGTTAACAATAGTTCTATGCTGCAAGGTACATTGAATGCTATAATGCCCATTTGCCAGGCAAAATGTGTATACTGGCGAAATCCTTGCACAAAAGTTCTGGGAGCAACCACCTCGTTTTGCAGTAGATTTGAACCTAATACCACAGGAGTAAAAGAATTCAAGAATGGAATTGTAAGCTTCGAAGGGTAAATCAGTAATATTTTATTTAGGAAATTTTTGCCTATGAATATCCAGTTTTTTCTACTGAATATGTTTGAGACACCATGCTTAATTTAGAATTATCTTGGTGCCATTAGAATAGTAAGCACAGTCAAGTAGGTCTATTTCAAAGATGTCCCTTTTTTCATTGACTACATGATTTAATGACTATAGGTTTTTAGAAACCTTGAAGTCAAACAATGTGTGGCACCTCACTGCATTCTTTCTTGTAGTTAAGTTTGATATATTGCTTCTTTATGTTTCTATATGTTTTAAAATCAGCTTATTTATGACAAAGAAAATTGCTGATAATTCAATTATTTTTACTAATATTTCTTTCCTATGACCTATGCTTTTCTGTCATATATATACATATATACATACATACATATATATATATAATCTTTTGTTTAAATTTTCATGTTTAAATTCATGATAACCTAGTTTGGAAAGGAAGTTCAAAAAGGTGTCAAAGGAAATGTTGGGTATGGATAAGATCAAGTTATGTTATTTATATTTACAGAATTATTAAAGAATGAGTTAAAGGGGTTTAAAAGTAAAAGAGAATACTTTCTGGATTTTTTTTTGACATTTCCCCAGTAGAATAACATAGTGATGTTTAGTGCGTCATCTTTCATCATGTATAAACATTTTATAATTTTGTTTTTACCTACTGTGTCACTTGATTATATTTGCTATTTAAGCTGGTTCTAGTTGTATGAAGGCTCAGGATACAGAACTTTAATTAGCACTTTAATACAGCACTGTAATATCACTTACTTGGTAAAGAGACATTAATTTCAATTGGAAAATTGATAAAAATATATAAAAATGTTGTAAGTGCCTGCCTAACTAGGGAAAGCAGGAGGGGTAAAGATGATTTATTTAGGGAATGAGTTCTCTTGAGATTTATGTTAGGTAACTGGCAAAGTATCCCACAGGTCAAGGCTCCTAGCCCAGATTTAAATACAAATGTGTCATTTTGAGGGAGCTCCTGTGCTCTGTCTTGTTCTATCATTCAAGATCTCAATGAAATGAACAACATCCCCTCTGTACAACAGAGTGTATGTGGGTTTCCAACAAAGTAACAGCAGCCGTATAGGTGGTAAGGCCTGGTACCTATGTCAGACATTCTGATTAGCATAGATTCTTGTACTTTGTGGATGTTAGGGGTGGTGGAAGGATCAAATTATTTTAACATGGAACCTTAAATCACTAATGCCCATTTTTTCATACCCATCCAGGAGTACACTTGCCCTTTTGCTAACTTCTTTCATCCTTCTTTTTCAGACATTCTTAATATCATCAGTCTATGATGTTGGTATTACAAATACAATATAAGTGTGGGGAGAGATGTATAGACATGGTGGGCTCATGCTGCTGCATGAGAACTGTGTGCTTGCTTCTCACTGCCACTTCTTTTCCCAAATTTGCAGCTTGGAGTCCTTTTAGCTCTCTTCAATTCTTTCTTTTGTGAGTGTAATGTCATAGATCACCTCCCAGAAGTAAGATGATAAGCAGCATTCTTCTTTATTCATTCATGAGAGCCAGTGGCTCAGTTCTTATCTGATCCTTGACCCGTAAGGAACCTCTTATATTTGCTTTTCCACTTTTATCTCTGACATTCATCCAGTGTACCATGTTCAGCTCTCAAGGGAGAGTTCCTGTAAGACCAAAAATGCAAAAAATGTGTTCCTTGTAAATTGATGGCAATTTCTTCTGGAATGTAAGGCAGGAAGTCCCAAGATAATGGATTCTACTTTTCCTTCAAGTGCTATGCACTTCCCTGTCCCTAGGAAATATGAAGCGAAACTAAGAGAATGTGCTTTCCTCTTAAAATAGGAAAGTTCTCTCTGTGTCTCTATTGGCCATCACTGTCTCTTACTCACAGAAACAAACCTCAGAAGAGAAAGTATTCATTTTGGTGGTTCCCTGCGTGGTTTCCAGGGGATTTCTAGGTATAGTCAGGTAGACAAAATCTGGGCCCGAAAACTCTACTTAGCAGATTTGTGATTGGAGTCCTGACTTGAGTAGATTAGGGTATGAGGGATGATGGATAGAGACGTGATCTCAATCCTCTCAGTAAGGATGACAAAGTTCACTATAGCCTGACTCCTCATTTACTGAGACACTGGTTTGACCTACACTGACATTTTGAACTTTGTCTTCCTTCTTCTCCAGGATACCGGATCCTTTATGAGTTATGTTTCAGTTACAGTGAACAGACACCATGACCAATGTAAGTTTTATAAAGGACAACATTTTATTGGGGCTGGCTTACAGGTTCAGGGGTTCAGTCCAGTGTCATCAAGGTAGGAGCATGGTAGCATCTCAGCATCCAGGCAGGCATGGTGCAGAAGGAGCTTAATTCTAAATTTTCACTCAAAGGAAGCTAGGGACTGCCTGAGCATCCCCAGGCTGTTAGGAGGAGGGTCTCCAAGCCCACTCCCACATTGACACACTTTCTCCAACAAGGCCACACCTTCTAATAGTACTACTCCCTGAGCCAAGAATATGCAAACCACATTTCACTCTTTGGCCTCCATAGGCTTTTTTAAACCCATGAGTCTATGGAGGCCATACCTAAGCTTAGCATAATAAAAAGGTACATTTAGTCTTACTCTCAAATTCCCCATAATCTATAGCAGTATCAACAATGTTAACAGTCCAAAGCTCAGTCTCTTCTGAGATCCATCCAATCACTTAACTGTAATCATTGAATTAAGACAGGCAATCAAGTGGGCAAACTTCAAACTCTGCCAGCTCCATGTCTGTTGTCAAAGAGGTCTTCAGATCTTCAACTCTTTTTTTTATCTCTTTTCATTACAACAAACTTCTTTCCCCTGGGATGTGTCCACTCCCTATTATCAGCTTTCTTCAGCAGATAACCTGTGGCTCTGCTGTCTTTAACTTATTTGTGCCTCCAAGACAGCTTATTTCAATATCTTGGATATACACATGATCCTCCATAAGTCTGCATTCACTCCTGCAGCTCTGCCCTCTGTTGCAGTTTCAGTTTATCCACACTACACTGTTGCTGTTGCTCTTGGTGATCATCCCATGGTACTGGCTTTTCGCATATATTTGGGTCTTCCATTGCATACAGGCTTCACCAATAGCCTCTCATATGCTCTCTACATGTTGCCAAGACTTAACTCCTTTGCCTGATCCCTTCAATCCTGGGCCATCAATTGCTACTGAGCATGCACCTTCACCAATGTCCTTCCATGGCCTCTCACAGTGCCCAGCCTCAGCTGCTCTTCATGACCCCTTCTTTGCCTTAAAAAGCAGTACCATCTGGGTGACTCTTACACATTATCAAATCCAGCCACAGTATGAGGTAAAACCTTGGCATCTTTGGAACACAGCTCTCAAAAAAACACTTCCCAGAAGATTTCACAACAGTGATGCTGATCTCACTGTTATATCCAGCTAACCCGTATCAATTGTCCTTCTACTCTTGAATATAATGTTAGAGACACGTGGCTGAATCTGCTGAGTTCTGCTGCTTACAGGAGATGGAACATGGCCCCCTTGTTCTATTATATTATTACTAGCTTCCTCTTTTCTAACTCCTGCACTGCCATAGCTTGCTGTCCTGTATCTTGCTGTAGATTAACCTTCGAATTTAGAGATCTACATGCCTGTCTCCTGGGATTAATGGTTTACACAAAATTGCCTAGAGCTAACTTAGCTGAGTGAATCCTTGACCTGAGGTCATCACTCCCTTAATTCAATTAATATTCTTGAACCCAGGAATCAGTTCCATTTCACTTACAGTTGTCCTTTTAATATTCAATCCATTTATTTAGTATTTTTTTCTTTCTCAACTTCCCTTTTCTATTATACTACTCTTCAGGAGCATGAAGTTTAGTAACCATACAACAGAATTTACACTAGGCTGTTTTGTGATTTACTCTTTCAAAGCAATTAATCTACATCCCTTCATCTTAACCTCAGGAACACTTTTTGGACAATGGCGAAAACTAGTCACATTTCCCCCAAAAATACCTCAAAAGCAGTCTTTAATACATATACAGAAATTCTTCTTCACTGAAATAATTTGGGCCAGGTCTTAACCTTTCAAATTACTCTCAGTAGCAAAGTCTTCCACATTCCTACTAAGGTAACCCATTGAGTACCATTTAAAGCAGTCCTCTGCTTCCAAATCTAAAGTTCCAAAACCAAATTCTTCCAAACAAAAGCATGGTCAGTCATATCACAGCAATATCCCAGTTCCTGGTTCCAATTTCTGCCCTAGTTAGGATCTTGTTGTTGTGAACGAAAACTATGAAAATTGTAAGTTTTATAAAAGAAAACCTTAATTTGGGGCTGGCTTATAAATTCAGAGGTTCAGTCCAGTATCATCCAGGCAGGAGCATGGCAGCATCACAGCACCCAGGAAGGAATGGTATAGTAGGAGCTTAGTTCTATCTTCACCCGAAGAAAGCCAGGAACTGACTGAGCATTACCATGAAGCAAGAAGGAGGGTCTTGAAGCCTATCTGCACACTGCCACACTTCCTCCAACAAGGCCACACCTTCTAATAGTGCCACATCCTGCGGCAAGCATATACAAGCCACAACAGGTTGAAAGAATGTTCTCACATGTGCTTTAATCAAACATTATCTGGGGAAATAAAACAAAATAAAGGAAACATTGCATGGATAAATCTTTCTGCAACAAGTTTCAGACAAGTCTAGCACAACTTGGTTTGTTCCAAGGACAGTCTTTAGCCCTTCATCTTCCTCCTGTGCCCTTTCAACACTTCACCCTCTATTCCAACACTGTCCAAGCCCTGAAAACAGCTTGTACTCTGCATCAGGTGTACATAGTTGGATGGCTTAGCTGGGCATAGAGAAATGCTCTGTGATCCCTCCCACCCTCAATACTCCTACCTTTTAGTAGATCCTGTTTTCTTCCCTTTTCTCCTCTGACCTACCAGGACTGACAGATTTCATACTCTTCTTCCTCTGTGGTTAATACCAGCCTTTTCCCCCACAAATCCAACTAAACAGAAACTAACACTGTAGTTAGGTGATGGATCTCCAACAGTGACTGTGGAAGAACTGACACATTCCTTTGGTGACTAGTTATGTGATGCATTTTCCATTGGATTGTCCATTAAACCATACTTCTAGCAGTTTCCTGAAGTCTAATTCAAAGTATTTCATTTACTTTTTGAGTTGCGGTGATTCAAGTAGAGCAACATAAGGGATACCAAGGCATGGTGATGCATACTTTAAATGCCAGCACTTGAGAGCCAGAAGCAGGAGGATTTTTATGACTTTGAAGCTACATTGTTCTGCTAACTGAGATTTTTTCCCAAAGTAATGCCAGAGAAGATTCATTTTGTTCTCTCTTTCATGTCCCTTAGTAGTATACTCCCTTTACATTTCCCCAAAAAGAACAACTTCTCCAATTTTGCCAGTTTGATTTTTTATAACACCTGGGTCCTACTCTCCTCCTGTCTATCTCTATCTCATTAAGCTCCTTGCCTCTGTTGTGAATAGTTTCCTTCAGTTAATAACCTTTTCAGGGTTCAATAATGTCTTTCTAAGAGCAATAGATACTGATTTTCATATTTTTATTTAGTTTCATTATGTTGGTAGGATAAAACACTGTCATGGAAAATGACTTAGTGGTAAGACTGTTTATGTCAGCTTATGGACTACTGTTCACTGTCAGCTTCACTTATGAGTCTTATAAAGCAGATGTGTGAATCATCAAGGATCCATGTATTGGAATCTCAGGTGTTGGAATTTGGAGATGAGGCTTTTGTGAGGTGATTAGCTCATGCATGTAGAACCCTTAAAATGAGGCTAATGTCCCTATTAAGGAAAAAGAGAAAAGTACTCTTACTTTCTTCTTTGTGAATACACAAAATAGAGTCATTTAGGAAATAGGAAGTGGCCTCACCAGGCCTTGAATCTGGACAAACTTTATGCTGTACTCCCTTGCATTCAGACACATGAGAAAAATAAGCATTATTATCTTATGAGTTAGAAAGACTGCTTAATGGTTAAGGTCATTTAACATTCTTGTAAATGACCTAATTTAGTTCACAACATCCACCTCAGGGTAATCACAACCACCTGTAACTAGAGATCAAAGGTATTTGTATTTAAGTACCTCTTTAGGGTTCAGAAGGCAACTCAGTGTGCCTATTACAAAAAGAAAAAATGAGAGATGTTCATATATATAAATAAATGTAAAGAAAATATAACTAGATGAATCAGAAATTAAATCCATATATATTTATGTATAACTTAAGATAGAGGAAAGAAATCTAAATTTTAAAGAAAGACACACAAACTACTTAGGTTGTTTTTGTTTTTTGTGTATATATGATTTGGGAGATGAACACCATGCATTGGACAACTAATGGGAACTCATCTCTGGAAGATAATAATTCTCATCCTCTGAGTAGATATTCGTTATTTATAGTT
This sequence comes from Rattus norvegicus, assembly GCF_021556685.1. Lineage (NCBI taxonomy): Eukaryota > Metazoa > Chordata > Mammalia > Rodentia > Muridae > Rattus > Rattus norvegicus. Next base: position 41,305,155 of record NC_141541.1, read on the forward strand.
CTTTGTCTATGCATTGGACTCCATGAATTAGCTTTCATTGTCTGAGGCAATTTTAATATTCTTGTGCTAATGTAGAATTTTTTTTGGTCAAAGGCATGGCAGGTCCACTTTCCTTTTTTATTCATATATATATGAATAAAATATATATTCATATATATATGAATAAAATATATATTTGAATGATTAATTTCAACTTCTATGCAGGATATTAATTTTAATACAATTTGTTAGTTTCTACATTTAATTGGAATATGCTATATTTCCATTTATATTTTGATATTATTTGATTAAATTTTCCACTTTTCATCTTATTCTAAAATTTTAGATTTGAAAGATTAATTTTGATCATCAGTCAAATTTTGAAAGCTAGACACAGTTTATGAGAATATGAAGGTCAGAGGCGATACGGGGCGAGAGTTCTAGTAGAATGTATGAGCTTTAAAGTAGGGGATAAAAGTGTAAGCACAGAAAGGGGTGGTGAGATATAAGGAAGTGTGGGGTTTGGATCACAAAAACAAAAAGGTAAATAAAAATCTATCAATTTCACATCTAACCACTTTGAATTTAGATTTAAAAATATAGTAGTGGCTGTTTAGAAGGCTAATTTGTTAAAGTCATGGAGGGCTCTTATAAAGGATGAAAGTGTGGTTTTCAGTACCTACATGGGTGACACAAAACTGCCTGTAACTCCACCATCAAGGAATCTGACACCTCTAACCTCAGAGGGAACTTGAACCCACATGCACATGAACTACACAAGATATGAATATTAAAATAAAGTCAAATATTTCAAAAGTATAATTTATAAGAAAGAAGACTTTAATGACATGTACCATACATGCATAGACAATGTTTCTCCCATAAGACAAGGGTTGATAACTGAAAATCTCAGTGCTAAATGTGAGATATTTTCCTATGACTCAAGGAGGACCCAGAGGGTCCTAAAACAAAAGGAACATCTCCACTGCTCTTGTTTGTCTCCCCAAACCAAAGAGTAAGACACTGTATCTGAAGACAAATTTTATTCTGGCTGTAGCATATGGAGAAATCATGTTGGAAATGACCTAGAAAATATCATTTCTGATGGTACTTTTCATTGTCTTAGAACCTGATGTGCACCCTACTGTGGAAAAGTTATCAGATTTACCCAGCAAGATACATTGAATGCTATAATGCCTATTTGTCAGGCAAGATGTGTATCCTGGTGCAATCCTTGCACTAAAGTTCTGGGAGCAACCCACTGATTTTATAGTAGCTTTGAATATTATACCATTGGAGGAAAAGAATTCATGCCTGGAATTGTAAACTTCGAAGGATGAGTCAGGAACATTTTTTTTTTAATCTCATCTTTTTTTTTCATCTTTATTAACTTGAGTATTTCTTATTTACATTTCGATTGCCATTCCCTTTCCTTGTTTCTGGGCCAACATTCCCCTAACCCCTCTCACTCCCCCTCTATATGGGTGTTCCCCTCCCCATCCTTCCCCCATTACCGCCCGCGCCCCAACAATAACGTTCACTGGGGGTTCAGTCTTGGCAGGACCAAGGGCTTACCTTTCTACTGGTGCTCTTACTAGGCTATTCATTGCTACCTATGAGGTTCAAGCCCAGGGTCAGTCCATGTATAGTCTTTGGAGGTGGCTTAGTCCCTGGAAGCTCTGGTTTGTTTGCATTGTTGTTGAAATGGGGTCTCAGGTGCCTTCAAGCTCTTTCAGTCCTTCCTCTGATTCCTTCAACGGGGGTCCTGTTCTCAGTTCAGTGGTTTGCTGCTGGCATTCGCCTATGTTTTTGCTGTATTCTGGCTGTGTCTCTCAGGAGCGTTCTACATATGGTTCCTGCTTGCCTGCACTTCTTTGCGTCATCCATCTTATCTAATTGGGTGGCAGTATATCTATGGGCCACATGTGGGGCATGCTCTGAATCGGTGTTCCTTCTGCCTCTATTTTAAAGTTTGCCTCCCTATTCCCAAGTCAGGATCTTTTTATTTGATAAATTTTTGCCTATGGATATCCAGTTTTTTCTACTGAATATGTTTGATACACCATGCTTAATTCAGAATTATCTTGTTGCCATTTGAATTATTTAGTGATGACAGTCAAGCAAGACTATTTCAGAAATATCCCTTTTTCACTGACTACAAAAACTAAGGACTATAGCTATATAGAAAGACTGAAATTAAACAATGTGTGTCACCTAACTTTATTTTTTTCTTGAAGTTAAGTTTGGATATTTTACATTGTGTTATTATATATTTTCAACCTATCTTATAGATGACTAAGAAAATTGCTGATGAGTCATTGATATTTGCTAAAATATTTTCCTATGACCTATGATTTGCTGTGTCATATATATATATATATGTGTGTGTATGTATGTATGTATGTATGTATGTATGTATATTTTTTTATTAATTCACAGTTTTGTGAATTTCTGGTAACCTAGTTTGAAAGGGAAGTTTAAGGTTAGTAGAAAGAAGATGTTGAGTATGGATAAGATCCAGATATGTTGCTTATATTTACAAATTATCAAAAAATGAGTTAAAGAGGTTTCATAATAAAATACAATGCTTTATGATACTCTTTTGATATTTCCCCAGAAGAATAACATACTATAGTTTAGTGCCTCTTCTTTCATCCTCTATAAACCTTGTATAATTTTGTATTTTTACTTTATGTGTCTGGTGATTAAACATGTTCTTTAAGCTTGTTAGTTTTACTAAAGGCTTGGGCTTCAGAGTTTTAATTATCAATTTCTTGAGAGAACTATAATATCACTTACTGCAAATAGAGTCATGAACTCCAATATGAAAGTTGGTAAAATGTATAAAGACATTGGAAGTACCTGCCTAACTAGGGAATGAAGGAGAGGTGAGAAGTATTCACTTAGGGATTGAGCTCTCTCCAGATATATGCTAGGTTGATGGTGAAGAATCCCACTGGTCATGCCTTCCACCCAGACTTACATAAAAATAGGTCTTGTTGATGGGAGAATCTGTGTGATCTGTCTTGTTCTCTGACTCTAGATCTCACTGCAATGAGAAACATTATCTCTAATCCCTACTGGACCTTCCTTTGTGGGTGGGTTTCAAAAAAATAAGAGCTCTACAGGTGGTAGGGTCTGGTACATTTGTTGGACATTCTGATCAGCACAGATTTGTGGACATTGTGGAGGTTAGGTGTGGTAGAGGATCAAATTCTTTTAAAGATGCACCTTACATCACTAATCCCCATGTTCTCATACCCATTCTGCAGTGCATAGCCCTATAAAACTTCAGAAGAGAAATATAGAATTTAGCGATTCCCTAAATTGTATCCAGAGAAATGCTAGGTGGACATATTCGGGTAGACAAAATTTGTACCCTAAAACTCCAATTAGGAAATTTGGCATTGGAGCCGGACTATGAGTAGATTAAGGCATGAGGGATGATGGCTACTGATGTGATCTTAATCTTCTTTCTGACTATGTCAAATCTCCTACCCTTTTGTAGATCCTGATTTTCTTCCTTCTCTACTTCTATCACTCTGGGACTCACAGATTACATACTCTTCTTCCTCTGCTGTTCATACTGACAATTATTTTCCACAAATGCAACATACTGTAACTAACACTGTAGTTAGATGCTAGTTCTCCAACAGTTACTATGGCAGAGCTGACACCGATTCTTGATGACCAGTTCGGTAATGTGTTTTCCATTGGTTTTTCCATCAAATCATAGCAATAGCGTCTTCCTGCAGTCTTATTCAATGAATTTCATGTGTGTTTGCTACTGCTGTGTTGTGGGAAGAGCAACATAAGTGAAACTAATACACGGTGGTAAATAGTTTAAATTGCAGCACATGAGAGGGAAAACCAGAGGATTTTTATGATTTTGAAACTAGATTGTTCTACTTAGTGAGACTTCCTACCAAAGCAATGCAAAAAGCCTTTATTTTATTCCTTCTTGTATTTTCCTTAGTAGTACCCTGCCTTTACAATAGCTCACACAAAAAAAACCACTCTGTCCAACTTTTCCAGTTTCATTTTTTATAACACAGGGGTCCTACTATCCCCAATTCTATCTCCATCTCATTTAAGCTCTGTTTATGTTATGATTATTTTTCTCCAGTCAATAACTTTTAGATGTTCAAAAAAGTCTTCCCAAGAGCAATAGATACTGGTTTTCATATGTTTATTTAGTTTCATTATATTGGTTGTATAAAACATTGTGATGGAAATGATTCAGTGGTGAGACTGTTTATGTTACCTTATGTGCTATTGTTACTGTCTGCTTTGTTTATGAGTCTGATGAACCAGATGTGTGAATCACCAAGGTTCCTTGTTTCGAAATCTAAGGTAATGGAATTTGAAGATGAGACTTTGGGAGATGATTAGTTCATGAAGCCAAAACCCTTACAAGTAAGACTCATATCCCTATTAAGGAAAAAGACAAAGGTGTGCCTACTTTCTTCTCCTCTGTGTGAATACACAGAAGAGAGTCATTTAGGAACCAGGAAATGGCCTCACCATGCCATTGATCTTAGCCAAACATTTTGCTGTACTACATAGCCTTCAGGTACATGAGAAATTTTTCTTTTTTTCAAGACAGATGGCATTTCAGAAAACCACAACATATCAAAATGTGTTATGGATCCCAGTCACAACAGACATACCTACAAAACAACTCTTACACATAAGCTTTGGGCATCTTGAAGGTGTGTTTGTAAGAGAATAAGTGCTGGAATGTCCTGGAGTTTGCTGTGAGATTGTGTCACCTAAAAATGTGAGACCCTACACCCATGATGTCTTATCAACCTGAGTGTTTAAACATGTGCTGAACAATGACAACAATAGCTATGCTAATATGGATGTGAAGGATGTGTCTTCTAATTTTGTTCATTTTAAACTTATTCTGGAGTATTTTAGGTCCTTTGTATTGCCATGGGCATTTTAAAAAATTTTATTAATTTCTCCTAAAAAGTATTGAGAAGAATGTTATTGAGGTTGAAGAAGGTATGTAGATTAATGATCACACATTTGGAAAGGCCTTCCTCAGTAGTTGTTAGAAAAAGTTACTGTAAACATTACTGTATTAAAATTAGAAAGCTTGCTTAGTGGTTAAGGTCATGTAACATTCTCATAAAGGGCATGATTTAGTTTACAACATCCACTTCAGGTAAATCACAACCAGCTTTAACTACAGATCAAGGGCACTTGTAGTTAAGTACATCTTTAGTGTTCAGAAGGCACCTAAACGTGCCTATTACGAAGAGAAACAAGTGCAGATATGCAAATATAAATAAATAAATAAATAAATAAATAAATAATAGAAAATATTACTAGATGAATTGAACATTAAGTCCATATAACATACATATATCCATATATATAAAACAACTTTTTAAGGTAGAGCAAAGGAAAATAAATCTTAAAGTAGGATGCACAACCTGCTGAGGCTCTGTTTGTTTTTTGTATATTTTAGTGATGATCTCTCTGTGTTATACATTTGTATGGAAATTGATCTGTGTAAATGCTAATTCTCCTTCTCTAAGTAGTTATTATTTGTATATACTTCTTTGTTTACGGTTGGGGGTCCATGAATTAACTTTCATTTTCTGAGACAGTTTTAATGTTCTTATGCTAATGTAGAACTCATCTTTTTTAACAACAATGGTATGGTATAGCCATTGTCATTTATATCCATATATATAATTAATTTGAAATTTTATGTACAGTCTTAGTTTTAATACAACTTGATAGATTCTGCTTTCAATTGAAGTATCCTCTTTGTCAATTTATATATCAATATTATTTTATTAAAATTTTCCACTTTTCATCTTATTCTAACTTTTTAGACTCAAAGTTTAATTTTGAGCATCTATCAAATTTAGAAAGCTAGAAAGAGTCTATGAGAATGTGCGGGTCCTCAGCCTTACAGGGTGAGAGTACTAGTAGAATACATGTGCTATTAAAGTAGGGGATAAGGGACACATTCGTTAACTTATTCCTTTCTGCTCTTTGACGCTGGCGAGGAAGCATCGCTGAACGCTCTCATCATCCTACCATCATGTCTAAGTCAGAGCCACCCGAGGAACCGGAACAGCTGCGGAAGCTCTTCATTGGAGGGCTGAGCTTCGACTGTTGCCTCAGTGTCTAAGGAGAATATCTTTCAGTTTAATGATTTACCTTATGTTCTTGGGTATTCCCCTGCCCTAAGCTTCAGTTCCTGCTTCAATTCCTGCTTCAGAGCTTTAAATCTGTACATTCCTCTCAATAAACGAGACATTGACAACAGAAGCTTGCTTGGTCTCCTTCGTTTCTTCCCCCTTGACCCTCATGTATTGCCTCTTTGGGACCCTGAGTAAATGGACCTGCTGGACGGGTCTCGTGGCGGCCAAACAGGGACCCGAAGCACAGCCAACTACCAGACGACGGAGACAAAGATCCACAAGAGAGAAGTTGAGGACTCTTCAGGTCGCATCGCTCGTGCGTCACTGGAGAGGGAGGTAAGAACGCCAGCCAAATAATTGTCGTCCGATTGTCATGGGGAAGCAATTATCTACAGAAGCTTGTTTCATAAAAGAGATCAAGTGCTCACTCAAGGAGAGAGGAATAAGAGTTAAGAAAAAGGATCTCATTAAGCTTTTTTGTCTTTGTGTCAGAAACTTGTCTTTGATTTATTATTGAAGGACCAGAAATTAGCTCCTATAGTTGGGACAAGGTTGGAAAGTGTTGAAATGACGTATTGTAAGAAAAAGGAGGGGTTGGGGATTTAGCTCAGTGGTAGAGCGCTTGCCTAGGAAGCGCAAGGCCCTGGGTTCGGTCCCCAGCTCCGAAAAAAAAAAAAAAAAAAAAAAGGATCCGAAGCCGTTCCTAATCAGGAAATAGCATCTGTGTCTTTGTGTCTTTGTGTTTTGTGCCAGCTAAACTCTGGGTCTGTATTTGATACTCTGGGTCTGTAGTTGCTTGTGAGTTCTGGAGTTCTGGTTTAGCAATTGCTCCCATTTCGGGCTGAGAGGGAGGCTCATGTCTCAGGAGAGATGCGAATGTGTGCGGTAGATGTGCCAGGGGCTCACTGATTGAGCTGCCCTGGGTGATGTCCCAGGAGGTGAGAAGGGACCCCAGGGACGCCTGGAAGATTCCCATCATGGTGCCAGTGAGGATTCGATGATTCTCATGGATTGGAGAAAAGACCCGCCTTTCCCGCTGTCTGTATTTCCATAGTGGTCTTTGTCTGCGTGTCTTAGATCTTTGTTTTGTGTTACTTGTGACTTTGACAATGGGAAGATTCTGGTTAGGAAGGAGGAGTGCTGTGGAATCTGCTCCCATTAATCTGTCTTTGGTGAGCTCATGGAAGCTCCCATCTGAATCAGTTCAGGTTTTGTGGCAATCTTGCGGCAGCCACTTGTTTTTTGTTTTTATGTGCACTTTTGGTTTTTTTTTGTTTGTTTGTCTGTTAATCTTTTGATTGTCTTTCTGTGTGACTGAATGCTTTTGCCCTCTTCGGTGGACCTCTATTTTCTGAACTCTCTTCTTGTTTTCTCACCATCCCACTTGAGATTCTTGTTGGTACCTGTTACAGGAAGTCTATAATGCTCACATGAGGAGTGTGCTTTAGAAACAAGAATTTCATGTTTGCTCTGGGTTCCATCAGGATAGGTGTGGGGATAGGCTTGATTTCTATTGCAAATGATGTCACATTGCATATGTTAGTACTCCTTACACTTCTTGGGACTGTGCCTCAGGGATCACAACCTGTATAAGTTTGGAAGTTCTAAAAGGCAGTCATGACCTTTGTGTGTAGGTTCAGATAGTGTCCAGATTGGAATCCTGATGCTAAAGATTTAGCAAGGCATAAAGGAGAGTTGAGAATTACTTAGGGCTATCTTTAGGCTGAATCTAGGTGCTGCAAGAGCAGCTACAAGGACATCTGCTGTTACCCTGCAACACAAGGCTTATGGAGAATTCAGGACTGCCATTGACTTAGATATAAAAAGAGTAAAAAAGACTTTTTAGCTGACCTCCAAGAATCCCTAAACCCCCTCTCAGAGATAGTCCTTCAGAATAAAAGAAGATTACACCTGATATTCCTTAAAGAAGGAGGTCTGTGTGCTACACTAAAAGAAAAATGTTGCTTCTGTGTAGACCATTCAGAAGTAATTAAAGACTCCATGAGTAAACTTAAGCCAAGGTTAGACAAAAGACAAAGAGACAGAAGTGCATCAGGGATGGTTCAAGAGCTGATTTAGTAGATCTCCTTGGATGACTACTCTGATATCTTCCCTTATAGGACCCTTCTTAATTTTGCTTCTGCTTCTTGTTATAGGTCCATGTGTGTTAAATAAGCTAGTTACCTTCATTAGAGAAAGAGTAAGTGCTGTTCAGATTTTGATGTTACATCAGCAACATGTTTTAATTTAGTTCTATGATTAGAACTAGCCACTAGAAGAAGTGGGGGATGAAAGGTAAAAGTTGTAAAGTTGTCCCCCCTAGACACAAGGTTTAGAGCAGAAGAAACAGGTTAGGCCCCAGAATTGTATGTTCCAGGAAGCTTCTCCTAGGACTATAGAATGGGTAATTACATTGGCTGGTTTGACAACTCTCTCCCAGGAACTAGCTGACCATAAAGTTAGATTAAAATCTTAGAGAAGAATCTTGAGAAGCAGGAAGCTTCTCTTAGGAATTAGCAGACCATAAAGTTAAACAATCTTGAGAAACAGGAAGCTCCTCCTTGTGATTTTTCACTGGTATTCTCGACATGTTCCAATGATGTCATTCCTACACCCTTTTCCCCAACAGCAGGATTTTGGCAGCAATATCCTCTTTACTGGATATATTTACCTGCCTCCTCTATTAGGGTCATTCCCACCTATCCCTTGCTGGTGGCACAAATCATACATCTTGGAAGAGAACAGTCCCATAAGCTCTTTGGAAGGGACCCCGACACTTTAACATTACCCTATAGCCCCTCCCAGCTCTCTTGGCTCAGTCAACATGTAGATGAATGGTCAATTAGCTGCATTGCCTTTCAGAGTAAGATAGATAATCATTACCCCTCTGATAAGTTGATTCAGTTTTCCAAAGGTAACATGTGATCACCCTATGTCGGGAGTACACCTTGTTTTACAGACAGCTCCTCTAATGGACAAGCTGCATTTTCCATTGATGGTCAAATAAAACAGTTCTCTATTCCTTTAGATTCCGCTCAGCTGGTAGAGCTTCAAGCTATCCTTGAAGTATTTTGTCCGCTGCCTGATGCACCCTTTAACCTATATATGGATAGCTCATATCTTGCCTTTTCTATCCCCCAGTTAGAAACAGTGCCCTATATTCGGCTTACCACCAATGCTTACCCCTGTTTGCCACCTTACCAAAGAATATTCAGAGGCATTCTTGCCCCTTCTTTCTGGGACACATCCGAGGACATACCGGATTGCCAAGCCCCTTGGCTGATGGTAATGATGCCGTTGAATGCCTCACGTGGCTCGTTGCTTTGGCCTTCTCTATGCCCCTTACACTTGCCCAAAAAGCACATAACTTACAGCACCTTAATGCACAATCCCTTAGGATTAAATATAAGATCACCCTTGAACAGGCTTGCCAAATAGTCCGTAATTGCAAAGTCTGTGTGACCCTACTCCCTGACCCCCACATAGGGGTCAACCCCCATGGGCTTGTTCCTGGAGAGCTCTGGCAAAAGGTTGTCACCCATCTTCCCTCCTTTGGTAAATTAAAATATATTCATGTCACCATTGATACCCTTAGTGGCTTTATCTATGCATCCCTGCAGACAGGGGAGGCCACCAAAGATGTTATAAGTCATGTTCTGGCTTGCCTCACAGTTTTACCTCAACCTAAGATTGTTAAAACAGATAATGGACCTGAATATACTAGTTCTAATTTTAAAGACTTTTGTTCCCAACTTGGAATTAAACATGTCACGGGCATTCCTTATAATCCCAGCAACAGGGTATAGTTGAAAGAACTCACCACACCCTTAAAATTATGATCCATTAAATTACAGTCAAATTGGGGAATATTATTCCCCCTCCCGGTAATCACAAAAATTTAATAACTCATGCACTCTTTGTCCTTAACTACCTTGTCATGGACAAGGATGGAAAAACTGCAGCAGACCGCCTGTGGCACCGCCATAATTCTAATGATTATGTACCAGCCCTATGGAAGGTCCCATTAACATCCCAATGATATGGCCCTGATCTGGTCCTCATTTGGGGACATGGATCAGCCTGCATTTATGATTCAAAGACTGGGGGTGCCTGGTGGCTAACCAAGCGCCTTGTTAAGACCTTTAACCCACCCAGGGGACAACCTTGAAGAAAAGTCTAACTATGCTTAATTACAGATCATGCTGACCATGTTTCCCTTCATCTGGATCCCTGGAAGCATCATCAGATCTGCCCTTGCTACATTGCCTCGCCAGATTTTCAACTATACCTGGGTGATTCTTAATGGCGCCGGAGATGTGGTGTCTGCCAAATCCACCACCGCTGCACAAGTTCCTTGGCCCAATCTTGAGTTCCTGCAGTTCTGGGAAAGAGGCACCTCCACTCGTACAAAGAGAGAACCCATCACTGCTGTGACTCTTGCAGTACTCCTAGGCCTGTCACCTGTGGGGACAGGAACTGTGGTTGCCTCCCTGATCACCTCCCAACAGAGTTATCATCAGCTCAATGGCACCATAGACAGGGACATCAGTGAGCTTCAACAAGGAATAACCTATCTTAAAGATTCAGTCGCTTCCTTGGCTGAGGTTGCTCTACAATATAGAAGGGATAGATTAGATCTTCCCTTTCTCCAACAGGGATGGCTCTGTGTGGCCCTCAAGGAGGAGTGTTGCTTTTATGCTGATAAGACAGGATTAGTAGTAAACAGCCTACAAAAAGTAAGAGAAAGTCTACAAAAGAGACAAAAAGAAAGAGAAAAGAGTGAAGCCTGGCATAAAAATTTGGTTTTCTGCCTCTCCCCTGCTCACCACCCTTCTACCCAGTATCCTGGGTCCCTTTATAGGACTCCTGTTACTTGTCTCCTTTGGTCCATGGGTGCTTAGAAAGTTAACTGATTTTATCAAGGCCCAGGTGGATTCAGCTACCAAGCAGGTCTCAGTCAATTACCACCACCTCCATTATGAGGAGGCTGAGACAACCGGGGAGTGTAATACTCCCCTTGGGTCACCTGCAGTTGGCCTCAACTTCTCCACCCTAAATACAGCCTATAACTCAGGCTGGAAAATCAGTAGCTGGTGGAAGCGTCAATGACGGGAACAATTATGCTGCCACATACCAGGCACACACCTCACCGCTGTGAAGTAACCTTATGATGGGATTAGCACGGGTCCATGATCTGGGTCACCCACTCTGACAAAACACACACGTATAGCCCAGAATGGTGTGTTAAAGCATAAAATCGTTCCTAGCCATTGAGGTGCAGTCCTAACTGCAAGAGTGGCTCACCATGGCCGAGCTGGACACTTTGTGAGGCATGTCTGATCTATCTCAGACCACTACTTCCAGCCTGGCGGAAATAATGAAACCTAAGTGAGAGTGCCAGACATGGGGCAACCTGTGTAGACTAAGACACGGGGCTTCATCAACCAGTTGATGGTTGTGGATGCACACCATATAGACAGAACTTCCTCCTACTGATAGTTAAGGAAAGGTGGAGATGTCAGAGACCGAACGCCTGAACTAAGCAAACCTAAAGCCCTGCCCTGAGCAGATTTCTGAGAAGTTCTTGACCTTTTCAAAGAACTTGTCCCCGGAAGACAGTTGCCTCAGTGTCTAAGGAGAATATCCTGCAGTTTAATGATTTACCTTATGTCCTTGGGCACTTCTCAGTACGCCCCCCGCCCTAAGCTTCAGTTCCTGCTTCAATTCCTGCTTCAGAGCTTTAAATGCTGTACATTCCCCTCAACAAATGAGACACTGAAAACAGAACCTTTCTTGGTCTCCTTTTTTCTCCCCCCACCCTTGACCCTCAAGTAGCGCCTCTTCGGGACTCTGAATAAATGGACCTGCTGGACAGGTCAAGGTTTGAATAAGATAAACAAAAAGGAAATAAAGATCTAACAATTTTGGATATAATTACTACGCATATTAATTTAAAAGGTTATTAGTGGCTGCTTAGAAGGTTGAGTGGTTAAAGTCATGTAGTACAAATATAGAGGATGAAAGCTTGTTTTCCAGCACACATATGAATGACATAAAACTGCCTGTATCTCTAGGATCAAGGAATCTGATGCCTCTAGCTTTGGAGTGCACTTATGGACATAAGTACATTCACAGACATCGACATTAAATTCAAATCAAATATTTCAAAAGTATAATTTATAAGAAAGAAGACTTTAATGACATGTACCATTCATCCATAGACCATGTTTCTCCAATAAGACAAGGGTTGTTAACTGAAAATCTCAGTGCCAAATGTGAAATATTTTCCTATGATTCAAGAAGGCCCCAGAGGGTCGTAAAACAGAAAGAAGATCTCCACTGCTCTTGGATGTCTCCCTGAACCAAAGAGAAAGACACTGTATCTGAAGACAAATTTCATTCTGCCTGTAGCATAAGGAGAAATCATGTTGGTAAAGTCCTAGAAAATATCCTTTTTGCTGGGTAATATTCTTTGTCTTAGAACTTGATGCGCAGCCTACTGTGGGGAAAAAAGTTATCAGTAGTTTCACCCAACAAGGTACTTGAATGCTATAATGCCTATTTGCCAGACAAGATAAGTATACTGCTGCAACCCTTGCACAAATGGTCTGGGAACAACCAACTTTTTTTTTAGTATCTTTGAAGCTTTTACATCAGGAGTGAAAGAATTCATGTCTGGAATTGTAAACTTTTAAGGGTGAGTTTTATTTATTAAATTTTCACCAATGAATACCTAGTTTTTTTCTATTACATATGCTTGAGACACCATCCTTAATTTAGAATTATCTTCGTGCCATTAGCATTATTTAGGGACCACAGTCAAGTAAGTCTATTTCAGCGATGTCCCTTTTCTCATTGACTACATAAACTAGTGATTGCAGGTATTTAGAAACATTGAAATCAAACAATGTGTGTCACCGAACTTTACTCTTTCTTAAAGTTAAGTTTGGATATCTTAGTTTATTTATGTGCTTATATTTTTTTTTCAAATCAGCTTATTGATAACTAAGAAAATTGCTGATAACTCATTGATTTTACTAATATTTATTTCCTATCATGTATACTTTACTGTGTCTTATATGTATTTATATGGAGTTTTTTAATTCATATTTTTCTAAATTTTTGGTAACATAGTTTGAAAAAGGAAGTTCAAGGGGAGAAAAAGGAGATATTGGGTATGTTCTGAGGACAGCATACAATGGCAGGGACTGCCAACAGTAGGCTGGGATGGAGACATCTCATAAGCCCATGGCAACTTTTACTAAAGAATGGAGGCATCTAGAACCATGAAAAGCAGGAGACACTCCCTCCAGGGGATATGTCTTTTGGAATAAGAGTCTGCATGCAATAGGTCATGATGGCAACAACTCAGTAGCCCACAGCAGCTCTCTGTAATAAAAGGTTGTTCCCATTTCTCCTAAACTTAGCCCTAGAGAACAGCTGTATAGATTTCATTTGTGAGTGACTGCTTTTCAGTTGGCTTTGGTGTGCATAATTATTCTATTATATTTGACTTTCCCACTTCAGTATCCTTCTGCTCTATTGAATACTTTAAAACTAGATGTTCCTTGATGTAATGATTCTTAAACAATTTGAAATTGAGGCCTAGGGGCACAGCGTAGCACAGTCCTAAAGGCCGCAGTGCATTCTGTGTGTTCTCATCTTGGATATAATTTAATAACTGCACAATAGTAGTCCCAGATTAATACTTGACTAGCAAAGAAACTTTAAAGAAATTGTTAAAACATGAATTAGAGCCAAAATTAGGATCTCAAGAAAGTAAAATGTTACTGAATCTAGGAAATAAGTTTTACCGAATATTTAGAAGTGGTTTGTGGATAAGGGAGTATAGAATATATAAAATTATATACTAGTAGAACTAAGTCAAAATGGACTCTTACAAGAGTCATTGTGTGCAAGGAACAGAAAGCTAGCAGGACTACTGAGATAAGTGTTAACTTGATACTTTGTGACCACTGCATGGCAGCTTTGCCCATGTCTTTTATCATTAGAGCTTCACAGGAAATGCAAGTAGCTGATCTCAGAGGTTTGAGCTCTGAAATATAATAAGTCAAAAGTTAATGTTTAAATAATAATAACTTTACAATTATTATTATTATTATGAACATAGGCCTGGGAATATGGGAAGTTTGAAACTTTGGGGAACAATTGTAATACTTAATTTGTTGTGGGATGTCGTTATTCTTTTGAATTTGATTTGGAAATGATTATACAATGCCTTTTCTCTTCCTGCTTTTGGATTATCAATGAAAGCCTGGAGTAAGAGAAAGGGCAGAGAATAAACAAGCAAGCACAGAAGGGAGCAAATGTGAGAGCAATTCTGAGTGAATGTGAGAGGGGAATGTGAGAGTGAATGAGAGAGCATGAGGAGAGCATGTGAAGAGTGAGTGAAGAAAGAATGTGAGGTGTGTACTAAGTTTGTTTGTGTGAGTAAAATGAGAGTGCATGTGGTGTGTCTGTGATATATATGTGAGGTGTGTATGAAGAGTGTGTGTGAGAATGAAAGGGTAATTTAAAGAGGTTTGCATGAGTGTGGGAGTTCCAGAAAAGAAAAGCACAATTAAAAGAGCAGAATGTGCAAGAGAATGCAGAGTGTATTTAGCCTCAAGATGCAAGCAAGCGATCAACAGAAAAAGAGAAAAGAAGAGAAAAGAAGAAGAAGAAGAAGAAGAAGAAGAAGAAGAAGAAGAAGAAGAAGAAGAAGAAGAAGAAGAAGAAGAAGAAGAAGAAAGAAGAAAAAGAAGAAGAAGAAGAAGAGGGAGAGGGAGAAGAAGGAGAGAGAGAGAGAAGAGAGAGAGCAAGAGAGAAGAGAAAGAGACAGAGACAGAGAGACAGAGAGAGAGACAGAGATATACAGAGAGGGAGAGACTTTAAGCCTTGAAATTGCCTGTCACTTTTTATCCTAATTGTTTTCTGTGTATATTTATTATGTGCTGTGTAGATATCATTGCTTCCAGTTGAGAACTCTGATCCTGTGTTGACTCTGGAACTCAGCAGGTATGGGTTAGATCAAGATATGTTGTTTATATATTCATAAAATTATCAAAGAATGAATAAAAGAGGTTTAAAAATAAAATAAAATACTTTGTTGCTATTCTTTAGACATTTCCCTAGTCAAATAACATACTAAGGTTTAGTGCCTCATCTTTCATCAACTATAAACCTTTTATAATTTTGTTTTTTTATTTATGTGTCAGTTGATTATGACTGTTCTTTAAGCTGGTTTTAGTTGTATTGAATGCTCAGAGTACAGAGCTTTAATTATCAGTTTTCTTGAGAGGACTACAATATCACTTACTGCACATAGAGTTATGAACTCCAATTTGAAAGTTGATAAAAATGCATAAAGTCATTGCAAGTACCTGTCTAACACGGGATAGAAGGAGAGGTGAGCACGGTTCATGAACAGAATGAGCTCTCTCCAGATATATACTAGGTCCATGGAGAAGAATGCCACTGGTCACCCTTCCAACTCAGATTTACATACAAATGGGTCTTGTTGATGGGGGAACCTGTGTGCTCTGTCTTGTTCTCTGATTCTAGATCTCACAGCACTGAGAAGCATTACCTCTAACCCCAACTGGACCTCTCTTTGTGGGTGGGTTTCCAAAAAAGTAAGATTCTTACATGTGGTAGGGTCTGGTACCTATGTCAGGCACTCTGGTCAGCACAGATGTGTGGACATTGTGGAGGTTAGGTTTGGTGGAAGGATCAAATTCTTTTAAAGATGCACTTTAAATCACTAATCCCCATGATCTCATAACCATTCGGGACTACATTTACCCTATAGCTTTCTTCTTCCATCTTTCTTTTTCTAATATTTCTAATCTCATCAGTGCTTAGTAAAAAAAATAGGGGGACTTGAAAGAGATTTCTGTGTCCACTGCAGTGTTTCACCCCTCTTCAGACCCTTTTGGTTGCCCTGCATTCTTTTACCCCTGCTGATGCACGTGGAAGCCTTTTGTTCCTAACAAAGAAATGCCTGGTTTTAACACACCTGGTAATATACCTGGGCGATGGTCAATTTGTTCCTGTCTTTTGTTCTCAGTCTTTGTCCCTAGGATTTAGTCTGGTCTTCATGGATTTCTCCCTAGTAAATTTGGGGCACATATTCAGTCTTTCATTACTGAAGTCTTAAGTCAGGGTTTCCCACTGTGCTTCGTAGATTTTTCTACCTGGTCAACTTGTGGTATATATTCGTTGTATAAAGCTCCAGAATTGACATTGCTTCTTAACACAAATAACCCACAAATGTGTGTTTTTTAATCCCACAAGCTTATGCTCAGTTCTCAGTGCAGTATTGGTGTGGGGATCGACAAATGGAGGTCTCACCGAGATTGAGAAAGAGGTTTTCTGTCGGGGCATCCTGGGAAGCTGGCTGGCAAAGAAGGAGGGATGTATTGGGGTAAGATGTGCTAGAAAAGGCCTCAGTGCTTTGGCTAGCATGAGTAAAACTTTTAATAAAAAAGGTGGTGGTGGGGACAAGGTACAGGTAAAGCATTTTTGCCTATATGTTCTTTTTGACTTATGTTTTAGTCTTTTGACCCTGACTAGAGATAGTTTATGCCATATACATGAGAGAGAATAGGTTTGGAGAAAGCAGACCGCCCAGACTCCCTGCAGAAGCTTTGAAGAAAGAGAAGGAAAATGAGCTTAAGCTTCTTCAGAACTCTTCTAGGGACAGAAGGAAGGCAGCAGACAACCTGCCTCTTTGCTGGCTCCTATTGGAGAAATGCTTATTTCTGGTTCTGGGTTCCATAGGTAGGATAAATGGGTCCCTTTGGTGGGACACCATCTAGTTATGTCTATTATCTCTCCTAGGTGTGCCAAGCTGCCCATGTCTGTCAGTTTATGTCTGTGGTTTCTTGCTGCTTAAATGTTTAATGTTTCATGTTCAAAGAAAAGGTAAAATGATAAAAATGGTTAAAAAACTTTATCTGCTGGTTGTTCATGCCTTGATTTGGATTTAACTTGTTTCAAAAAAGGAACAAATAAATAAAAAGCAGTTTCCATTGTGCTTTGGAGTCCTGCACCTATAGCTGGGAGCCTAAGTCAGCTGGAGAAGCTCCCCAGGGGCTTAGAGTCTGCAGCAACTGATCTTAAAGGCACGAGAGTTTCTCAGCTTCTCAGCTGATGACTATTTCTCTTAGAAAAATCCCTGACTGTGATTATTGGACTTAGCATGTAAAAAGTTCCTTCTCTTAAAATTACAGCTAGAAAAAATAAAAATGGTGTTTACTCTAAATATTAAAGCTATGTGTAGCCACTTCCTTTTTGTTTCTGATTGGTTTTAGAGGTATAAATATGCTCTACATGACTTGGTTATAGACTATTGGCTTTCAGTTAGTGGATATGGTTAAAAACTGTAACATTGGTAAAAGAAAATTGGCTTAAAATTGGTAATTTTGATAGAGTCATTCTAGACAATATGTGTCATAAGACAACCCAGGGAAATAGGTCTAAATTGAGATAATATTTTCATGGAATTCTTATCCTCAAATCAAGGCGTATAAAAGAATTTAGGACTCTTTGTTGAGGTATTGAAGGCTGCACCATCATGCATTCACATACAGGAATTGGTAATCAATCTTTAGAGCATGAGGGATAGACTCTGTGTTTTGGAGATACTGGATTTTGGAGACCAGTTTATTCATTGGAGGTTGAGCTTTGCTTTAAGAAGTTGTGGTTGTGCTCTGGTGTGGCAAGGGGAACTTAAAGTTTGTGGTTAAGGATTGCCAGTGTTACATTGGCTAACTCACACTTATTTTTAATTAAGAAAAAATCAAACAGGTAGGGATTGTTATGGAACTTGTGAGAGCATTATAGCCTGTTTGTTTACTCCAACTGCCATTTCAAGATAGATATAGAGGATTATTTTGATGCCATTACTTTACATTCTGGTGATTGTGAAAGGGTTTCATTTCGTGAACTCGCCTATAATTTTGGAGAGCCCATAAAGTAATATCATTGAAGAGTTTTATAAAAGAAGGGCTAACAGGCCTATATATTAGTAATTTTGTCACTGCTTCAATACAAGAAGTTAGGATTTTGAATCTTTCAGTGTATGTGGAAATTTTTACTACAAACCTTTACTCTCACAATGAGCTTTAAATTTTGGGGAGTAGTTGTTGAGAAAAGATTCGATATTCCTATTCAATATTTGAAATTAATCTTAAGCTTCTAAGTTCCTCACCTTACCAGAGGACTTAAGCTTTTGTTTGATATCCTCAGGGGAGATAAAGCTGTTGTATTAATAGAGAATTGTAGGATAGAGTCATGGAAGTATTTTAAAAAGAAACCTTGTGAAACATGCCTTATTTCAAACAGCAACTAAATTGGTTATTACAAAATACTGATATTTGGCCTATTATATATACAAATTTTTCAGACAAAATTGATAATTTTACTCTATGCATGCTTTTGTATTTCCTGTTAATTTGTGCTTACAGCCCATAGAAAATGAGCTTACCTTATTTATAGATGGTTCATCTAATGAAAAGGCAACATGTATAATTGGATCACAAGTTTATTCTCCTGAGTTTCCCTTTGGTTCAGCACAGATTATTGAATTACATGCTTTAGCCACTGTTTTTTCATGTTGAAAAATCAAGCTTTCAATTTATATACTGATAGTCAATGTGTGGCTTATGGTTTACAATTAATTAATTTTTTTCCTTTTTCAGATATTGTGAACTCTCAAACTTTACAATTATTTATGCTATACAACTGATTGGAGGCAAGTTTTCTACACGAAATCAGTGAGTGATGATTTCAGCAAGAATGTCTGACAACTCGCTGTCCTTTCAGAGCTCTGGCTCAGGCAACTGACTGACAAAGCCATAGACTTACACCCATATCTTTGGAAATGGTAATGGAGTTGATAGTACACCCTCACAAAATGAGGAAGACTCCATTTGCTTACTCTCAACTCCCGGTCTCAAGCTGCCAGCTCGGATATTTCTATGTAAGGCTGAATCTGGACAATATTTACAGAATTAGGCATCTCTAATGTTTAATGTTTAGGTTAATAAAGCTTGTGTAGGAGCACTAACCACTCTTTCAGAGAATGTGCTGTATGTTTATAGGCCATTTAAGAACTCTAACTGCATTGCCCGGACCCCTCAGTGAGGGCAATGCCACAATAAATTTATTGCCAGGCAGATTATAGGCCTTCCATAGGAGCAATTAGCCAAGGAAGGGCAACTCTTTGGAACCAATCCTCACCTAAGACATGAAACTCTGAAACTGGCAGAGTTTTTCCAAGATGAGAAAGCGGTTGCCACCCCAAAATGACCTAAGACAAGCACTGCTTAATAAAAAATAAAATAGGGATGATTTCTAAATAAAAAATAACATAGGGGGACTTGTCAGAGCCTCCTGGATCTCCTTCAGGGTTTTACCTCTGCAGAGCCCTGCTGATGCTTGTGGAAGCCTTTTGTTCCTAACAAAGGAATGCACTGGCCTGGTCGCAACCACCTTGGAGATGGTCAGTTCATTCATGTCTTTTTTTCTCAGTCTTTATCCTGGGATTTAGGCTTGTCTTCCTGGATTTCTCTCCAGTAAATTTGGGGCATGTATTCAGTCTTTTGTTACTGGTCTAGAGCTGGGTTGTCCCACTGTGCTTCATAGGTTTAGATCAATTTGGGGTATGTATTCAGTGAACAAAGCTACAGAATTCACATCCTTCATAACACAAATAACCTGCATATGTGTCTTTTATATTCCGCAGGCTTACTCCCAGTTCTCAGTGCCATGCAGGTGAGGGCATTGACACATCAGTGTATCATGATGATGGGTTGATGGTATGAAGACACTGAAATTTTGGGGACAGATGTACAGACATGGAGGGCCCAATCCTCTGCATGAGAACTTTGTGGTTCCTCCCACTACCTACTCTATATGTAGGATTTGGGATTGGGAATCATTTAAGCTCTCCTCAATTCTTGATTTTATGATTCCAATGTCTTGGCGCACCTCAGAGGGGTAAGACCTTCAGCAACATTCTTTTTTATTTATTTATCAGAGCCACTGTCCCAGTTCTTGTCTGATGCTTGAGCCTGCCCTCAAAGGAACCTCTCAAATTTGATTTTCCATTTTTATCTCTGATATGCTTCCAGTCCACTACATTCAGCTCCAACTGGACCGTTTCTGTGATACTAAAAATGAAGAAATGTGTTCCTTGTACCTTGAGGGCAGCTTCTTATGGAATGTGAGGCAGGAAGTCTCGAGATGATGGATTATACTTTCCCTCAAGTGCTGTGAACTTCTCTATCCCTGGGGAATAGGAGTGGAAACTTGGGGAATGTGCTTTCCTGTTAAAGGAGGAAAATTCTCTCTGTGTATCTAAGGCAATCACTGACTCTTAGAGAAAGAAACCTCAAGGAGAAATTATACATTTGGTAAGTCCCTGAAGGGTTTGCAGAGGATTGCTAGGAAGACATAATCAGGTAGACGAAATTTGTTCCCTAAAACTCTACTTAGGAAATTTGGGATTGGTGTCCTGGCTGTAAGCAGATTATGGTATGAGGGATGATGTCTACAGATGTGATCTTAGTATTCTTTCTGACTATGACCAATCTCACTGGAGACTGACTCCTCATTTTCTGAGTCACTGAATTGACACACACACACACACACACACACACACACACACACACACACACACATTTTGACCCTTGTCTTACTTCTTCACCAGGTGGCTTGATCCAGTATGTGTTCCAAGAATGTTCTCACATGTGCCTTAATGAAACATTGATCTTGGGAAATAAGACAAATTAAAGGAAAATTTGAAAGGACAAATTGTTCTGAAACAACTTTTATTAGCCTAGCTTATCTTCACCTATTCCAAGGACAGTCCTTAGCACTTCATCTTCCTCCTGTACCCTTACAACAATTCAGTCTCTATTCCAGCACTGCCCAAGTTTTAACAACACCTTGTACTCTGCATCTGGTGTGGGTAGTTGGACAGCTCAGCTGGGCATAGAGAAAAACTTTGTGTTCTACACCAACCTCTGTGCTCCTACCTTTTTGTAGATACTGATATTCTTCCTTCCTTCTATGCCCCCATGATTGACAGATTACATACACTTCTTACTCTGGGATTCATATTGACCATTTTTTTCACAAATGCAAGAAGACTTAAATTGATACTGTAGTCAGATGATGGTTCTCCAACATTGACTATGGAAGAGCTGACACCTGTACTTGATGACTACTTCTATGATGCATTTTCCAATGATATTTCCATCAAATTACACCTCTAGCATATTCTTTCAGTCTTATTCCATGCATTTCACGTGATGTTGGTACTATTGTGGTGTGACATGAACAACATAATTGATAACAAGGCATGGTGATTCACAGCTTAAATCCCAGCTCATGAGAAGAAGAAGCTGATGGATTTCTGTGATTTTGAAAATAGATTGTTCTACTTAGTGGGATTAACTCCCAAAACAGTGGAAGAGATTTATTTTATACATTCTTTTTTTTCCAGAGCTGAGGACCGAACCCAGAGCCTTGAGCTTGCTAGGCAAGTGCTCTACCACTGAGCTAAATCCTCAACACTATTTTATACTTTCTTACATCTCCCTTAGCAGTACATTGACTTTACCATTTCCAAAAAACAACCTCTCCAATTTTTCCAGATTTATTCTTTTTATAACCTGGGTCCTACTATTCCCAATCTCTATCTCATTTAAGTTCATTGTTTATGTTGTTAATAGTTTCCTTTAGTCAATAATCTTTTAGGTGTTCAATAATTTCTTTCCAAAGCAACAGATACTAATTGTAATATCTTTCCTTGTTTCATTTTGTTGGTTGGATAAAACATTGTGATGGAAATTGACTTAGTGTTGAGACTGTTTATGTGACTTATGGACTACTGTTCACTTTCAGCTTCACTTATGAGTCTTATGAACCAGATGTGTGAATCACTGGTGTTGGATTGGAGGTAATAAAACTTGTATGTGAGGTTTTGGGGAGATCATTAGGTCATGAGAATAGAACTATTACAGATACGACTCATGTTTCTATTAAGGAAAAATACAAAGGGACTCCTGGTTTCTTCTCCTCTGTGTGAATACACAAAAGAGGGTCAATTAGGAATCAGAAAATGGCCTACCAGGCCATTGAATCTGCACCAACTTTATGCAATACTTCCTAAACTTCGGGTACATGAGAAAATTTTTCTTTTGTTCAAGTCAGAGGAAATTTCATAAAACAACAACAGACCAAAAGGGGTTATAGAGTCAAGTCACAACAGATATACCTACAAAAGAACCACCGGGCATAAGGATTTGGCATTTTGTAGGTGTAATTGAAAGAGGATAAGTGCCAGAGGATCCTGGAGTTTGCTATGAAATTGTGTGAGCTGTCAATGTCAGAACCTACACCCATGATGTCTTATCAACTTGACTGTTTAAACATGTACTGAACAAGGACAACAGTAGCTATCGAATATGGATATGAGGAATGTATCTTCTAATTTTGTCCATTTTAAAATGATTTTGAAGTATTAACTTTTGTTTTGCCATGGACATTTCAAATCATTTTATTAATTTCTACTAAAAATTATTGAGAAAACTGTTTTTCAGTTTAAAGAAGGTAAGTAGATTAATGAGCACACATTTGAAAAGGCCTTCCTCAGGAATTCTTAGAAGTCGCTGGAAACTTTAATATATTATGAGGTAGAAATTTGCTTAGTTGTTAAGGTCATGTAACATTCTCTTAAAGGACATAATTTAGTTCACAACATCCACTTCAGAGAAATCACAACCACTGATAACTACAGATCGAGTGTATTCATGGTTAAGTACCTCTTTTCGGTTCAGAAGGCATCTAAATTTGCCTATTAAAAAGAGTAACAAGAGGATATGCATATATGTAAATATATAAATTAATAAATAAGTAAATGTAAAGAAAATATTATTAGATGAATTGGAAATTAAATTCATATATAAACACATATATGAATATTATATACATATATATGAATGTATACATGTATATATACATATATGTATATTATGTACATGTACATATATATGAATGTGAGATATATATATATATATATATATATATATATATATATATATATATATATGGCAACTTACTAAGATAAAGGAAAATAAATCTTTAATAAGATGTACAACCCACTGAGGGTTTTTGGTGTTTGTATATATAGGATTTGAGAGATGACCACTCTACATTGTACAACTGTATGTGAATTCTTCTCTGGAAGATGCTAATTCTCCTGCTCTGAGTAGTAATACATATTTACAATTCTATTTCTAGGGATGAGACTCCATGAATTCACTTTCACTTTCCGAGACAGTTTTAATGTCCTTATGCTAATGTAGAACTCTGCATTTTAAATGTCAATGTCATGGTAAGCCTATTCTCCTCTTTTATTCATGTACATAATTAATTTTAACCTATATATAGACAGTATTAGTTTTAACACGATTTGTTAGTTTCTGCTTTTAAATGGAATATGCTACATTTCGATTTATATATCAATATTGTTTGATTAAAAGTTACCACTTTTCATCTTTTTCTAACATTTAGACTCAACAGTTTAATTTTGAGCATCTGTCAATTTTTGAAAGCTAGAAACAGTCTATCAGAATGGGAAGGTCAGAGGCCTTATTGGGTGAGAATATTAATAGAATACATGTGCTATGAAAGTAGGGGATAGGGCTGGAGAGATGGCTCAGCGGTTAAGAGCACTGACTGCTCTTCCAGAGGTCCTGAGTTCAATTCCCAGCAACCACATGGTGGCTCACAACCATCTGTAAAGAGATCCGATGCCCTCTTCTGGTGTGTCTGAGGACAGCTACAGTGTACTTATATATAATAAATAAATAAATCTTAAAAAAAAAAAAAAAAAAAGAAAGTAGGGGATAGAAGTGTAAGCACAGTAAGGAATGGTGATATATAAGGAAGTGTAGGGTTTGGATAACGAAAACAAAAAGATAAATAAATATCTATCATTTTCAGATCTAACTACTTTGCACACTAATTTAAGAATGTAGTAGTGGCTATTTAGAAGGTGGAGTGATTAAAGTAATGCAGTGCTCTTGTAGCATATGAAAGTTTTGTTTCCAGTACCCATGTGTGTGACCCAAAATTGTCTGTAACTCCAGCATCAAGGAATCTGATGCCTCTATACTCAGAGGGCACTTGAATCCTCATGCACTAAATACATGGACATGGACATTAAAATCAAATCAAATATTTTAAAAGTATAATTTATAAGAAAGAATACTTTAATGTCATGTACCATACATACATAGACAATGTTTCTCCCATAAGACAAGGGTTGTTAACTGAAAATCTCAGTGCCAAGTGTGAGATATTTCCCTATGACTAAAGGAGGCTCCAGAGGGTCCTAACACAAAAAGAACATCTCCACTGCTCTTAGTTGTCTCCCTGAACCAAAGAGTATGACACTGTATCTGAAGACAAATATGATTCTGGCTGTAGCAAATGGAGAAATTATGTTGGAATTGACCTAGAAAATTTCCTTCCTGCTGGGTACTTTTCATTGTCTTTGTACCTGATGTGCAGCCTTCTGTGAAAGGAGAGTTATTGGTAGTTTTACCCAGCAAGTTATATTGAATGCTATAATGACTATTTGGCCGGCAAAATGTGTCTACTGGTGTAATCATTGCACAAAAGTTCTTGGAGCAACCAATTCCCTTTATAATAGCTTTAAAGCTTGTACCAAAAGAGAAAAGAATTCATGGCTGGAAATGTAAACTTGGTAAAAAAAATTGGCTGAGAAGCTGTTAGAGCCAAAGGTTTGGGAGTATCCAACTGCAGTTTGATTTTTTAAGGATATGCTATCAAACTGTTTTTTAAATATATATGTTTGTACATATACATTCGTGTTCTTCACTTTGCACATTAAAAACTTCTATGTGCAGAGGACATCAGAACATGCATGACTCATAACTTGTCCAAGTTCTCAGAATGAATGTTCAATGCTCATCCCTAAGTGAGGTATCTATAAATCCCTTGCAAGTTTCTGGTAAACTAGAGAAAAAGAGATTGAATGAATGAATTGAAATGAGTGCTAGAAGATGCTGTCTTCTGAACATGACATGGACAAGCTGATCATGAAATCAGAGAAGGTACATTGAACTTAGATAATGACTTGTTCAAAGTTCCCAGGTGAAGTGTGTGGGGAACTGGGGTAGGTAAGATCAAGAGAGATGGTACATGGTTAAAGAATATGTTAATAATATTTATAAAAAAATAAAATCCACCACCTTTCTAAAACTTTGACATTTTCTACCCAATAATATAGGCGCTTTTAGTGTTTTATTTTTTATAAACGTTTATAAATCGTTTATAAACGATTCTTCGCTCTATTTCACTTCCACTACTGTGTCAACTAAATATACCTGTTTAACAAATTATATTTAAGTATACTTGGGGTTTACTGTATAACATTTTATACTACTACAAATTTCCTTTAAGTATTACATGATTCATAGGGAATAAATGCTTAGGAAGCAAACATTTTGACTCATCCCCTCTATTATTTCTGCAACTAACATGTGTTTTACTTCTTGTGCAACAAATCCCTTATTATGTCCTCACTACTTTTTCTTATTTTAAAGGAATTTATCAGCTCGGCCAATTAAAATGAGGGAAAGAGTGTTCTCTGCATTCATTATCATTATCATCATATCTTGTTCTGTACATTTATATTTTAGGTTCAATTAACATCGGTTGTTACATTACATGTATCCTATATTTTGAATTCCTTTAACATTTTTTATAGTACTCAAAAACACTGAATTTATAATCTTTTTTTCTGATTCTTTAGAAAAATATGTAACTTTACTTAACTACCTTTGTGAGCTATCAAATTTAGTCCTTGAAGGGGTGTGGTGGTGTTGGTGGTGGTTATGGTGTGTGTTTGTATTTGTGTGTGCTTGTGTGTTTGTATAATGCTCTTTTTTGTCAGCATTTGTAAGCTAGCATCTCAATATCTTTTGCACAGCATAGTTCCTAATGAACGTTAAATAAACAGTACAGTGCCCTATTTTCTTTATGCTGAGTTATTTTTCAGAAGGTCAAAGATGTTATACTTTTCATTATTTATGTTATTTGGCATTTGAAGATGTAATGGATGTCATATCTTTAAATATATTATATACAGCAGAATAATCATAAATATTTAAAGTCTTTGGCATTGTTCACAACTCTTGGAGGCAAAGTGATTTATTCATAAATTACCTCATGTAGGAAGATGCTGTGGGCCTCAAATTTTGTTCTAACAATTGTGTACTATAATGTCTCTGGCTCAACTTTAGCACAAGGCAACATACCCAGAGTATAAACACAATTCTCAATCTGCTGAGATATCCCCACAGACCTGAGGAATTCAGAAATGAATTTCAAAATTCTGCTATAAGTCATGAATTTTTTTGAAAATAAAAGTGTAGGCTAGTTAATTTCATGACACATTTCAGAAGTGAAAAGTTAATGAACCTTTTTGAGAGGCCAGGAATCAAGGAATAATACCACATACTTACAGTAAGTGAGTAGAAAGAGCAGGTGGAAACTACAATGTCCTCGATAGCTTCTTAGACATTGATCCTTGGGCAGAGAATATCTGCATTTGAGATTCCCATGGTTGGCAAAATCAGCTAGATAGTCTTTAGAAATAGAAAAGTCCAATTCAGAGGTATAGGTATTGTACTTGGAACGATATGTTGTTCTGGTACAAAGAAAAGACAATTAACTTGACAAGAATTTTCATAAGATTTAATAAAACATCTATATGTGGAAGAGCAGTGTGAGATAGAGAGGAGAGAAAGGGACCAGAGAAAGAGAAGGAGAGGCAGAGAGAAAGTGAGAGGGACAGTGACAGAGTGAGGAAGGAGAAAGGGGAGAGAGAGAGAGAGAGAGATAGAGAGAGAGAGAGAGAATATGAATGAGTCATCCCATGAGAGTAAATGTGATCCTTCATTAACATTAAGGGAAAGTTACTGTTCTTATGTAGATTGTCCTTTATGAGGGATGGTGATTTACTAGACATGAGTAGCTCATCACTTTCTTCTGTATTATATTTTATAGCATCATTCATCTTTCCCTGAGGTTGGCCATTTGTGATGAAACATCTGTCACCATGAGGAGTTAGACCCTAGGTATTCAGAGAAAGTGTTAGAAGTCACAATGTCAGTCTCCAAGTATTCAGGATCTGTTATTAGAAGTCCAGAAGTCCTCAGTAGTCATTAACTGATGCTGCTGGCAATGCCTGATATCCACAAGAGAACACCATAAAGAGGTTAAGTAACTTATTTGCCTGAGTCCAGCTACAGTGTGGCTCACGGCCAACAGAGGAGGTTTGGAGTCAGTGAAAGAAGAAAACTGACATGATCTGAGGGTGAATCATGATCCTTGGGAGTTTATTTAAAAATCTAAACATTTGTATTCTATATTTGTACAATTAGCCATAGGTAATATGGAAGGAAGACTTAATGGTTTCATGAAGACTACTATCGTTCCACATACTGCTCTTAATCAATTTTAGCCCTAGTTGTCAACATGCAGAATGTAGGAGGCAATCAAATCTGTCTTAGTATTTTTCTTTAAAGGAAAAGCAATAAGTTGAGCCAGCATCTAATTTCAAATTGTTCTCAAAGGTTCAATAAACCTGTAAAGTGCCCCTTTACCCTTCTTCCTACAAGTTCTGCACCACTGTGGTCAGTCTCTGTGCTCAGCGATAGTGAACACTGAGTCCGGAGAAACAAACCCATAAAGAAAATTTTCATCATCTCAAGTGTTTTTGCAGTGTTTTTCTGCCATGTGGCATAATAAGCATTAGGTTGTTTTCTAATTACCTTCCATTGTGCCTTAGTCTTAAAATATGGGCCTTACTCTTACATACCCTTCCCTAAGGTAATGTCCTGATACCTTAATTTTTTTCTAATATGCCATATCTTCTTTTTTTATTGGATTTTTTTTTATTTACCCTTCAATTCTTATTCCCTTTTCTGGTTTCCCAGCCATAAGGCCCCATCCCATCCCACTCTGCTTCTTCTATAAGAGTGTTCCCCCCTCCCACTCCCACCACAACATTGCCCTACACTGGGGGGGTTTAGCTGTGTCAGTATCAAGGGCTTCCCCTTCAATTCATGTCCAACCGTGCCATCATCTGCTACATATGCAGCTGGAACCATGAATCTTTCCATGCATAGTCTTTGGGTAGTGGTTTAGTCCCTGGGAACTCTGGCTTGTTGCTATTGCTCTTCTTATTGGGTTGCATGTACCTTCAGTTCCTCCAATACTTTCTCTAATCCCTCCAATGGGGACCCCATTCTCAGTTCAATGGTTTGCTGCTAGCATTCTCCTCTGTATTTGACATGCTCTGGCTAAGCCTCTGGGGAAAGAGCTGTAATAGGCTCCTGTCAGCATGCACTTCTTAACTCAAAAATATGAAACACATCATGAATTTGTGTGTCATCCTTGTGGAGGGTCCATGATGTATCATTCCAATTTTAGTATATGTACTGCTGAGGCAAGCAAATGCCATACCATCTTATCCTTCAATGTATGTTCTTGTATATGAAAGATTTTTAACAGAATCTGCATCTTGTAGGATATATCAGTTCTTGCCATTCATCCTGACAGTCACTTACACAGGAAATTAATGACAGGTACTATTGTATACATATTGACTGAACTTTTGTCCTCAACTGTCAAGGCCCCACATTCTGGGTCTGGGCTCATTGTTTCTCTTGATTACATTCTTTCATCCTTGCCAGCAGATGCTTAAAGTTTCCTGAAACCATCTTTCAGTTAATAAATCTTTACCTTCTCTATTCTTGGTGCAAACAGGGGTGTGTTTTGGGGATTCTAGTGTAGGAGTAGACAGAGATATAGTACTATATGGTCCCATGATGGTGAAGTTTTTTCCATTGAATTATTTTGATTATAGAGATAGCTGTTGTATATACTCACATGGTCTTCCAAGGCCCATACAAAATTTGCCAGAGGGATTAGGAAACTCAAAACACATAGTGAATCATCAAAGATGAAAGTAAAATTATGATGTGATCTAGAATCAGTGATGTTGATAGGCTGGAAAATTTCAAGCAGCAGTGGTCAACATGTGGTCCATGTTCATTGTTAAGTAGTTGTACTTGAACATTAAGTAAGCCGAAGGTGAAAAATAGGATTAAGAAAAAGAAGCAATAAGAAGAAAGAGAGCCTAATCTAACAGAGAAAAGGTACCCAAAAGCTGTCCTAACAAGAAGATCTGTACTAATTCCCGAGTTATACACTGTCAGGTTGAATCTTTTGTTTGATTTTTCAGAGATTTTCCCCCTATTTCTTTTGAATTATTGATGCAGAAACAAAAAAGTTTCGTTAATAAGGGCATATGCAGGTCTGACTTCTGCAGAAAGGTTATCTAGGGTTTTTCTTGTTTTGGAGGACCATTTCTGTCAAGAGCTGAGGCGTTGTTTGTACATCTTTAGTAGAGACTGTGGTCTTCTAGGTTATGGGATAGGAAAGGTAATTCTTAATATTAATTTTTGCAGCTGTGATCATCCTTGACCAAAATAATTCTCTGAGATTATTCCAAAGTTGCCCACTTCTGACCAGTTTCTGCCTAGAGCTACAGACATTTTGTTTTTCTTATATTTTCTGCTAGGGACTAAACATAGAAATTTCTTCTTTAGAGAAGTTCAGATGGAGAAAAGAATCAGGGATGGGAAATCTTCTAAATCTCTTAAGTATGGCACCCTCTTGAGTTTTAGGGCTACATATAAGTCTTAGCCACACAGAAAGTAGTTGCCTTTCTCATTAAGTGTTACTCCACTGCTTGGTTTCTGAATCTAAATGAACTATAATCTGGTGTAATTTACTAGGATAGAAAAGTCCTACGGTCTGAGGAATAGAATCATTCCTCTCTGGTGTTTGCAGAAGTGATTGGAATAAAGGAGGGGCATTTCATAAATATGCCCATGATCAGCTTCCATATCTATCCAAGCACTTTCATTGGTTTTTAACTTTCTCCTCCTACCATTCTTTTCACCTCAGGCAAATTCTGTTATTTCCTTTTTGAAATTTTGGACAAAACTTCATACTGTATCCTTTGGTAACCTGCATTTTCTCATATAGACATGGCTCATCGGTCACTCACAGATCTCTGTCTGTCTCTGCCTTACAAGGACTGAAATTATACTGCAAAGCCACTATGCTTATAATTTTTAATCAATTTCTTTCATAACTTTACTTTTTGTTATTTCAAAAAAGTATTTTAAATGCATATGGGTATTTTACCAAAAACCATGTTCTGTGTAACATGTGTAAACCTACTGGATTTAGAGTCCAGAAGTGTTGGGAGTAATGCCCTTCAAATCCTCCATTATTGATATTATTATGATGGTTGATTAAGTATGACTGGGTTAAATGAAAATCCCTGGCCAGCTGCAGAACACTAATACAAATCTTATGGTCAAGATGAATAATGATATGATAAAGTTGTGACCTTGCTGAGAAATACATCTGACATCAAGATACCCAATGTGATGACCTGCAACCTTTCTGAAAAAACAACATCCTGCTGATCAATTGATATGACAAACCTGTGACCTTTCTAACACCATGTCAACACTAGCCAATTCTCTGACCACACGAATACTGTGTCCTTGGCCTGACTAAATGTTTCATACTTCCCCCCTCCCTCGGTTACCCCCTTATGGTATAAATTCAGCCTTGGGAAAAAATAAAATTGTTGCCTTGATCGAACTCTTGTCTTGGCCTCCTTCTTTATGTCTCTTTTCCCCACATTCTCTTCCAGGTACCCTCAGGACCGTTGTTGATCAATGGCGCCCAGCATGAACTGTTTGGAGGTCTCCTGGAAGAGAACATTGTCCCCCATGAGTAGACAGGCCTGTCTTCCTTGTTTGGTTGAGCCTTTGCTCCCTCTCGGAGCTTTTGCCCCCCTAGGAGGTTTTGCTCCCCCTCAGAGACTTTGCTTCCCACCTTGGAGCCTTTGCTCCCCTGCTTCTGGAAACCATGGGCTGCCCGACCTTGGTTAAGAAGCTTAGTGTGTTTCTCCCCAGACGACACAGATCTTAGTGGTGAGAGATGAGACAAGCATTCTACAGTCACCTTTTGTGACAGGACTCAGGGAGTCACTCAGGACATGAAGAATATGGTTAAGAAAAAGATTTAAAGAAATTATTATACTTTGTAGGAAATATTTGTCCATAGTTACCCCAGGAGGGAACAATTGACACAAAAGATAGTGCAGAGTTAGTTACTGTTTTATGGGCCAGCTAATCCTGTTGCTGAAGTCTGCCCTTTGTAATGAATAAAAGTTCCATGCTTTTTGGGTTCAAGGTTGCCTCTCCCTGCATTGGTGAGCAACCCCACATACGTGGAATGAAAACCATATACACTCATGCTACTGCAGCAGTCACTTTGTCAATCTGTGCTCTGTGGGTGGTGCTCGAGTCCTCTACTGTAGAGGGGTTAGTGTCCCCTCAGTGGATGCTGTGGGTCCTGTGACGGGCTTATGGCTGTGACAGGAGGACATGTTAGTTGTCACAGGCCACAGGCCCTAAAGGATGCTCTAGGAGAAAGGAATCTAGAGAAAACTCTAGAATCCCTTTGGGAGGTGGGATCAGACAGTCCACCTCATCCCAGAAGCAGCTAAGGTTAAGCTGATGTTTGGGCCACGTACTGAATGCATCAGGCATCTGTGGAAATTGCATATAGGATGCATTGTCTTCATCTTGTTTGTCTAGTATGATTTCTGTGATATAGTCGAGAATCTTTTGGCTTTTGTTTCACTTTTGGACTTGGACTGACAACTGTGTTTGAAATCATGCACTGACGACTGGGTTTAAAATCATGGACTTAAGACTGTGTTTGAAATCATGGAACTGTTTGTGTTGTTTGCCAATGAGTTTTACTTGGTCCTCTTGGTGCTTAACTTGGGAATGATTTGCTTGAGAGCAATTATTTTCAACCTGGGAGTTTTGTCTTTCTCTCTTGAGCCTCCTCCCCAAGGAGAAATGCCTCTCCCTTTGCTTGCCTAGTCCAGTCTAGCTACTTTTAACAGTTCATGACACATGTCTATGGACTCCAGGTTAGCGAGTGATCATGTCTGAAGCAGGAATCCTGATGAAAGGATGTCCCTTTTGCTTAGGCTTTCACAGCTTCTAAGGAAGGGACAGCACAGAGTAGGGAAGTGTGGGGCTAAGGGTGGCAGGTGAGCAGGCCTACTAGCAAGCAAGTTGCAGGCTGCTCATGGGCAGTGGCACAGCTCAGGCCAAGCTGGCAAAAGAGGAGTCTCAAGGCAAAGGGGCTGCTGGCTGGGGCTAGCGCTTTGACAGCAAATAGATAGTAGAGAGTTAGTGGTTGTTTTAAAGATTATTATGAGCCCTGAAAGAAATTCCAACGGCTATCTTCAGTAGCCAGACTTTCAACACTTGCTCACAGAAGGAGATCGTTCATTAAGAGAAGTTTTTGAGGGAGCCTGCCTTATCTGCTAGACCTATTCCAAGAGAGGAGTCAGTTTCCAACATTAAGTACATTCCCTGTTAGTCATCATTGACGTAGAAAGTGCCTCTGATCCTATCCATGAAGTAATTAGTTCCTGCTCCTTTGGTAAAAATGCCCCAGATTGAGGGGCAGGCGCCCCTAAAATAGTTTCAGAAACTTTGCAGCACACTGAGAGGAACTTTGATTTGCCAGACAGAACAGGCTTTTTTCTAGGATGATTACAGGAGAAAATCTTGGCACCAGCTCTTCAGCTTACTCCAACTGGAGGCTGTGGCCAAGGTCAGGATCAATGTTTTCTTTTCCATGGCCCTCCAACCCAGTAAGACAGCTTGATGAAGGGCAAATACTGAAGTCCTGGAATTCAGAGGTACAGGGGAGGGCTGTAGTTCTATTAAAGGTCAGTATTACAGTGTTAGCAACTTCTTTATTGGTTGTAAGAGGCAGGAAGCCCAACTCAATTGTGACCCCTGCCTCAGGAATGTCAGCAGAAAGTCCTTATAACAAGTTACCTTTAACTATAGCTTGCACTCTGATACCCAAGGCTTCAATCAGATCACACCCCCCTGGGTGAGCCTCCTTCAATACTCAGAAGCTATCTTCTCCTGGTCTTTTGACACAGGTCACCAGGCATGTCAGACAGCCTGGATAACCCCCCCCAAGTGAACAAGCCATACAATACTTTCATCAGTCTGTTGGCATCTAGCACCCAGGTCCTAACCATCTCTCCATCCTTTTGTAATTCTTACTGGAACCCTAGGGTCATTCTGAGGCTGAGTCTCTTGAAAGGCAGAGCCACTAACCTGACACTGAATGGAGGTACTCCTTAAGGGAAAGTCTAAGTCCAGACAGACAGCCGATAACCTGCCCCTCTGCTTGCCTTTCTGTTTTATAGGCACAAGGCTTGTACTTATGTATGCAATGGCCTTTTTGTCCCAAGAAAGCTTCCTCATTTAGCTGTGTGACTGAATGCTACTTGTCACCTGATCTGTTTGTTCCACCAGCTCTCAGCAGGCCAACCCCTAGCTTTCTTGCCTGGCCCCTTTCCTCTGTTCTTAAGAATTTTGTCACCAAATACACTGTTGTTTGACTTATAATATCACCTGCCCTGCTAATATACATGTCCCAGATTCCTGTTATGAAAGTTCTAATTCTAAAACAAGGGGATGGTACATCCCCGTAAATATTAAATTTACCTCCACTATTTGAAACCAGGATTGGACACGTGGATATACTTGGGGCCATAGAATGTTTCAATCAGGTGCCAACACAGGGATTATATTTACCATAAAATTGTTAAAACAGTCTGTACATTCCTACTCCTTGGCTCCTGGCACTCATCCCAAGAAGAAGCCCATGGAGGGGGTGAACACAGCGCAGAGCACACAGGCAACTTCATCTACAGCCTGCACTCCACTGAGACGAGGTGCTTTCTCGAAGAACTGCACCACTTCGAGTCCATTGCCATTGCACAAGAAGAATTGAAAGCTCTACCACCCAGTCCAGGACAGATGAGATATGTATTCTTCCATAATGAGATACCTTTCATAGGGTTTGGATTTTTAGATAATGCAATTATGATTGTTGTAGACCCAAATTGAATTGGCTATTAACATTATTTTCGGAATTTCAACAATGGCACTCAATATGTTATCTTTTCCTTCTATGTATCAACATATTATTAACTTTCAGTCATTGATGCTGTCCTGTACTGACATGGGGTTTGCTTATTTCTTATATGACATGCACGGGATACCTATGCATGTCTTTATTTTTTATTATATGTTTATACTTCAATGCTGAGGTTTATCCAAATTATTTGAGATGTTTAATATCAGTTAAAATTGTAATTCTCTGCCTGGTGGCATCCCTTCTATGATAGTTCATGGTAAACATTTACAATCATATAAATTCACTCAATTTTTAAATTTCCACATCTATCTAAAAGAGAGCAGAGTTTTAAGTATATCTGACTATTTTAATTTTGAACCATACTGTCTTTAAGGGGCAGAGGTTAATCAGAAAAACAATTGTCTGGTCCCTCTTTTACATAAACCATACATGCTAACAAATGTACTTCTTTCTGATTGGCTTTTGACTTTTAATTTCCCAACTTTGAGCAATCACACTGAATTCTGGTTTTTAAGAGAAAGAAAGTGTATGGATACTTCATGTGTGTTAGAATATGGTTAAAGACAACATGAAAAAGGTCATAAAATGATTAGAAAAGAGAAAACAACAAAGAGATAAAGCTGAGAACTGGTATCAAAATTGGTTTGCCACCTCCCCTTGGTTTTCCACCCTGCTTCCCTCTCTGTTGGACCCCCTAATAGGCCTTCTTTTGCTTATATCTTTTGACCATTGGACATTTAATCATTTGACCAGCTTTATTAAACAACAGGTAGATAATATGGCAGCAAAACCTATTCAGGTATATTATCATAGGCTAACTATTGAGGATGCCTTAGATGAGGGTCAAGCTCACCTACACATCTCCTCCTAGCCCAGGCAAGGACACTTTTGTCCTTCAGCCAAATGAGGCCAACATTCTTTTCTGCCTGATGTCCTGATGTTTTTGCTCAAAAGTCAATGAATTGTCACCCCTGCGTGCTGAACTGGACAGTCAATGATGGGAAAGAGAGTGATATATACACGAATAAAGGTTCTAAGACAGGAAGGCTGCTATTAGTTGCTGCCTTATCCCATGACAGACCCTGGCCACAAGGTTCTCTTGGCCATGTGACAAATATCACTCCATCCTAAGACAGAAGCAGTTCCTGAGGGGCTCATTACAGGACAGCACACACATTTAGTCACCTTTTCACTTGATTATAAGAAAGGGGGAGATGCTGGAAGCGATATGTTGAAACCCTCCAATATTGATGCTATTATTATGGTTAGTTAAGTATGACTGGTTTCATGAAAAATCCCCAGCCAACTGCAGTACACTAATAGAAATATGGTGGTCAAGATGAATAATGATATGACCTTGTGAGCTTGCTGAGAAATTCATCTGACGTCAAGATACACAATGTGATGACCTGCAACTTTTCTGAACAAACAACATCCTGCTGACCAATAGATATGACAAACCTGTGACCTTTCTAACATCCTATCAACATCAGCCAATTCCCTAACCACATGAAAAGCATGTCCTTGGCCTGCTTAAATGTTTCATACTTCCCCTCTCCCTCTGTTACCCCCATTACGGTATAAATTCAGCCTTAGGAAAAAATAAAATTATTGCCTTGATCAGACTCTTATCTTGGCATCCTTCTTCATGTCTCCTGTTCCCCATTCTCTTCCAGGTAACCTTAGCACCATTATTATTTTATTCCCTGTAACTAGAATTAGTTATCTAATTAGAATCAGCCACCTCATGGATTCTAAGACTTGAGTCATGGTCTTTGAAAGAAAAGCTGAATAATTTCTGCAGCCCCATTAATTTATTTTTTTCTTTTAAGCTTGATAATGTACATGATGAATTTTAGGCCTTTTAATCTCCTATCACCTTGTCAACTCATTAAAGGCCATCTCCAGCTCAATTTTCTTTCCAAGGAATCCTCATATCTTCAGCATGTTTGATACGTAAAATGCTGCTATCACATCAGGGATATAGGATAGATGTGTGGAGGGTTTGCTTATTTTCTGGTTCTTCCACAGAAATCTAAAGGAGGCACCAGAATGAATCCATGACAGACTCAACTATGTGCTTTCTTGTTGGGGACAGGACTGCTTGACTAGGCAAAGCCTGAGAAGGGCTTGACCTTTTTAAAGAGAGACCATGTCCCCAGAAGACTGTTGTTTTCATCAAGGAGAATATCTTGCAGTTTAGTGATTCACCTTATGTCCTTGTGCACTTCCCAGTACTCCCCCCGCCCTAAGCTTCAGTTCCTGCTTCAATTCCTGCTTCAGAGCTTTAAATGCTGTATATTACTCTCAAGAAACAGACCTTGACAAGGACACTGCTTGGTCTAGCTCCTCTTTCTCACCCATTCTCCCGCAGGTATGGGTCCCCCTCTACCCCCACAAATAACTGGGTCCCCGCTGGTGGGGGTAATTGCTTCTCTTGAGATTACAGCATGGTAAAGGGTTCCACATCTGTCTTTCTGACCATGTCTAACCACCACCTCTGCAGAAGCTATCTTCCTACATCTCTACCTCATGCCTTCCCTCTCAGATGCAAGTTTTTGCATTAAAGGCTGAGGCTGCTTTGGCAAGTTCCAAATGCTATATGTTTTCCTTTTATTATATATGCTAACTATTAGAGGAAGCAGTTTTTGTTAACCTATAAGAAAGCAATTATAGAAATATGAAGAACTCTGCTGTGAACCAATAGTCTGGATGATTGGAATTTCTCAAACCTGGTTTCAGAGGATCCCTGTGTTGGAATCTGAAGTGGTAAAATATCAAAACATTTTATTAATTTCTACTAAAAATTATTGAAAAAACTGTTATTGAATTTAAAGAAGGTAAGTAATTAATGACCACACATTTGAAAAGGCCTTCCTCAGTAGTTCTTAGAAAAAGTGACAGGTAACTTGAATATATTATGAGTTAGAAAGTTAGTTTAGTTATTAAGGTCATGCAACATTCTGGTAAAGGACATCATTTAGATCACAAGATCTACTTCAGGGAAATCACACGACCTATAACTACAGATCAAGTGTATTTGTCATTAAGTACCTCTTTAGGTTTCAGAAGGCATCTAAATGTGCCTTTTACAAAAAGTACCAAGTGGGGATATGCATATGTGTAAATAAATAAATAAATAAATAAATAAATAAATAAATAAATGTAAAGAAAATGTTACTAGATGACCCGGAAATTAAATTCATATGTGTATATATACATATATTAAAGAAATTATTAAGGTATAGCAAATAAAATAAATCTTAAATAAAGTGCACAATTTGCTGAGGTTATTTTGCTTGTATATATAGGATTTCAGAGCTTACTGCTCTACATAGTACAACTGTATGGGAATTCATTTCTGGAAGATGCTAATTCTCCTCTTCTGAGTACTTATTACTTGTTTACAGTTCTGTTTTTAGGGATGGGACTCCCTGTATTAACTTTCATTTTCTGAGACAGTTTTAATGTTCTTAAGCTAATGTAAAACTCTGAATTTTAAAGGTCAATGTCATGGTAAGCCCGCTCTCCATATATATATTTAATTTTAACTTATATACACAATCATAGTTTTAACATAATATGTTACTTTCTGCTTTTGAATGGAATATGCTATATTTCAATTTATATATCAATATTATTTGATTAAAAGTTACCACTTTTCATCTTTTTCTAACTTTTTAGACTCAACAGCTTAATTTGGAGCATCTGTCAAATTTAGAAAGCTAGAAACAGTCTATGAGAATTGGAAGGTCAGAGGTCTTATGGGGTGAGAGTTTTAATAGAATACATGTGCTATGAAAGTAGGGGATAAATGTCTAAGCACAGAAAGGAATGGTGATATATAAGGATGTGTCAGGTTTGAATCATCAAAAAAAAATAAAAATCTATCATTTTCAGATCTTACTACATTGCACACTAATTTAGAAGTGTAGTAGTGGCTATTTAGAAGGCTGAGTGGTTAAAGTCTCATAGTGCTCTCATAGCAGATGAAAGTTTGGTTTCCACCACCCATGTGTGTGACACAAAACTGCCTGTAAGTCCAGGATCAAGGAATCTGACACCTTAGCCTCAGAGAGCACGTGAATCCATGTGCTTAACTACATACACAGACAAGGACATTAAAATCAAATCAAATATTTAAAAGGTATATTTATGAGAAAGAAGTCTTTAGTGACATGTACCATACATGGAAGACAATGTTTCACCCATAAGATATGGGGTGATAACTGAAAACTCAATGCCAAATGTGAGATATTTTCCTATGACTCAAGGATGCCATAGGGGATCCTAAAACATAAAGAACATCTCCACTGCTCTTGGTTGTCTCCCTGAACCAAAGAATAAGACACTATATCTGAAGACAAATTTCATTGTGGCTGTAGCATATGGAGAAAGCATGTTGGAAATGACCTAGAAAATTTCCTTCCTGCTGGGCACTTTTCATTGTCTTAGAACATGATGTGCAGTCTACTGTGGGAGAAAAGTTATCAGTAGTTTTACCCAGCAAGGTATATTGAATGCTGTAATGCCTATTTGCCAGGCAGGATTTTTATACTGGTGCAATCATTGCAAAAATGTTCTGGGAGCAAAAATCTCCATTTATAGTAGCTTTGAACCTTGTACCACAAGAGTAAAAGAATTCATGGCTGGAAATGTAAACTTGGTAAAAAAAAAAATTGGCTGAGAAGCTGTTAGAGCCGAAGGTTTGGGAGTATCTAACTGGAGTTTGATTTTTTAAGGACATGCTGTCAAACTGTTTTTTAAATATTTATGTTTGTACACGTACATTAGTGTTCTCCACTTTGGATATAAAAACGTCTATGTGCAGTGGGCATCAATCCATGCAATGTCTCATAACTGGTCCAAATGCTCAGATTGAATGTTCAATGCTCATCCATAAGTACGGTATCGATAAATCCCTTGTAAGGTTCAGGAAAACCAGAGAAAGAGAGATAAAATGAAAGAAGTGAAATGGGTGCTGGAGACCCGGTGAGAGAGAGACCCAACCGCCTGGTCAGGTGGGCACTCCTGAGGCTGCAGAGCAGAAGAGACCACCAACACTGCTCACCCCTGCCCACATCCCTGGCCCAAGAGGAAACTGTATAAGGCCTCTGGGCTCCCGTGGGGGAGGGCCCAGGAGCGGCAGGACTTCTGCGCCTGAGACACCGCCGGATCCTGAAAGAAACAGACCGGATAAACAGTTCTCTGCACCCAAATCCCGTGGGAGGGAGAGCTAAACCTTCAGAGAGGCAGACAAGCCTGGGAAACCAGAAGAGACTGCTCCCTGCACACACATCTCGGACGCCAGAGGAAAAAGCCAAAGACCATCTGGAACCCTGGTGCACTGAAGCTCCCGGAAGGGGCGGCACAGGTCTTCCTGGTTGCTGCCGCTGCAGAGAGCCCCTGGGCAGCACCCCACGAGTGAACCTGAGCCTCGGGACCACAGGTAGGACCAAATTTTCTGCTGCAAGAAAGCTGCCTGGTGAGCTTGGGACACACGGAAGCAGAATTTCTCTAGGACCCCGCACGGTCTGTGTTTACCGGAAGTCCCACACCCGCGGATCCCGGCCCGCAGCAGCTCTCTGCTCCCAGACCCGGTGAGAGAGAGACCCAACCGCCTGGTCAGGTGGGCACTCCTGAGGCTGCAGAGCAGAAGAGACCACCAACACTGCTCACCCCTGCCCACATCCCTGGCCCAAGAGGAAACTGTATAAGGCCTCTGGGCTCCCGTGGGGGAGGGCCCAGGAGCGGCAGGACTTCTGCGCCTGAGACACCACCGGATCCTGAAAGAAACAGACCGGATAAACAGTTCTCTGCACCCAAATCCTGTGGGAGGGAGAGCTAAACCTTCAGAGAGGCAGACAAGCCTGGGAAACCAGAAGAGACTGCTCCCTGCACACACATCTCGGAAGCCAGAGGAAAAAGCCAAAGACCATCTGGAACCCTGGTGCACTGAAGCTCCCGGAAGGGGCGGCACAGGTCTTCCTGGTTGCTGCCGCTGCAGAGAGCCCCTGGGCAGCACCCCACGAGCGAACCTGAGCCTCGGGACCACAGGTAAGACCAAATTTTCTGCTGCAAGAAAGCTGCCTGGTGAACTCAAGACACAGGCCCACAGGAACAGCTGAAGACCTGTAGAGAGGAAAAACTACACGCCCGAAAGCAGAACACACTGTCCCCATAACTGACTGAAAGAGAGGAAAACAGGTCTACAGCACTCCTGACACACAGGCTTATAGGTCAGTCTACCCACTGTCAGAAATAGCAGAACAAAGTAACACTAGAGATAATCTGATGGCGAGAGGCAAGCGCAGGAACCCAAGCAACAGAAACCAAGACTGCATGCCATCATCGGAGCCCAATTCTCCCACCAAAACAAACATGGAATATCCAAACACACCAGAAAAGCAAGATCTAGTTTCAAAATCATATTTGATCATGATGCTGGAGGACTTCAAGAAAGACATGAACACACTTAGGGAAACACAGGAAATCATTAATAAACAAGTAGAAGCCTACAAAGAGGAATGGCAAAAATCCCTGAAAGAATTCCAGGAAAACACAATCAAACAGATGAAGGAATTAAAAATGGAAATAGAAGCAATCAAGAAAGAACACATGGAAACAACCCTGGATATAGAAAACCAAAAGAAGAGACAAGGAGCGGTAGATACAAGCTTCACCAACAGAATACAAGAGATGGAAGAGAGAATCTCAGGAGCAGAAGATTCCATAGAAATCATTGACTCAACTGTCAAAGATAATGTAAAGCGGAAAAAGCTACTGGTCCAAAACATACAGGAAATCCAGGACTCAATGAGAAGATCAAACCTAAGGATAATAGGTATAGAAGAGAGTGAAGACTCCCAGCTCAAAGGACCAGTAAATATCTTCAACAAAATCATAGAAGAAAACTTCCCTAACCTAAAAAAAGAGATACCCATAGGCATACAAGAAGCCTACAGAACTCCAAATAGATTGGACCAGAAAAGAAACACCTCCCGTCACATAATTGTCAAAACACCAAACACACAAAATAAAGAAAGAATATTAAAAGCAGTAAGGGAAAAAGGTCAAGTAACATATAAAGGGAGACCTATCAGAATCACACCAGACTTCTCGCCAGAAACTATGAAGGCCAGAAGATCCTGGACTGATGTCATACAGACCCTAAGAGAACACAAATGCCAGCCCAGGTTACTGTATCCAGCAAAACTCTCAATTAACATTGATGGAGAAACCAAGATATTCCATGACAAAACCAAATTTACACAATATCTTTCTACAAATCCAGCACTACAAAGGATAATAAATGGTAAAGCCCAACATAAGGAGGCAAGCTATACCCTAGAAGAAGCAAGAAACTAATCGTCTTGGCAACAAAACAAAGAGAATGAAAGCACACAAACATAACCTTACATCCAAATATGAATATAATGGGAAGCAATAATCACTATTCCTTAATATCTCTCAATATCAATGGCCTCAACTCCCCAATAAAAAGACATAGATTAACAAACTGGATACGCAACGAGGACCCTGCATTCTGCTGCCTACAGGAAACACACCTCAGAGACAAAGACAGACACTACCTCAGAGTGAAAGGCTGGAAAACAACTTTCCAAGCAAATGGTCAGAAGAAGCAAGCTGGAGTAGCCATTCTAATATCAAATAAAATCAATTTCCAACTAAAAGTCATCAAAAAAGATAAGGAAGGACACTTCATATTCATCAAAGGAAAGATCCACCAAGATGAACTCTCAATCCTAAATATCTATGCCCCAAATACAAGGGCACCTACATACGTAAAAGAAACCTTACTAAAGCTCAAAACACACATTGCACCTCACACAATAATAGTGGGAGATTTTAACTCCCCACTCTCATCAATGGACAGATCATGGAAACAGAAATTAAACAGTGATGTCGACAGACTAAGAGAAGTCATGAGCCAAATGGACTTAACGGATATTTATAGAACATTCTATCCTAAAGCAAAAGGATATACCTTCTTCTCAGCTCCTCATGGTACTTTCTCCAAAATTGACCATATAATTGGTCAAAAAACGGGCCTCAACAGGTACAAAAAGATAGAAATAATCCCATGCGTGCTATCAGACCACCACGGCCTAAAACTGGTCTTCAATAACAATAAGGGAAGAATGCCCACATATACGTGGAAATTGAACAATGCTCTACTCAATGATAACCTGGTCAAGGAAGAAATAAAGAAAGAAATTAAAAACTTTTTAGAATTTAATGAAAATGAGGATACAACATACTCAAACTTATGGGACACAATGAAAGCTGTGCTAAGAGGAAAACTCATAGCGCTGAGTGCCTGCAGAAAGAAACAGGAAAGAGCATATGTCAGCAGCTTGACAGCACACCTAAAAGCTCTAGAACAAAAAGAAACAAATACACCCAGGAGGAGTAGAAGGCAGGAAATAATCAAACTCAGAGCTGAAATCAACCAAGTAGAAACAAAAAGGGCCATAGAAAGAATCAACAGGACCAAAAGTTGGTTCTTTGAGAAAATCAACAAGATAGATAAACCCTTAGCCAGACTAACGAGAGGACACAGAGAGTGCGTCCAAATTAACAAAATCAGAAATGAAAAGGGAGACATAACTACAGATTCAGAGGAAATTCAAAAAATCATCAGATCTTACTATAAAAACCTATATTCAACAAAATT
This sequence comes from Rattus norvegicus, assembly GCF_021556685.1. Taxonomy (NCBI): domain Eukaryota; kingdom Metazoa; phylum Chordata; class Mammalia; order Rodentia; family Muridae; genus Rattus; species Rattus norvegicus. Next base: position 41,348,184 of record NC_141541.1, read on the forward strand.
TGAAAATCTTCAGGAAATGGACAATTTCCTAGACAGATACCAGGTATCAAAGTTAAATCAGGAACAGATAAACCAGTTAAACAACCCCATAACTCCTAAGGAAATAGAAGCAGTCATTAAAGGTCTCCCAACCAAAAAGAGCCCAGGTCCAGATGGGTTTAGTGCAGAATTCTATCAAACCTTCATAGAAGACCTCATACCAATATTATCCAAACTATTCCACAAAATTGAAACAGATGGAGCCCTACCAAATTCCTTCTACGAAGCTACAATTACTCTTATACCTAAACCACACAAAGACACAACAAAGAAAGAGAACTTCAGACCAATTTCCCTTATGAATATCGACGCAAAAATACTCAATAAAATTCTGGCAAACCGAATTCAAGAGCACATCAAAACAATCATCCACCATGGTCAAGTAGGCTTCATCCCAGGCATGCAGGGATGGTTTAATATATGGAAAACCATCAACGTGATCCATTATATAAACAAACTGAAAGAACAGAACCACATGATCATTTCATTAGATGCTGAGAAAGCATTTGACAAAATTCAGCACCCCTTCATGATAAAAGTCCTGGAAAGAATAGGAATTCAAGGCCCATACCTAAACATAGTAAAAGCCATATACAGCAAACCAGTTGCTAACATTAAACTAAATGGAGAGAAACTTGAAGCAATCCCACTAAAATCAGGGACTAGACAAGGCTGCCCACTCTCTCCCTACTTATTCAATATAGTTCTTGAAGTTCTAGCCAGAGCAATCAGACAACAAAAGGAGATCAAAGGGATACAGATCGGAAAAGAAGAGGTCAAAATATCACTATTTGCAGATGATATGATAGTATATTTAAGTGATCCCAAAAGTTCCACCAGAGAACTACTAAAGCTGATAAACAACTTCAGCAAAGTGGCTGGGTATAAAATTAACTCAAATAAATCAGTTGCCTTCCTCTATACAAAAGAGAAACAAGCCGAGAAAGAAATTAGGGAAACGACACCCTTCATAATAGACCCAAATAATATAAAGTACCTCGGTGTGACTTTAACCAAGCAAGTAAAAGATCTGTACAATAAGAACTTCAAGACACTCAAGAAAGAAATTGAAGAAGACCTCAGAAGATGGAAAGATCTCCCATGCTCATGGATTGGCAGGATTAATATAGTAAAAATGGCCATTTTACCAAAAGCGATCTACAGATTCAATGCAATCCCCATCAAAATACCAATCCAATTCTTCAAAGAGTTAGACAGAACAATTTGCAAATTCATCTGGAATAACAAAAAACCCAGGATAGCTAAAACTATCCTCAACAATAAAAGGACTTCAGGGGGAATCACTATCCCTGAACTCAAGCAGTATTACAGAGCAATAGTGATAAAAACTGCATGGTATTGGTACAGAGACAGACAGATAGACCAATGGAATAGAATTGAAGACCCAGAAATGAACCCACACACCTATGGTCACTTGATTTTTGACAAAGGAGCCAAAACCATCCATTGGAAAAAAGATAGCATTTTCAGCAAATGGTGCTGGTTCAACTGGAGGGCAACATGTAGAAGAATGCAGATCGATCCATGCTTATCACCCTGTACAAAGCTTAAGTCCAAGTGGATCAAGGACCTCCACATCAAACCAGACACACTCAAACTAATAGAAGAAAAACTAGGGAAGCATCTGGAACACATGGGCACTGGAAAAAATTTCCTGAACAAAACACCAATGGCTTATGCTCTAAGATCAAGAATTGACAAATGGGATCTCATAAAACTGCAAAGCTTCTGTAAGGCAAAGGACACTGTGGTTAGGACAAAACGGCAACCAACAGATTGGGAAAAGATCTTTACCAACCCTACAACAGATAGAGGCCTTATATCCAAAATATACAAAGAACTCAAGAAGTTAGACCGCAGGGAAAGAAATAACCCTATTAAAAAATGGGGTTCAGAGCTAAACAAAGAATTCACAGCTGAGGAATGCCGAATGGCTGAGAAACACCTAAAGAAATGTTCAACATCTTTAGTCATAAGGGAAATGCAAATCAAAACAACCCTGAGATTTCACCTCACACCAGTGCGATTGGCTAAGATCAAAAACTCAGGTGACAGCAGATGCTGGCGAGGATGTGGAGAAAGAGGAACACTCCTCCATTGTTGGTGGGATTGCAGACTGGTAAAACCATTCTGGAAATCAGTCTGGAGGTTCCTCAGAAAATTGGACATTGAACTGCCTGAGGATCCAGCTATACCTCTCTTGGGCATATACCCAAAAGATGCCTCAACATATAAAAGAGACACGTGCTCCACTATGTTCATTGCAGCCTTATTTATAATAGCCAGAAAATGGAAAGAACCCAGATGCCCTTCAACAGAGGAATGGATACAGAAAATGTGGTACATCTACACAATGGAATATTACTCAGCTATCAAAAACAACGAGTTTATGAAATTCGTAGGCAAATGGTTGGAACTGGAAAATATCATCCTGAGTGAACTAACCCAATCACAGAAAGACATACATGGTATGCACTCATTGATAAGTGGCTATTAGCCCAAATGCTTGAATTACCCTAGATCGCTAGAACAAACGAAACTCAAGACGGATGATCAAAATATGAATGCTTCACTCCTTCTTTAAATGAGGAAAAAGAATACCCTTGGCAGGGAAGGGAGAGGCAAAGATTAAAACAGAGACTGAAGGAACACCCATTCAGAGCCTGTCCCACATTTGGCCCATACATATACAGCCACCCAATTGGACTAGATGGATGAAGCAAAGAAGTGCAGACCGACAGGAGCCGGATGTAGATCGCTCCTGAGAGACACAGCCAGAATACAGCAAATACAGAGGCGAATGCCAGCAGCAAACCACTGAACTGAGAATAGGTCCCCTATTGAAGGAATCAGAGAAAGAACTGGAAGAGCTTGAAGGGGCTCGAGACCCCAAAAGTACAACAATGCCAAGCAACCAGAGCCTCCAGGGACTAAGCCACTACCTAAAGACTATACATGGACTGACCCTGGACTCTGACCCCATAGGTAGCAATGAATATACTAGTAAGAGCACCAGTGGAAGGGGAAGCCCTGGGTCCTGCTAAGACTGAACCCCCAGTGAACTAGTCTATGGGGGGAGGGCGGCAATGGTGGGAGGGTTGGGAGGGGAACACCCATAAGGAAGGGGAGGGGGGAGGGGGATGTTTGCCCGGAAACCGGGAAAGGGAATAACACTCGAAATGTAAAATAAATAGAAACAAAAAAAAAATAAATAAAAATAAAAAAAAAAAAAAAGAAATGGGTGCTGGAGGCTCCTGTCTTCTGAACATGAAAAGGACAAGGAGATCATGACTCAGTGAAGGTACATTGAACTTAGATAATGAGTTGTTTGAGGTTCCCAGGTTAAGTGTGTGGGAAACTAGGGTAGGTAAGATCAAGAGAGATGGTACACAGATAAAAGAATAAGTTAATAATATTTATAAAAAAAGTAAAATCCACCACCTTTACAACACTTTGCCATTTTCTGTAGAATAATATAGATACTTTTAGTGTCTTATTTAGTATCAGGTATAAAGGTTTTGTAATTCTATTTCATTTCCAGTACTGTGTAAACTAAATATACCCATTTAACAAATTATATTTCAGTATTCTTGGGGTTTCCTATAAGAAATTTTAAACTATTACAAATTTCCTTTAATTATTACATGATTCATAGGGAATAAATGCTTATGAAGCAAACTTGTTGACTCCTCCCCTCTATTATTTCTGCAACTGACATGTGTTTAACTTTTTGTGCAATAAATTTCTTATTAAATCCTCACTACCTTAGTAAAAGAATATATCATCTGGGGCAAATAAATATGAGGGAAAGAGTGTTTTATACATTCATTATCATTTTATCATCATACTTTGTTCTCTCCATTTATGTTTTAGGTTCAATTAAGATCTGGTGTTACATTAAATGTATCCTATATTTTGAATTTCTTTAACATTTTTATAGTACTCAAAAACACTGAATTTATAATCTCATTTTCTGATTCTTTAGTAAAATTTTAATTTGCCTAAACTCTATTTACTAGCTTTCAATTTTAGTCCTTGAAGGTGTGTGGTGTGGTATTGTATGTGTGTGCGTGCATGCAAACATATGTGCAAGGCGTGTGTGTGTGTGTGTGTGTGTGATGCTTTTTTTATATCAGCACTTGAAACCTGTCATTTCAATATCTTTTGCACAGCATAGTTCCTAATGAATGTTAAATAAACAATACAGTGCCCTAATTTTTATTCTGAGTTATTTTTCAGAAGGTCAAAAATTTTATACTTTTCATTATTTATGTTATTTGGGATTTGAAGATGTAATGGAAGTCATATCTTTAAATATATATATATATATACACATATATATGCACATTAATCTACATCAACATAATCATACATATTTAAAGTGTTCGGCATTGTTCAAAGCTCTTAAAAGCAAAGTGATTTATTCTTAAGCTATAACAGGTAAGAAGATCCTGTGTGACTCAAATTTTGTTCTAACAGTTGTGTACTATGATGTCTCTGGCTCAAATTTAGCACAAGGCAGCACACCCAGATTATAAACGCAATTGTCAATCTGGCGAGATCTCCCCTTATACCTGAAGACTTCAGAAACAAGATTCAAAATTCTGTTGTGATTTTTTTTTAATTCAAAGTATCCGCAAGTTGATTTCGTGACAAATTTCAGAAGGGAAAGGCTAATGAATATTTTTTAGAGACCAGGAATCAAGGAATAATACCACACACCTACAATAAGTGAGCAGAAAAAGGAGGTGGAAACTACAGTCTACTTGATAGTTTATTAGACAGTGATCCTTGGGTAGAGAATATCTGGATTTGAGATTACCATGAGTGGCAAAATCAACAAGATATTCTTTAAAAATAGAAAAGTCCAATTCAGAGGTATAGGTATTGTACTAGGAATGATGTGTTGTTCTGGTAAAAGGAAAAGACAATTAACTTGACAAGAATAATCATAAGATTTAATAAAGCATCTAGATGTGGAAGAGAAGTTTGAGAGGGAGAGGAGAGAGAGGGAACCAGAGACATGTACAGAAGGAGAGGCAGAGAGAAAGGGAGTGGGACAGGGTGAGGAGGGAGGAAGGAAGGGGGGAGGGAGAGTATATGAATGAGTCATCCCCTGAGAGTAAATGCTCATTCCCTGAGTGAATTTGATCCTTCTTTATCATTAAAGGAAAAGTCACTGTTCTTATCTAGATTGTCCTTCATGTGATATGGGTGGTTTACTATACATTAGTAGCTCAGCACTTTCTTCTGTATTATATTTTATAACATCATTCATCTTTCCCTGAGGTTGACCATTTTTGGTAAAACAGCTGTGGCCATGATGAGGAGTTAGACAATAGGTGTTCATAGAATATGTTAGAAATCACAATATCAGTCCCCAAGTATTCAGGATCTGTTATTAGAAGTCCAGAAGTCCTCCGTAGTCATTAACTGATGCTGGTAGCAATGATTGATATCCACAGGACAACACAATAAAGAGGTTAAATAACTTGTTTGACGGAGTCCAGCTCAGGGCTCAGTGTGGCTCAGGGCCAAATGAGGAAGTGTTCAGTCAGTGAGAGAAGGAAACTGCCATGATATGGGGGCGAATCATCATATTTGGGAGTTTACTTAAAAAATCTAAACATTTGTATTCTATATTTGCACAATTAGCCATAGGTAATATTGAATGCAACTTAATGGTTTCATGATGAACATTATCTTTCCACATACTGCTTTTAACCTATGTTAGCCCTAGTTTGCAACATGCAAAATGTAGGAGGCAATCAACTTTATTACAGTGTTTTTCTTTAAAGGAAAACCAATAAGTTGAGAAGGATCCAAATTCTCATCGTTCTCTAAGGTTCAACAAACCTGAAAAGTGCCCCTTTGCCCTTCCTCCTACATGTTCTGAGTCTCTGTGGTCAAATATACTGAACACTGAGTCCTGAGAAACAAAACCACGAGAAAAATTTTCAATGCTTACGTATCATTTTGCAGTGTTTGTACCATATAGCTGAATAAGCATTAGGCTGCTATCTAATTACCTTCCCATGCGCTTTACTCTTACCATATGGGCCTTGCTCTTACATACACTCCCCTTAGGGAATGTACTGATACTTTATTTTTTTTTCAATATGCCATACCATCTTATTTTATTGGATATTTTTTATTTACATTTCAAAACTTATTCCCTTTTCTGGTTTCCCAGTCATAAGGCCCCTATCTCATCCTCCTCTGTTTCTTCTATAAGGGTTTTCCTCCTTCCCACTCCCACCCTGACATTCCCCTACATTGTGGGGTCCAGTTGTGGCAGAACCAAGGGCTTCCCCTTCCACTGGTGCCCAACAATGGCATCATCTGCTAAATGTGCAACTGGAACCATGAGTCTGTCCATGCATAGTCTTTGGGTAGTGGTTTAGTCCCTGGAAGCTCTGGTTTATTGGTATTGTTATTTTTATTGTTGTATGCCCCTTCAGTTCCTTCAATACTTTCTCTAAGCCCTTCAATGGGGACCCCATACTCAGTTCAATGGTTTGCTGCTATCATTCGCCTCTGTATTTGACATGCTCTGGCTAAGCCTCTCAGAAAAGAGCTGTAGCAAACTACTGTCAGCATGCACTTTCTAACTTCAAAAATATGAAACGTCACAAATTTGTGTTTCATCTTTGTTCCGGGGCCGTAATATATCGTTCCAATTTTAGAATATGTGCGGCTGAGGCAAGCATATACCACACCATCTTATCCTTCAATGTATGCTCCTGTATATGGCAGATTCTGAACAGAATCTGCACCTTGTGGGGTATATCAGTCCTTGCCATTCATCCTGAAAGTCTCTTACACAGGGAATTAATCAGGGTCACTATTGTATTCATATTAACTGATCTTTGCCCTCAACTGTCAAGTCCCCACATTCTCGGTCTAGTCTCATTGCCTCTCTCGATTATGTGCTTTCGTTCTTGCCAGCAGATGCTTAAAGATTCCTGAAACCACCTTTCAGTTCATAAATCTGTAACTTCTCTATTCTTGGTGAAAACGGGGTTGTGTTATGGGGATCCCAGTGTTGGAGTAGACAGAGATATAGTACTGTATGATTCCACTATGGTGAAGTTTTTCCCAAAGAATTATATTGCTTTCAAAGATAGCAGTTGTATATACTCACACCCTCTACCAAGGCAATACAAAACTTTCTGGAAGGATAAGGAAACTCTCACAAGACATAGTAAATAATCAAACTTGAAAGTAAAATTATGATGTAATCTACAATCTGTGATGTAGATAGGCTGGAACATTTCAAGCAGCAGTGGTCACCATGTGGTCCATGCTCATTGTTAAATACTTGTACTTGAACATTAAGTAAGCCAACGTTGCAAAATAGGATTGAGGCCAAAGAAACTATAGGAACAAAGAGAGCCTAGACGAACTGAGAAATGGTACCAAAGATCTTTCGAAACCAGATGATCTGTATTAATTCTTGAGTTATCCCCTGTCAGGTTTGAACTTTTGTCTTATTTGACAGAGATTTCCCCCCTATTTCTTTTGAATTATTGATGCAGAAAGAACAAGTTTCCTTAATCAGGGCATATACAGATCTGACTTCTGCAGAAAGTGTGTCTAAGGTTTTCTTGTTTTGGAGGACCATTTCTGTCTGGAGCTGAGGCATTGTTTGTACATCTGTAGTAGAGACTGTGGTCTTCTAGGTTACGTGATGGGAAATGTAATTCTTAATATTAACTTTTGCACCTATTATCATCTGTGACCAAAATAATTCTCAGAGATTATTCCAAATCTGCAAACTTCTGACCAGTTTCTGTCTAGAGCTACAGACATTTTATTTTTCTTATATTTTCTGCTAGGGACTAAGCATAGAAATTCCTTCTTTAGAGAAGCTGAGATGGAGAAAAACATTAGGGGATGGGAAATCTTCTAAATCTCTTAAGTATAGCACCCTCTCAAGTTTTAGGGCTACATATGGTCTTAGCCACAAAGAAAGTAGTTGCCTTTCTCATTAAGTTTTATTCAACTGCTTGGTTTCTGAATCTAAATAAACTATAATCTGTTTTAATTTAATAGGAACAAAAATGTCCTACGATATGAGGAATAGAATCATTCCTCTCTAGTGTTTGCAGAAATGATTAGAATAAAGGAGGGACATTTCAGAAATATGCCCATGGTCAGCTTCCAGATCTATCCAGGCACTTTCATTGGTTTGAACTTTCTCCTCCTACCATTCTTTCCACCTCAGGCAAATTCTGTTATTTCCTTTTTGAAATTTTGGACAAGAATTCATACTGTATCCTTTTGTAACCTGGACTTTCTTATATAGGCAAGATTTATCAGTCACTCACAGATCTCTGTCTATCTCTGCTTTACGAGAGCTGAAATTACATTGCAGGCCACTATGCTTAGAAAGGATCAATATTTTTAATTAATTTCTTTCATAATAACATTTTGTTATTTCAAAAAATATTATTAAATGCATATGGGTATTTTACCTATAAGCATGTTTTGCACAACATATGCATACCTACTGGATTTAGAGTCCAAAAGAGAGCTTTTTATTCCCTGTAACTAGAATTACAGATGATTATCAGCCACCACATGGATGCTGGGACTTGAGTGATGGTCTTTAAAAGAAAATCTGAATAATTTCTGCAGCCCTGTTAATTTATATTTTTTTCTTTTAAGCTTGATAATGGATTTGATGAATTTTAGGCCTTTTAATCTCATATTACATTGTCTGCTCCTCAAAGCCCTATCTAGCTAAACCTTCTTTCCAAGGAATACCCATATCTTCAGCATGTTTGAAATATGAAATGCTGGTATCACATCAGGGATATAGGATAGAATGGAGGGTTTGCTTATTTTCTGATTCTTCCACAGAAATCTAAAGGAAGAACCAGAATGAATTCATGGCAGATTCAACTGTGTGCTTTCTCTTGAGATGACAGCATGGTAAAGGGTGCCACATCTGTCTTTCTGACCAAGTCTAACCACCACCTCTGCAGAAGCTATCTTGCTACAACTCTACCTCATGCCTTCCCTCTCAGATGCAAGTTTTCACACTAAAGGCTGAGGTTGTTTGGCCAAGCTGGGGCTAAATACTATACATTTTCTTTTTCATTATATGGTAGCTATTAAAGGAAGAAGTTTTTGTTAACCTATAAGAAAGCAATTGCAGGTATATGAAGAACTCTGCTGCGATCCAGTAGTCTGGTTGATGGGAATTTCTTAAACCTGGCTTCAGAGGCTGATGGATTTCAACACATGCAGGTGACAGTGCAAAGTGATAAAGAAATGATATCGAGGATGGACTAGACATATCATTTGTTGGATCTGGAAAAGAGTAAATGTTGGGCCTTGTTTACTAAAATATTAAATATATAGAAATATTTTAAATGTAAGAATGTCAAGGTGTTTACATCATTTTAATGCTATGAACCTATGTACCTGTTCCGGAGTCTTCCATGGTCTTTGTGTGTTGTATACATGCCTAACTAGTAAGTTACATACAGATCATGCCTCAAAACATAAGAATAAGAAATGGAAGACTTCTCCATTAACACTGAAACAATTTAGATGAAGGCATTGATCATCTAGGTTTAATCAACAGAGATTTTCACCTTTTCTTCCAGAGTATCTATGTGTAAAGTTCTGTATGTATATAAGTAGGAGAAACTCTCATGTGCACATCACAGACCTTAAGCAATTACACATGAAGACTAATTATCTCTATCACTTCTCAATCAACCAGCTTCCTTGGTAGCTATTTATATACCAAAGTGTATATATATATATATATATATATATATATATATATATATATATATACATACCTTGGTAGATATATATATATATATATATATATATATATATATATATATATTTGGTATATATACATATATACCAAGTTTATATATAAAGTATATACAAAAATTGTCAGTGTCCATAAATTATCATTATCACTCAAGAAATTTCCTAGTCATATTAGAGTTGAATGATCAAACACACACACACACACACACACACACACACACACACACACACACACACACAGTTACCTAAAAATTTAAACATATTAGCAAATAATATTCATTCAGATAAAACTAATGACAACGGATGAATTAAATTTACAAAATAATGTTCTCCCAAAATTATACTTTGTAGCATAAAAAATATTGCCTTATGATATGTGGTAAATCTACACAAAGGAATACTACTTGGTTATCAAAAACAATGACTTTATGTAATTCATAGGCAAATGGAGGGAACTGGAAAATATCATCCTGAGAGAGGTAACACAAACACAGGTAAACACACATGGTATGCTATCATTGATAAGTGCCTATTAGCCCAAATGTTTGAATTACCTTGCAGTTTTTGGATGTTTTTTTTCTCATTAATTTGTGTATTGTTTCACTTTCCATCCTGATCACATTTGCTCCTCTCAATCCCTTCTCCTACCTCCTTTGTCCTCCTCAGCACTGAGAAGTAGGTACATCTGCCTTGGGTACTAACCCACACTTTCACCTCAAGACACATCAAGACTAAGCACATTTGCTCTCACTGAGGCCCAAAAACCAGCTCACAATGGGGAATAGGATACTCAGACAAGCAACAGAATCAGGAGTCCTGCTCCAGTTGTTGGGGAACCTGCAAGAGGACTAAGCAGTTTATCTTCTATATACGTGACACCTCATATATGCCAGTTCTCATCTTCTCTCCAACACATATTCCTTGCACCATCCACCTGTGATGACTATTTTGTATCACTTTCTGAGTGAGATTCAAGCATCCTACCATCAGCCCTGCTTGTTATTTATTTTTGGGCATATGGATTATAGTGTTACTATTCTGTGGTTTATGACTTATTCATACTTATGAGTACATAAAATTCATGGACCTTTGATTTGGGTTATTCTAATCAAGATGGGCTTTTTTTACTTCCATCCATTTGCCTGCAAATGTCATGATGACCTCATTTTTAATAGCTGAGTAGTCCATTGTGTAAATAAACATTTTTGCTATCTATTCTTCTGCTGAGAGACATTTTTATCTATTATGATTAAAGCTATGTCCGTGGCAGACTTATTTATAATAACAGAAGCTAAAAAGTGCCCAGATGCCCTTCAACAGAAGAGTAGATTCAGAAAATGTGGTATATCTACACAATGAGTACTACTCAATCATCAAAAACAATGACTTCATGAAATTCATAGGCAAATGGAATGAAGTTAGAAAACATCATCCTGAGTCAAGTAACCTAATCACGGAAAAACCCACATTGTATGTACACATTGATAAGTGGATATTAGCCCAAAAGCTTGAATTATCCAAGTTGTAATCGACAGGCCAAAGCTCCTGATGAAGGAAAACCAATGTGGACACATCTACTCCTTCTGAAAAGGGGGAACAAAAATATCCATAGTTGGAAATATGGAGGCAAAGATAGAGCAGAGACTTTAGAAAAGGGCATTCAGAGCCTGCCCAACAAGTGGCTCATATGTATGCAGCTACCAAAACTAGATATATTTGATGAAGCTAAGAAGTGCATGCTGACAGGAACTGGATATAGATTTCTCCTGAAAAACACAACCAGAGCATATCAAATAGAGAGATGAACACTAGCAGCAAACCCCACTGGAGAAATTAGAGAAATGAGCTGAAGGGACTTGCAAACTCATAAGAAAAACAATGCCAACCAACCAGAACTTCCAGGAACTAAACCACTAGGGAAAGACTATACATGTACTGACCATCGGCTCCAACTGCATATATAACAGAGAATAGCCTTGTTGGAGCATCAGTGGAAGGGGAAGACCTTGGTCCTGCCAAGGTTGGACCTCTAGTGCAGGGGAATGTTGGGTGGAGTTATAAGGTGTAGTTAATGAGTGGGAATACCCTTTTTGGGAAGGGTGAAGTTATAGGGGGCTTATGGACAAGAAACCGGGCAAAGGAATAACATTTGAAATGTAAGAAAAGAAATATATCCAATAAAAATTAATTAATTAATTAATGAAAAGAAGTATTGTACAATTGACTGTAACCTAGTTCACTACATCTACTCATGTCAAAATGTACCAAATAGTATTCATTGCTAGTCAAGGAAAAGGACATATTTTTTGCAACTTTTCATTCGACATATTTCATTACTTACATTTCAAAGGTTATTCCACTTCCCGGTTTCCTGTCCATAAACCACCATACCCTTTCCTGCCCCTCCCCCATATGGGTATTCCCCCATTACAACCCCCCTTATAGCCACCTCCATACTCCTCTGCACTGGGGATCCAACCTTTGAAGGGACAAGTGCTTCCCTTTCCCCTGCTGACCCAACAAGTCTATTCTCTGCTACATATGAGGTTGGAGCCCTGGATCAGTTCATGTATATTTTTCCCCTAGTGATTTAATTCCTGAAAGCACTGGTTTGTTGACATTGTTGTTTTTATGGGGTTGCAAGCTCCTTCAACTCTTTCAATACTCCCTCTAATTCCCCCTCATTGGGGTCCTATTCTCAGTTCGGTGGTTTGGTGCTAGCTTTGACCTCTGCACTGGGCATGCTCTGGATGTGTCTCTCAGGAGAGATCTCTATCTGGTCCCTCTCAGCATGCATTTCCTAGATTCATCAATCTTATTTAGTTTTGATGACTGTATATATATGGGCCACATGAAGGTCAGGCTCTGAATAGCCATTCCTTGAGTTGATGCTCTAAACTATGCTTCCATATCCCCTTCTATGGATTTTCCCCCCTTTAAGAAGGAGTGGGAGCATCCGCATTTTGGTCATCCTACTTCTACAGCTTTCTGTGCCTGTGGATTACAACTTGTGTAATTCAAGATTTATAGCTAATATCCACTTGTCAATGAGTGCATACCAAGTGTATTTTTCTTTGATTCAGTAACCTCACTTAGGATGTTTTGTAGTTCCAACCATTTGCCTATGAATTTCATGAAGTCATTGTTTTTGATAGCCGAGTAGTACTCCATTGTGGAGATGCACCACATTTTTTTTGTATCGATTCCTCTCTTGAAGGGCATCTGGGTTGTTTCTAGCTTCTGGATATTATAAATAAGACTGCTATGAACATAGTGGTGAGCATGTTTCTTTGCTGTATGTTGGAGCATCTTTCGGGTATATGCCCAAGAGAGGTATAGTTGTGCCATCAGGTAGTGGAATGTCCAATTTTACCAGTTTGCAATCCCACCAATAATGGAAGAATGTTCCTCTTTCTCCACATACTCACCAGCATCTGCTCTAACCTGAGTTTTTAATTTTAGCCATTCTGACAGCCATTTCCCTGATGAATAATAATGTTGAACATTTCTTGAGGTCCTTTTTGGCCATTCGAAAAGTACATAATTTATATACTGTTTTATGATGGTTAATCCTCATTTTAAACTTGACAAGATTTAGAAATAGTTTATAAATACACTTATAGCACCCTCATACAGTGTAGGAGGGAATTTCCATACATATTTAATGAAGGAAGTACACTTGAAATATACCCAACTCTAGGCCATGTGATGGATTTTTGGTATGAACAGAAAATGAATAATAAAGCAAACAAGAAATCTGAGCACTGGCATCCATTTTTGTGCTTCCTGACTATGAAAAGAATATGAATATTACTACACATTCCAGCAACCTTGCATATCCTGCCAGGAGGGGCAATACACCCTTTAGTAGTAAACCAAAGGAAACCTTTACTTCCTAAAGGTGTTTTTGTCTGCTGTGTGGTAACATGGCAGGATATAAAATATAGAAAGGTACCCAATACACGTTTTTACCTAATGTGAATCACATTGAACAAGAAGTCAAAAGTTCAAATTGTACCCCTTTACTTGGGGGACTATCTGGTTCTCAGAAATATTTACAGAATTTTTTCTTGTAATTATACCAAGTTTATAATAATCAAAATATCCTTAATATAGGAACTGTATAAATTGTGTACAAATCACAAAATAAAATAATGTTCAAAAATATGAAGAATGCACATGCATGTAGTAAGATATGACAATCTCAAGCTGACCTATGAGAATATTTAAAAATACAGCAGTGACACTTATTGGGCTTGGAATGCAGCTCAGGGAGCAAAGTGTTTGCCTACATGTAGTTTGATTCCCAAGAAACACACATAAACCAGTAAATCAAACCCTGTCTGTTGGGGTTAGAATTCAAGTCAATAGTAGAAAGCTTCTCTATCAAGATTGAGGTCATGTGTTAAAGTCCAATGTCAGAAGGAAGAAAAGAGACAGTATAAGAGGTGTACATGTACTGTAAGAATTGAAAAATATATCTAAGTGCTTTGGTAAGATTCTTGTGAAACTTCAGACAGAAATCTTTTACTGTAGGAGCAGATATGGAAGCTTTCAAATTGGAACATCATTTGCCCCTTCACACAAACTCTCTCTCTCTCTCTCTCTCTCTCTCTCTCTCTCTCTCTCTCTCTCTCTCTCTCTGTCAGATGGTGTATCATATATTTCAGGCTGGCATTGAACTCTTTGTAGCTGAGACTGAAGAATTCCTCTTTCAGCAACCTTCCTCTCCCAAGTGCTAGACTTACCATTGTAAATGTGTAACACCTCAACAACATCTGCTTCACTATGTTGGTGTCACTTCTAATAAACTGTATAAAAAAAAAACCCGGGTGGGACATTTAAAAAGCAACAACAAAAATAAAAAAATAGAACTCTATAACATAGAGACAAGGAAATTAAAAAGTTTGGGAAAGCATGACAATGAGGGCATGCTTTTTTGACACCAAAGTCACATTACAGTCCGTGTGTGTGTGTGTGCTATGTCTGTGTGTGTGTGTGTGTGTGTGTGTGTGTGTGTGTGTGTGTGTGTGCAACACACTGGAATGGACATTTTGGGAAGACCAGATGTAAATCTGTAGTAATCTGTCCTCATCTTCTATAATTTGGGTGCCTGGAATATAGGTCCTGTCATTAGGCATGACAGAAAAAAACCAGGAATACTAGGCAACCCAACAACTACCTAATTATCTGATTTTAACATTTGAAAGCAGAGACGACTCAGGATATAAGGGACTGAGTGCCAAGCCAGACAACCAACTTCAATTTTCAGACCGAATGTGGTACAAAGAGGTCATGGAGCTCATAAGTTTTTAAGAACATACATCTGTCATTGAATGTGAATAATATGAGCACAAACACAGAGGCTGACACCCATCCATATATTAATAAATGTGAAAATGTTTAAATTGAATTTTTAAATGGCTGAGAAGCACTTAAATAATGTTCAACATCATACTTGGTCATCAGGGAACAGCAAATCAAAGCAACCCTGAAATCCCATTTTACACCAATTAAACTGGGAAAGACCAAAATCTCAGGTGACAGCATATGCTGGTGAGAATATGAAGAAAGAGGAGTACTCCTCCCCTGCTGGTGGAATTCTGAGTTGGTACAACTGAAAATTAAGCTGGCCTTTCCTGAGAAAATTGTAAATAGTTCTATCTCAAAACCCAGCTATACCACTCCTGGGCATATACTGAAACAATGCACCACCCTACCACAAAAACATGTGTTTCACTATGTCAACACAGCCTTATTCATAATAGCCACTAACTCTAAACAACCCAGTTGTACCCCAACCAAAGAATGGATACAGAAAATGTGGTTGGTTCATTTACAGTATGGATTACCATTCAGCTATTAAAAATGAGAATATTATGAATTTTCAGGCAAAGCGATGGATCTAGAAAATATCATCCTGAATGAGCTATACAAAAGGACATGCATGGTATGTACACACTGATAAGTAGATATTAGCCAAAAAGTGCAGGAGACCTATCATACAACCCAGAGATTGAAAGAAGATTTTCAAGAAGAAAGGCCCAAGTGAGGGTGCTTCAATGCCACTTGGAAAGGGGAACACAATACTCATGGGAGGCAGATGGAGAAAAATACCTGAGTGGAAAGCAGGGCACAGGATCATGTATTGGAGAGAGTGCAGAGAAGCCCAGAGAGTCAGGAGAATGAACGGAAATATATAGCTGCCATGGGTAGGGATGGTGAGTGGGAAGAACCTCTAGAATGTTCCAGAGACTTGGGATGTAAAAGGCATCCAGGAATCAATGTGGGTTACCTTAGCCAAAATACCCAACAAAGGGAGATGGAGAGTCCATAATGAAGAGTCCACCTCCTGTAATTTAAAGGGGACCCCAGTAGAGGGATGGGAACACCAACCCACTTTCAAATTTTGGGGCCCAGAATTGTTCCTATCAATGGGAAATGCAGGGACAGAAACAGACCCAAGAGTGAAGGAATGGCTTGTCTATGACTGGTCCAACATGCGATTTTGGAGCCTAGCATGGCTGTCCTTTGATAGGTTGTACATCTGCCTGACTAAGACATATGGAGAAACTTATAGCCAACCAATGGTCTGAGGTCAGCAACCCCTATGGAAGAACTAGGAAAAAGATTTAAGGGGACATAGGGAATGGCAACCCCAATAGGAAGTGAAACAGTGTCAACTAACCTGGATCCCGGATACTGCTACAGACTATACCCCCACTAAAGACCATACATGGGCTATTCTGAGGCTCCTGGGAAATATGTAGCAGAAGACTTACCCTCTTGCCTGGCCTCAGTGTAAGAGGATGTACCTAGTCATGTAGAGACTTGATGTCCCAGAGTAAGGGTTGCCATGAATTGGGGAACATTTTCTCTGAAGTACAGAATAGGGTGGATAAGGTGAAGAACCCTGAAGGGGGTACAAGGAGGAATGGCAACAGTTTGGATGTAAATAAATAAATTAAGTTCAAAAAATAATTTAAACAGCATATAGTTCAAATTAAAATATGTAAGGCTTTCAATTTATTACAGATCACCCAAGAACATAATGATATACATGTAGTCAGAAAACACGATGTAGAAATCATAGTGAGTTGTCCAGACATGGTCAGTAGATTATTCTTTCTGGCATGCTCCAGTGTCAAGACTCAATAAAGAGCACTGAAAAAAGAGCGTTAAAATGATGTCACTGTTTGTAAATATATGACTTTAAAATTTATAATAAATAAAAAATTATTATGACCTACTCAAAAAATTTAGAAGGTATCAAATATATATATTGTATACGAAATAGAGTAAGCAAGCTAAGTTGCTATAAAATTATAAAAACTGATACTGTCTTTTACCCCGAACTAGATCCTACACCACAGTGCCCCAAGATATTTGGTAGATATCCTCATCTCAGTCAGCAAAGCCTCTAACCTGATTTGCTCTATCACATATGACAGTGCTGATGACTTCTCTCTGAGACTCGTAACAATCGCTCTACTCATTTAGTTCCCAAGGCAGGTTGCCTCCATGCCCAAAATATATATCCCAATTCCATGGCAGCCTAGTGTCACCAGCCACCACATACGCTCTTGAAGTTAAATCACCATATGAAAGAACACACAACACCATAACCTCTAACGAAATTGATAAGATTGAAAACATTGCCCACCTAGACATAAAAAGCCCTGTATACATCCATCCCTTAAGTATATTCCTAACACCCTGTAAATATGCAGAGAGGAATCTCAACATCAGCCTCCATGTTCTCTCTGCTGCTTCTTCTCATGCCTCACACCAGTCTCCTCCTCTCTATGAAACTTTTCTGCCATTCATCTTTCCTTCTAGTCCAATGATATACTTTGTTCTATCTTGTACGTGCCTTCACCTGTATGACATATTACAAAGCAATGTCTTGGCAGAGTGGAATGGGATTCCTAGAAATTGTTTACAGTATTGTCTGCACTGTTTAGGTTGTCCAAAAATGTAAACATACAGGTAATAAAAAAGTAAAAAATTTGAAATAGGACTTTAAAATCTATGGAATTAGTAGGAGTAAAGCTAAAAATTAGAAATTTCTTGAAGAATAAAGAAGCACATGTCCATGTGACCACACTGGGGAAATGAACACTGGAAAAGAAGCACTCTCAGCCTGTGGTATCTGACTCTAGTCAGTACATGAAACTGAGAATGTCTGATCTATCACATTAAAATCTGTCTGTGTCTGTGAGATCGTTTCCAGAGATGCGGTAGGTATCTCTGACCTAATAATGCATTTGAAATTTGAATAGATTATTGATAGATATATATCTTACTTCGTGGAAATAAGCCACTTAGGGTCAACCCATAGTGGTTGAAACTTGTCCTGTTCCCTTCCTATTTTACCCTGCTTCCGGAAAGCCAAGAGTTGAACATCTCTGTTCCAATATAGCCTAACATAATAAGGTAAAACTATCTCAAATAATGACCTTAATAAATTCTTTCTCTCAAACAGCAGTTTGTTAGAGCCACAGGAATCAAAAACTTCCTAATATATCCTCCTCAGTGTATGGATTAGATTGATGAAACGGAAGTTATAGTTATCTGGCCACCCTGTCAGATACAGAATCTTCATAGAAGACTGGTCTCAGGACTGGACTCTCTCTTTCAATACTTTTCAAAAATCAGTGCTCAGTGCCCAGTGCTGCGTTCAACAGACAGAAAGTGTTTGTTAAATCAGTGCAGAGAGTGTAGAAGAAGCAACTTGTGCCATTTATCTATTTTGTTGGAGGGACAGAGGGGGAAATGGAAGGAAACCATGATGTGAGAATGAGGGAGTGCCAGGGCTGGTGGGAAGCAGAGAACATCACTCCAGTCTGTTGAACTTTTGAAACATCAGCAATTCATGCTGACCAGGGCTATGAGGTTACAGGAGCACAGGGAAGGAGTAGGGACTCACCTAAAATCCTTCCATACAATTAAGTATCAGCGATGTACCATATTGCAGAAAGGGGTGGCTGAGCAACAGTTTGTTGATACTATAAGACTTCCATGCTCAACAGTCGTAGCGTTGCACTCAGCACAGCTCTGGTTTCCATATACAAATTTTCCATCTGTAGAAGAATGTCAAGAGGCAGAATGTGAATATCAGTGGAAAGAGTTGATGAGTCATTGAAGAGTCAGATGGAAAGTACAATAGAAATACAACCATAACTGAAGTGGGCTCACTGGGACACGATGCCTCAACCATTAATCTAACCCACTGGTGGGACTTCATTTCCAAGAGTGCTGAATGGAATTTTAAAATCCAATTCCTACCACACTAGACTATATTAACCCTGAATTTGCCTAAGTATATCCAGACATCTTTCATAAAATTTTTTTCATCATTTATTTGTTGGTCTGACTATCAGTCAGTGGGAGCCTTTAAGAGAAGGAAAAGAACTTTTCCCTCATACTTTTACCGGCAAAGACATCTTCCTTCAGTTTCTGCATTTGCCATCAGCATCGTGGAGATGGGTTCAATGCTCTAGGACAAGCAAGATTACGTTCAGAGCTCCCAGAGCTTACATACCTCGAGTGGTTACTACAACCCAGGCACAAATCTCATCAGGATAAGTCTGACATATATGTCTTCCAACATAACAAAATCCTGTAGAATCGAAGCTAATACATCTGAAGCACTGCAAAGCTGAAAAGGCAAAAGCCAATGTAAGGGTCTCATTCAGGCTGCAAACTCAAGCACCAATTGTAGCTGAGTTTGTGACTCTGGTAAATAAATAAGCAGTAGCCAGTAAAAGAGCTGGCTGTATGCTGAGATAACACATTCATGGAGGTTCATGACCACAGGAATCTACAAAAAAAGAAAGTTGGAAAATCGATGCAACCTCATACCATGAGAATAGACCAAGTTATCAGAATGAAAAATAGGAGTTCTGGTGTGGGGTCCCTAAAGTACCACACAGCATTATGATTCTAGTGCATCTAAGAGAGAGAGAGAGATGGCAGAAAGGGACAAGAGTCTGACATTATCAAACAGTATTGTATTCAATGCACAAACAACAAAGGGAAGCATCTCTGATACAGGAAATCCTCACAGGAATCCATTTTTAAAGTTAGTATTCTATCATACTGGATTGGATGAATCAATATTTTTACTGTTTTCATCCTGGTAATGAATTTCCTTTCCCACTTACAATCCAAATACAAGCCAATGTGCATGTAAACTTGAGGAACTGAACATGCTTAAGCACTCCAGAGAACAGACATGAAGAGAGGTGGAAAGGAGAAAGAGAGAGAGATGGTGACATGGAGCAGGAGAAAGTATGAAGAGAAGCAACGGAAAGTATCTTTGAGTGCGAACAGATGAAGCAAGGGGAAGAAGTGGATATAGATATCAGAATGAAGCAGGGTCAGTTCTAATGTTATCCTATTTCATGCTAATCACATCCCCTAAACTGTAGAATCAGTGTGTCTGCCTAACAGTGGCAACTACTACCATCTGCCAGTACCTTACCTAGCAGGGAGCTCATGAGCAAAGACAGGCCCAGTGGGAGCAGCAAGATATGTTTTCCCATTGCAGTGAGATTGATCTTCAAACCAGAAATCAGCAGAGAAGAAGACAGAGTACACAGGACCAATATCAGGAAGGCAGGTTAATATTGTAACCTAGGTTAGCATGAGCAGTCAATGGGATACCAGGAAATGGACTGAGCATACAGCCAGAGGGGAGCACAGATTTTTATTAACTTTGTGATGCTAAAATTATCATCTGTAAATCTTCCATTTAGGGAAAACTTAAATTCAAGGAAAACTGTGTCAGAGTTAATATTCCCCTTCGTGCTTCCAGGTCTTTTTCAGGAAGGAAAATTTACTGGCTAAGCCTGCAGGTATTTAGGTGCCTCATTATAATATAGATCTGTCTTGAGCTTTTGTGACCTGTGGCCACATCCTCTACCTGTGGAGAGCCTTGAAGGATTGCCCTTACATGACTGATGGCCACTAATTTATGGAAGGTTGTGGCTAGTGATGGGGGCCTGGTTTCATAGGAGTCAGGCAAAATGCCTACTGACTTTTCAGGGTCACTGGGGAATTTCTAGCTGAGCTCCTCCAGAAACCAGGCCACCTTAAACAGTTCCACAGTTCCTTGTCTCCTTTGGATATGTATGGATAAGAAATTAACATTCTTTGTAGTAGGACACAATGTCAAAGTTTCTTGACCATATTCAGCATGCACCTCTACCTTAAAAATTAACATTCACCACGCAGCTGATCATTAGAAATATTGATAATTCTGACTTTATATAGTTGCATTATCTCATTCACATCTTATCTCCACCATTAGAACCATTATAAAGGTAGACCAGGTTCTAATATGGCTTTTGCCATGACCTTCCAGTCTTGGGACATTATTCTATTTTGAATACCCCAAAAAGTCAGGACTTGCTTTACAAACAGCAAAAGCATTCCAAAATTAGTGACACTTTCCTTAAATGTTGACAGTTCTAACACATCCACTGGCTACCATTCAAATTCTTTTTTTTTTGCTTCATAAATATTAGCTCCTTTTATTTGCATCTACTTTAATAGTTACAGAGTGGTTAATATGTCACAGAGCACTTGTGAGGTGGGGTTGTGAATTTTTGTTCTTGACATTTTAGAACCTGTTTCTAAACCATGTACTTGTACTTTAGGATCAGAGGTGAAGTCCATCCCACCTCATTTATTTTCTTTTTTTTTCTTTTTTTTTTATTAACTTGAGTATTTCTTATATACATTTCGAGTGTTATTCCCTTTCCCGGTTTCCGGGCAAACATCCCCCTCTATTTTGAATACCCCAAAAAGTCAGGACTTGCTTTACAAACAGCAAAAGCATTCCAAAATTAGTGACACTTTCCTTAAATGTTGACAGTTCTAACACATCCACTGGCTACCATTCAAATTCTTGATAATTTTGTGAATGATCATCATCTGCTGGACTTTGTTTAATACTAACTAAATAAAAAAGTTTGTTTTTGGACAACCTTTCGTTGGTTTCCTTCAATTTTGTCTTCTGTCTCTAACTAAGCATTTTCCTTAAATAATATTTTCAGTTCCTCTCAAGGTATTTGCAAATATTTCATACTTGTTTCCTCACACTGTTCCATAAGTTTCCTGTATTGTGTGTTCAAGGGTCTGTTTCCACATTTTAATCTTTATATGTTTTAATTTTGATAATTTGATGTCTATTTTATTTTCATTGATTAATTTTAAAAGATTCTCCTCCAAGCCTTTCTTCCAACTCTCATTTTCTTTCTCTCTGGTTCTCAGTCTGATTTGTCAGCTGTTCTAGCTTTTGCTCTAGGACATTCTGTAGCTTCTGTCTCCAATCCTTATTTTCTTCTTTCTGTACTTTTTGTTCTAGGGTCTTTTCCACTTCCCTTCTCTAACCTCCATTTTCCTCTTTCTCTGTCTTGGTATTTTTCTCACTCTGTTTTACTAAATCTTCTAATTTCCTTTGTACAGATACTAAAATTTTCTCTACGGCCCAGTTTTTTAAGAAGACATAGTAAAACAAGGCACTTAACATTATAATAATGATAACTGGCAAGGTATCAATTTCATTTAAATCCATCCATTTCGAACCGTTTAAAATAGCATCGCATAAAACTCAAAAGGTATCTATTGTTTCTCATCTAAAGTGTCTAAAAAATATTATCATCATAAATTTAAAATTCATATTCCCTGATCTGAAGATTCTTGTTCCTTTGTCTCCCTCTGGTATTTGATTCAGAACACTTCAGTCCTCTCTGATACTTTAATTCACAGAAAAAGGCTAACTGTAGAAAGATCTGCCTTTTCTGTGATTCTGAGCAATTTCTGTTTTGTGTTTGGGTTGCAACCCACAGCATTGGCACCCACCTCATGCCGCCTGTAGTACCAGTAGTTGTCCTGTATCTGGACATTCATGAAAGCAAGTACAGGAAATCTGGCTCCAGGTAGAGATGTTCATATCAGCCTGTGAGAAGGCTATAGCTAACTGCCATTTTTTCGGCTGTTTATCCACAGCTGTGAAGCAGTCATGCCCCCAGGTACTTGGTCCTTCTTTAGGCTCTGGAAACCCCAACTGTGTTCCAGCACTGGTGCTACCTGTGTCCCAACTCTGGCTGGGGTGCCAATTCTGGTTACAGAGAATTGTTTAGGGATTTGGGAGGGAACTTTTCAGTTAGCTCTCTATAGACCTCCTAATCACACTGGATTTTTAATTTCCACCCTGATGCTATAGAGGATAACTCTAGTTGTTTATGTGAGGAGAGGATGTAAACAATTAGTTCAAGTTAGTTTGATTCTAAGCCTGGCTTAAGCTTCCCCAATTTGTTGCTGGAATTTCCAACCCTGTCAATGCCACATAAAAAAAAAAAAAAGAAAAAAAAGAAAAAAAAACACCATCCAGTTAATAAGCAACATGGTTAGATTGGTCAAATATATCACTATAGTAACTTATTCCCCAGCTATAAGACCCCTTGGTACTTGCAGTATCCCCTGACCATACCTGCCACATCTCCTTCACTTCCTACATCCTCCGATCTCCTCTCATTTTCCTCCTTTCATTCTACCTGTCCCCTACACTTAAGCCTCCAGTTCAATCTTCCCATCCACTGCCAAATAATTAGCTTTCACTTTTGATTTACCAGTTAATATGGGGAGGAAATTCATATGGCATAACCTGCTCTTCAGGGGCAACCTCTCTTCACGAAACATTCTTAACATGAGAATACAAACAGCATCAGTCCAACCTAGTACAATTTAATGTTTTGGTTATTATATATTGGGAGGATCTACTTATCTGCTCCAATCTAATTGGTGTTCTGTATGCTTCTTGTATATTTAGAGGAATTTTTGAAGGTTGGGTGTGAGTATTTTCTTCTATGACATTGTTGAAAATATTTTCTGGTCCTCGAAGCTGGGACT
Organism: Rattus norvegicus; assembly: GCF_021556685.1. NCBI lineage: Eukaryota > Metazoa > Chordata > Mammalia > Rodentia > Muridae > Rattus > Rattus norvegicus. The sequence continues at coordinate 41,371,962 of NC_141541.1, forward strand.
CTTCACCTTCTTCTTTTCCTATTGTTTTTAGGTTCCAACTTTTTACAATATCCCAGATTTGCTGAACATTCTGTGTCATGAATGTTTTAAATGTCACATTTTTTGACTAAAGTCTCATTTCTTCTATCCCATCATCTATTCCTGACATTCACTATTCATCTCTAAGATTCTGTTGCTCTATTTTTCCTGGTCTCTTTCCTGATATTTCTCGTTCCAGAATTCCTTTGTATTGTGTTTTCTTTCTTCAAATTCGTTTTCAGCTCTTGAAGAGTTTTATTCACTTATTTCCCATATTTGATGGTATTTAGGCCTCTATCATCTTTAAAAGATTGGATTTTAGGTCATTTTTTGTACATTGGTTGTATTAGGCTATCTAGGTCTTGTTGTAGTAGAACTAGAGGCTCTGGATGTTTCAAATTGCGCTGGTTATTTTTTATTGTGTTCTTTTACTGTATTCTTTTGCCATCTGGTTGTTTGTGTAGGAGCATTCTTTTTAGGATGGGGGAATCTTCTTCTATAATTTTGGTATAACAGGTTTCCGTGAAGGCTGGCCCATCTTTCATGTTTCTGAAGCAGTAAAGCCTTGTGTGGGAAATCTTGTGCTGCATGTTTCTGTTACAGCAGACTTGGTGAAGTAGGTCAGAAAATTGACAAACCAATGGAGCTTGTAGGGACAGCCTGATGCTCAGGGGATCTGTGTCAGGCCCCTGGGTGCTCTGTGGGCAGGGGTTTTGTGGTGGAAAAGTTGTAACCTGGAGGCTCCTAATGCAGCAGTCCTAATGAGCTCAGATGGAGTGATGGACAGACTATGGAGCTCGGAAGGGACAACAGGTAGTTTAGGGCAGCAGGCTGTGCCATAGAGGACATTTTGGTCAGGAGATTAGGGGAGAAAATGGATATAAACTGATTTTTCCTGGTGTAGTAGGCCTGGTAAAGGCAGGCAGAGCAGTGGCCAGACCTCTGAGCAGCATTTTTTTTAAACATGCATTATCAGGATAGGTATTAGTAGAGAGGTGCTCATGAAAATAAGACATTTTTGTTAAAAGACAAAGGATTAGAAGTTCTGAAAACTAGCAGACATGAATGAGCCTTCAGTAAAGCCCTTTAGTGAGAAGAAGACCTGGTGACTGAGAGGTGTCATGACAAAACATCACATTCAAAGCAGCATGGCATCTCTCTGCTGGAGACCATTACCAATACAACCAAGACATTAAAAAGTTAACTTAGTAGTGAAATAATAATAGATATAGGAACTGTGGATAGCATGAGAAGGGGTGGGGTGAGAAAGCATGGGTAGTATTGTGCTTGAATCCATCTGTCTCTTCTTTTTTTGTTTTTCTCTTAAGTGTTGCTTGGTTTTATTTGAGTAGCAGACTTTAGTTACAGCTTCTGTATTGGTAAGTGTTATGCATTTGTTTATGTTATTAAATGATTTGTTTAAATTATCTCTGGTACATTTATCTAGTTCAGTGGAACATAAAATTTTAAAGTATTTTCTCATTATTTTCTGAATTATCTTATTGTTGAATGGTTTCCCTTTTCATGTCTACTATTGGTAATTTGTATCTTCTTGTTCAGCTAATTTTGCTAATAGTTTGTCGATATTTTTAATATTTTTGAAGATAAAACTTTTGGGTTAAATCTTTGTATTTTTATATATTCTTAATTTCATCTATGATTTTATTTCTATGTACCTGTGCCTACTGCTGTAGAAGATAGTCCTATTTCCAAGACCTTCACATTTATCATTAGTGCTATCATAGCACATTTATCATAGCTGTGCTATTAGTTGTAGGTTTTTAATATTTTATATATTTACAACTTACACATATAAAATATCATTTTAGCACAGCCTCCATTGCATCATGTAGATTTTGGTATGTTGTGTTTTCATATTTGTTACATTCTAGGAACTTTATTAAAATTCCCTGCTTGACTTCTTGTTTGTCACAATTATCATTCAGTACTGTGCTTTTTAGTTTTCATGAGTTTGTGTACTTGTATTGTTTCTATTGAAGTTGGCAGCCAGGCTTATTCCAGGCTTATTCCAATATAGTCTGATAGAATACAGCATGTTATTTCATTTTTTCTATGTTGGGGTGGATTTGAATACTACTGTGTGGGTGATTTTGGAGAAAGTTTATATGCTAATGAGAAGAATTCACTATTATTCTTTTTGAATGTTCAGTGGAATATTCTGTTAGGTCTAATTACTTTATGAACCATTGAACTCAAATGTTTCCCAGTTTAGATTCCTTCATATGACTTGAATGTTAGTCAGAGTGGAATATTAAGCTCATCTACAACAATTGTATTGGGGTTAATCTGGATTTTAGATCAATTGTTATGTCTTTTACGAGTTGGTTAGTTTATAATCAAAATTGCAATATTCTGTCAATGGATATTACTTTAATACATATGTAGGGATATTTAATAACCACTTTTGATTACTTTTTGTCCAAATTTTATTTTGTCACTTATTACAACAGCTGTGCTGGCTTGTTTCTTTTTTCTATTTGTTTAGATGTGGGGAATGGTTACAGTTCTGAGTGAGTGTGTATCATTGACATGGCCACAGCTCTATAATACTGTTTGAGGTCAGGTATTGTGACTCCCCCAGAAGTTCCTTTATTTTTGAGTATAGTTTTCACTATCCTGGAATTTTTGTTATTTAAAATGAATTTGCAAATTCCCTTTCTAACTCTATGAACAATTGAGTTGGAATTTTGATTGGAGTTGCATTGAATCTGTAGATTGCTTTGGGCAAAATGACCATTTTTACTATATTAATCCTGCCAATCCATGAGCATGGGAGGACTTCCCATCTTCTGAGATCTTCTTCAATTTCTTTCTTCAGAGATTCGAAGTTCTTGTCATACAGATCTTTCACTTGCTTGGATAGGTTACAAGGAGGTATTTTATGTTATTTGGAATAATTATGAAGGGTGTCATTTCCCTCATTTCTTTCTCAACTTGTTTATTCTTTCAGTAGAGGAAGACTACTGATTTCTTTGAGTTAATTTTATGCCAAGCCACTTTGCTGAAGTTGTTTATCAGGCTTAGGAATTCTCTGGTGGAACTTTTCGGGTCACTTAAATGTACTACTATATCATCTGCAAATAGTAATATTTTGACTTCTTTCTTCCACAATTTCTATCCCTTTGACATCCTTTCCTTGTCTGATTGTTCTGGCTAGTACTTTGAGTACTACACTGAATAAGTAGGGAGAGAGAGGCAGCCCTCTTTAGTCCCTAGTTTTAGTGGGATTGTTCAAGTTTCTCTTGATTTAGTTTTGTGTTAGCTACTGGTTGTTTATATATTGCTTTTACTATGTTTAGCCACGGGCCTTGAATTCCGCGACGTTCCAGGACTTTTATCATGAAGTTGTGTTGTATTTGGTACAGTGCTTTCTATGCATCTAATGAAATGATCATGTGCTTTTTAACTTTGAGTTTGTTTATATAGAAGATTTCATTGATGGATTTCCATATATAAGAAGGATTTGTTCATCCATGAGATGAAGCATACTTGTTCATGATGTATGATTGTTTTGATGTGTTCTAGGATTCCATTTGTGAGAATTTTATTGAGTATTTTTGCTTGATAATATGTACATAATAATAAGAAAAATTGGTCTGAAGTTCTCTTTCTTTGTTGGGGCTTTGTGTGGTTTGATTGTAAGCATAATTGTGCGTTCACAATAGGAATTTGGTAGTACTCTGTTTCTATTTTGTGAAATAGTTTGGACAGCATTGTTTTAAGGTCTTCTATGAAGTTCTGATGGAATTCTGCACTAAACCCATTTGGAACTGGGCTCTTTTTGGTTGGGAGAATTTTAATAATTGCTCCTATGTCTTTAGGATATATGGGGTTGTTTAGATGGTTTATCTGTTCTTGATTAAACTTTGATATCTCATATTTGTCTAGAAAATTGTCCATTTCCTCCAGATTTTCAAGTTTTGTTGAATATACACTTTTGTATTATGATCTGACGATTTTTTTAATTTCCTCAGATTCCGTTGTTATGTCTCCCTTTTCTGATTTTTGTCTATTTGGATACATTCTCTGTGCCCGCTGGTTCTCCTGGCTAAGGATGTTTTTATTTTCTGATTTTTCTCAAAGAACCAACTCCTAGTTTTGTTGATTGTTGAATAGTCCTTTTTGATTCCATGTGATTGATTTCAGCCCTGAATTTGATTATTTCCCGATGTCTACTCCCCTTGGGTGTATTTGTTTCTTTTTGTTCTAGAGCTCTTAGTTGGGCTGCAAGCTGCTGATGTGTGCTCTCTTCTGTTTCTATTTGCAGGCACTCAGAGCTATGATTTTGCCTCTTCGCCATGCTTTCATTGTGTCGCATAAGTTTGGATACACTGTGCTTTACTTTTCAATAAATTCTAAGAGGTCTTTAATTTCTTTCTCTATTTCTTCCTTGACCAAGTTATCACTGAGTAGTGCCTTGTTCAACTTCCATGCATATGTGGGCTTGTTGTCATTTTTATTACTCTTGAAGACCAGAGTTAGTCCATGATGATGTGATAGGTTGCATGTGATTATTTTATCTTCTTGCAGTAGTTGATGCCTTTTTTGTGGCCTATTATACAGTCAATTTTGGAGAAGGTACAGTGAGGTTCAGAGAAGAAGGTGTATCCTTTTGTTTTAGGAAGAATATTCTGTAACTATCTGTTAAGTCCATTTGGTTCATAACTTCTGTTACTTTCTCTATGTCTCTTTTTGATTTCTGTTTCCATATTCTGTCCATTGATGAGAGTGGGGAATTGAAATCTACTATTATTGTGTGCAGTAGAATGTGTGCCTTCAGCTTTAGTAGGTTTGTTTTATGAATGTAGGTGCCCTTGCATTTGGAGCATAGATATTTAGGATTGAGAGTTTATCTTGGTGTGTTTTACTTTAGTTGAATATGAAGTATCCTTCCTTATCTTTTTTAATAACTTTTGATGTAAAGTTGATTTCATTGGATATTAGAATGGCTACTCCAGGTTTTTTCTTTGATCAGTTGCTTGGAGTTGTTTTCCAGCCTTTTTCATTGAGTTACTGTCTATCTTTGTCTCTGAGTTATGTTTTCTGTATGCAGTCAAATGCTGGGTCCTCTTTACATATGAAGTCGTTCAGTCTATGTCTTTTTATTGTGGAATTATGTCTATAGTGTCTATTGAATTCAAGAGGTATAAAGGAATAGTTATTGTTGTTTCCTGTTATTTTTGTTGTTTGAGGTGGAATTATGTTTGTGTGTCTCTCTTTTTTGGTTTCAATGCAAGGATATAACTTTTTCGCTTTTTCTACAATGTAATTTCCCTACTTGTGTTGGAGTTTTTGATCTATTATAATTTATCGAGCTGGATTTGTAGAAAGATACTGTATAAATTTGGTTTTGTCATGGACTATATTGGTATATTCATCTATCTTTTTTTTTATTAACTTGAGTATTTCTTATTTACATTTCAAGTGTTATTCCCTTTCCCGGTTTCCGGGACAACATCCCCCTAACCCCTCCTCTTCATTATGGGTGTTCCCCTCCCCATCCTCCCCCCATTGCCAACCTCCCCCCAACAATCACGTTCCCTAGGGGTTCAGGTTTAGCAGGACCAAGGGCTTCCCTTCCACTGATGATCTTACTAGGATATTCACTGCTACCTATGAGGTCTGAGTCCAGGGTCAGTCCATTTATAGTCTTTAGGTAGTGGTTTAGTCTCTGGAAGCTGTGGTTGCTTGGCACTGTTGTTCATATGGGGGTCTCAAGCCCCTTCAAGCTCTTGCAGTTCTTTCTCTGATTCCTTCAACGGGGGTCCTGCTCTCACTTCAGTGGTTTGCTGCTTGCATTCGGCTCTGTATTTGCCGTATTCTGGCTGTGTCTCTCAGGAGAGATCTACATCTGGCTCCTGTCTGCATGCACTTCTTTGCTTCATCCATCTTGTCTAATTGGGTGGCTGTATATGTATGGGCCACATGTTGGGGAGGCTCTGAATGGGTGGTCCTTCTGTCTCTGTTTTAAACATTGCCTCTCTATTCCACAGCAAGGGTATTCTGGTTCCCCTTTTCAAGAAGATATGAAGCATTCACATTTGATCATCCGTCTTGAGTTTCATGTGTTCTATGCATCTAGGGTAATTCAAGCATTTGGGCTAATAGCCAATAATCAATGAGTGCATATCATGTGTGTTTTCCTGTGATAGGGTTACCTCACTCAGGATGATATTTTCGAGTTTCCTAAATTTGCCTATGAATTTCATAAAGGCATTGTTTTTGATAGCTGAGTAATATTCGATTCTGTAGGTGTACCACATTTTTTGTATCCATTCCTCTGTTGACGGGCATCTGGGTTCTTTCCAGCTTCTGGCTATTATAAATAAGGCTGCTATAAACATAGTGGAGCATGTGTCTTTTTTATATGTTGGGGCATCTTTTGGGTATATGTCCAAGAGATGTATATACCTGGGTCTCCAGATATTGCAATGTCCAGTTTTCTGAGGAACCTAGAGATTGATTTTCAGAATGGTTGTACCAGTCTGCAATCCCACCAAGAGTGGAGGAGTTTTCCTCTTTCTCCACATACTCACCAGTATCTGCTGTTGCTGGAGGTTTTTATTTTAGCCATTGTCACTGAGGTGAGGTGGAATCTCAGGGTTCTTTTGATTTTCATTTCCCTTATGACTAAAGATTGGGAGACTTTTGCCTGCTTCTATTTCTTAAGGTGTTATGGGGTTGTTTAAATGGTTTATCAGTTCCTGATTTAATTTGGTACCTGGTATCTTGGAAATTGTCCTTTTCCTACAGATTTTCAAATTTTGTTGAATATAGGCTTTTGTAGTAGGATCTGATGATTTTTTTGAATTTCCTCTGATTCTGTAGTTATAACTCCCTTTTCTTTTCTGATTTTGCTAATTTGGACACACTCTCTGTGTTCTCTGGTTAGTCTGGCTAAAGTTTACCTATCTTGTTGATTTTCTTAAAGAACCAGACTTTGGTTCTTTTGTTTCTTTGCACAGACTTTTTGTTTCTACTAGTTTTATTTCAGCTCTGAGTTTGAATATTTCCTGCCTTCTACTCATCCTGGTTTTATTTGCTTCTTTTTGTTCTAGAAGCTTTTAGGTGTGCTGTCAAACTGCTCAATATGCTCTCTCCTGTTTCTTTCTGCAGGCACTCAGAGCTATGAGTTTTCCTCTTAGCGCACCTTTCATTGTGTCCCATAAGTTTGGGTATGTTGTACCTTCATTTTCTAAGAAGTCTTTAATTTCTTTCTTTATTTCTTCTTTGCCCAGGTTATCATTGAGTAGAGCATTGTTCAACTTACATGTATATGTGGGCTTTGTTTCCTTATTGTTTTTGAAGACCAGCTTTAGCCCGTAGTGTTCTGATATGATGCGTGGGATTATTTATATCCTTCTGTATCTGTTGACGTCCGTTTTATTACCGATTACATGGGCAATTTTGGAGAAAGTGCCATGAGGTGGTGATAAGAAGGTATACCATTCTATTTTAGGATATAATGTTCTACAAATATCTGTTAAGTCCATTTGGTTCATGACTTCTCTTAATCTGCCTATGTCTCTGTTTAATTTCTGTTTCCATGATCTGTCCATTGATGAGAGTGGGGTGTTGAGATTTCCTACTATTATTGTGTGAGATGCAATGTGTGCTTTGAGCTTTAGTAAGGTTTATTTTATGTACGTAGTTGTCCTTGTATTTGGAGCATAGATATTTAGTATTGAGAGTTCATCTTGGTGGATTTTTCCTTTGATGAATATAAAGTGTCCTTCCTTATCTTTTTTGATGACTTTTGGTTGAAAATAGATTTTATTCAATATTATAATGACTACTCCAGCTTGATTCTTCAGACCATTTGCTTGGAAAGTTGTTTTCTAGCCTTTCATTCTGAGATAGTGTCTATCTTTTTTTCTGATGTGTGTTTCCTGTAGGCAGCAGAATTCTGGGTCCTCATTGCATATCCAGTTTGTTAATCTGTGTCTTTTTATTGGAGAATTGAGTCCATGTCTTCTGCAATTTGACCTTTGACTTTCATACATGTATTAAATAAATAATGTAAATAAAAGAAATATTTATTTAAAAGCATAAAAATAAATGAAATACATAAAAAATCAAATAATTATAGTACCATTTCCATGCTGTTACACTTGTCCTTTCTTAAATATGCCCTGTTTTGTTAAATAGCTCCGATATACTAACTCCCGATCACCAATTTAAAGATTCAAAATATTTGTATCATTTCCATAAATCCATTTGGTGCTTTATTGATTATTTCCTCATATCAGAGTCGGATGTATTACTTTTCCATTATTCTATGTTCTTGTATTGATATAAAAATGTTGTCTCCTCTCTTTTTCATTTTTTTTTTCTTTTCGAGGCTAATGCTAAACACAATTTCCTGTGCTTGCTTTGGGTATGCGATATTACAGAGGTAACTTGAAAGCTATCTGAATGGACTTTGGTTATTATGAATTATATTGTGGTAGCTTGAACAGTTTGTTAATAGCAGATAATCCCCTTGTCATTTGACCTAAGTTTCCAGCATCTATGCTATTTCAATTAGGCCAGACCTATTTACATTTATGTGTGTTGCTGCATATAAGTGGATTCCTACTTATAGCTCAATAATACATTATGATTAGAACAAAATTTAAGCATTTGTTACTTGATGGGTATTTGAGTGATGTCTTAGGCTTTCTATTGCTGTGAATCTTACAGTTCCAGGTAATGGTTCATTTCTGAGGAAATCAGTTCAGAGTCTGAAGCAGGCCAGGTATCTGGAGGCATGAACTAAAGTAGGAGCCAGAACAATGTTTTCTGGACTTTGATTTCCATGGCTTGCTTCATTTGAACTTTTTTACCACTATGACCACCAGCCTAGGTCTGTCAATGGCCATGCTTGGCTAGGTAGTCTCACATTAAACATTAATCAACAAAATTTACCACAGACTAATATAGGGGAGATTTTATCCCAATTAAGTGTCCTTCTTCTCAAATGACTCAGATTGTGTGTAATTGAAAAAAAAACATTAAACATAGCACACGTTTTAAAATGTTCTGCAACATTCAAATGGTCCTGGGTACAAGTTATTTCAGAATGTAACAGTGGTTTAATTTAATTTTTGACTTCCTGTTCTGCAAATGTGATTCTCATTCAATAAAAGCATATGCTAATTACTTTTCTCATTTCCATAATCAAACTCTAGTCTAACACAATTTTGGGAAAGAATGGTTTATTTGGAAATATACTTTGTGGGATACAGTAAACCATAGTAGAAAGGTATTATGACAGGTGTGTGAAGAAATCGGTCATGTTATACTTATAGCCAGAAAGCAGACAAAGATGAATGCAAGTTTTCTCTCTGCATCACTCATCCCTTTTCTATGTAGACCAATACTCCCACTCATGGATTTTCTCACGAACATTTTGAGTGGATCTCCTCAGTTAAGTCTCCCTGGTAAATCCTAGGATAAGTAGTTCGATGATATTCGTTTGGGATGCTGAACAGCGGGGTCCCTATGGTGGACCCTGCTCCTAGTTAGCTGTACTATCTCATGAACTTTACTGTTCAGCAAATGGTCTTTGCATTCGATAATTTTATCAATGATTGATGGATGTGATTCACGCCCTTTTATTTAGTGTTCAACCATGGTACTTCTCAGTCTACATGGCATAAATGTGGTATATTCTCCATCCAAAATTAAGGCATATCTGCAATACTTCCTGGAACATGTTTCCAGCTCCCTAGGAGGATTACTGATGCATGTCTAATAACATCTTAATGTGGGATTATATTCATAGGAAACTTTCAGAGATTTCTCCAGAGGATGGAATAAGGCAATGATTTTGTGTGTAATGTGAGAATTACTTATTGACATCATTTATAAGCATATTGATATTCTTTAACTACTCAAAATTATTCACTTTTCAATCGTATAGTTGTGTTTGACACATTTGAATGAATTTTGAATGAACTTGTGTATAGGGTTTGAAGGGTGAGTCAGCCATCTTTACTTTATTAAATATACACCTATGAATATCCACTTTCTTTTCTACTGAATATGATTGAGACACCATCATTAATTTAGAATTATGTTAGTGTCATTAGAATTATCTAGTGAACACAGTCTTGTAGAAATACTTCAGAGATGTCCCTTTTTTTATTGATTACATGAATAAATGATTACAGGTATTTAGAAACCTTGAAATTAAACAATGTATGTCACTTAACTTTTAATTTTTTTCTTAAAGTTAAGTTTGGATATTAAACTTTCTTTATGTTGCTATATATTTTAAAATCACCTTACTGATGACTAAGAAAACTGCTGATAAGTCACTGATTTTTACTAATATTTATTTCCTATGACCTATGCTTTGCTGTGTCTTACATATATTTAGATGCACAGTTTTTGTTTTACCTCACATATTTGTGAATTTCTGGATACTTAGTATAAAAAAGGAAGTTCAGGGGAAAAAAAGGAGATGCTGGCTATAGTTTATATCACGATAGGTTGTTTATGTATACACAATTACCAAAGAATGAGTTAAAAGATTTTAAAAATAAAATAAAATACTTCCTTGGTATTCTTTTAATATTACCCCACTAGAATAAACATATTAACGTTTGCTGCCTCATCTTTCATCTTGCATAAATGTTTTATGATTTTGTTTTTTACCTACTGAGTCACTTGATTATATCTGTTATTTAACCTGGTTCTAGTTGTATTGAAGGCTCAGGGACAGAGCTTTAATTATCAGTTATATGACAGGGATATATCCCTTACTGTGCATAGATTCATGAGCTACAGTTTGAAAGTTAGTAATAATGCATAAAGTTGTTGAAAGTACATGCCTAACTAAGAAAAGGAGGAGAGAAGAAGGGTACATTTAGAGAATGGGCTCTCTTGGGATATATGCTAGGTTGAAGGTAAAGTATCCCACTGGTCACCCCTTCCAACACTGATTTACATAAAAAATGTCTTGTTCGGGGCATAGACTGTGTGTTCTACCTTGTTCTCTAATTCTAAATCAGAATGAAATGAGAAAACAGCTCATCTACCCCTGCTTTAACTCTCATTGTGGGTGGAATTTCAGCAAAGTAAGAGCCTTACAGAGATAAGGATTGCTACCTATGTCAGACATTCTGATAAACACACATTCTTGTACTTTGTGGAGGTCATGGGTGGTAGAAGGATCAAATTCTCTCAAAGTTGAAATTTAAATCACTAATCCCCTTGTTGCTTGACTCATCCAGAAATACAACTGTCCAGTAGCTCTTTTCCTCCATCCTTTTTTTTTCAGACATCCCTAAACTCCTCAGAGGATGATGTTGGTATTTAAAAGAAAATGAAAGTTTGGGGAGAGATGTATAGACAAGGTGGGCTCATGCTTCTGCAAAAGAACAGTATGCTTCCTTCTCAATACCTCTTGAATGCCCAAATTCTGGGGTAGGAGACCTTTGAGCTCTCCTCAATTCTTCTTTTTTTTAGTGAAATGAAATGACTCACCATACTGTAGGTCAGATGATCAGCAGTATTCATTTCTATTGATTTATCAGAGCCATCCCTCAGATCGCATATGATGCTTGATTCTGGACCCCAAAGGAACCTGTTACTTTTGCTTTTCCAGTTTTATCTCTGGCATGCTTCCAGTCCACTATGTTCACCTCTGAGGTGATAGTTCCTGTGATACCAAAAATGAACAAAGGCCTTCTGTTTAACTTGATGGCAGCTTCTTCTGGAATAAGGGCACAAAGTCTCAAGGTGATGGATTTTGCTTTCTTTCAAGTGCTATGCACTTCCCTGTCCCCGGGGAAGAGGGGTAGAAATAAGGAGAATATGCTTTCTGGTTAAAGCAGGAAGGTACTCTCAGTGAATCTACTGTTTATCACTGTCTCTAATTCAGACAAAGTAACCTCAGAAGAGAAAGTATACGTTTGATGGTTCTATGCATGGTTTTCTAAAAATTCCTTTCAAGGAATTTCTAGGTGTACATAGTCCCGTAGACATAATTTGGGCCTTAAACATCCAATTCACAAAATTGGGATTGGAGTACTGGCTGTGAGCAGATTAGAGTATGAGGGAGGAAGGCTAGAGGAATGATGTTATGCTTCTCAGTAAAGATGACAAATCTCACTGGAGTCTGAATCCTCATTTACTGAGCCACTGACGTGACCAGAACTCACATTTTGACCCTTGGTTACTTTTTCTCTGGGTGCCTGGATTCTGTACGGGTTCCCGGAATGTTCTCACATGTGCTTTAATAAAACACTGACCTTGGGAAATAAGGCCAATGAAAGTAAAGGTTTCAAGTCAAATCTTTCTGCAACAAATGTTAGAAGCCTAGCCAATCTTGGCCTGTTCCGAGAACAGCCCTTAGACCTTGAACCTCCTCCTGTGCTCTTACAACACTTAATGCTCTTTCCCAAAACTGCCCAAGCCCTGAAACCAGCTTGGACTCTGCAGAAGATGTACATAGTTGGATGGCTCACTTGGTCATAGAGAAATGCTCTCTGCTCGTCACTACCCTCTGTATATCCTACCCTTTTGGAGATTCTGATTGCCTTCCTTCTCTCCTCCTATAGAAAATCCCCTGGACTGGGGAGACACTAATGCCAGTCTCAAAATGATGAGACCCCACAAGAATTCACGTAAGACTGTCCGTGCTGTAATCACTCAAGGTTTATTGATAGGAACCAGTCAATTGAGGAATCTTACAGGCATCCCTTGGGTCCCTCCACACATCCTGGGATGTCTCCCAGGGCAGCACACTCAGTGAGCCCCTAGGTCATCTACCAATATTCACACTCCTCTGTCTCCTCCTGAGACACAAGCTTCCATCTCTACCCGAGATATGAGCTACTGCAAACAGCAGTACTCACAAGCAACTACGGACCCAGTGTTCAACCAGCACAATACACAAAGATACAACACAAAGAACCAGACACTATCTCACCTCCAAGTGGGTCTTTGGAAAGGAGGGAGGTTGCTAATCCTGAAGGAGCTTCCAGATATAAGACCCCCAGAACAGGGAGACCATCACTCAAGCCTCCTGATGACACAATCCCCAAGAATTCAAAAAAGACCTTCCTTATTGTAATCACATAAGGTATATTGATGGAACCAGTGCACCAGAGTCAAGACTCATATCCCACGCAGGGGTAGAGGAGTTCAAACCCAGTAGCTGAGAAAGGGGGTATTTAAAGGAAGAAGCCACAACCCAAGGGGTATGGATGGCGTCATTGGAAAATGTCAAGAATGCCAGTGAAAAATGATGCGGAGCAGCTTCCTGTCTCTCAAGATTGATTTTAAGATAGTAATGTAACTTTATGGTCAGCTAGTTCCTGGGTGAAGCTTCCTGTTATCTTTACTAGGTCTGGATCATGCACTTAAGGTCTTATCTTAAGCCCTTTTATCTAGCTCCTGGGAGAGCAGGCTCAGGAAATGTGACCTTTTACCTACTTACAGGCAGAGAAAGGGGTGTGAAATTTGAGGTATTTAGGACTTCTTAGGTATGAGATACCATTTTAGCATTTTTAAACTTCTGATTTCTTTGTGGCATTTTTTTATTCTTTTATTATCCCTGTGGGAATGACAGATGACATACTCTTCTTCCTCAACGTCATACTGACCTTTTATCCACAACTGCAAGAAGACTGAAACTAGCACTGTTATTAGATGGTGGATCTTCAACAGTGACTATGACAGAGCTGACACCCTGCTCCTGATGATCAGTTCTGTGATACATTTTCCATTGGTTTATTGATCCATCTAACCATAGCTCGACCATCTTCCTGCAGTCTTATTCAAAGAATTTCATGTGTGTTTTGTACTGCTCTGGTGTGAGTAGAGCAACATAAGTGATACCAAGGCATGGTGATGCATACCTTAAATCTCAGCACTTGAGAGGCATGAGCAAGAAAATTTTTATGAATTTGAATCTAGATTGTTCTATTTATTGAAATTTCCTCCCTAGGCAATGAAAGAGATGATTTATTTTATATTTTCTAGCATCTCCCTCAGTAGTACATACCCTTTTCAACACCCACCCCCCCAAATTAAACATGCTCTCCAACTTTTCCAGTTTTCTCTTTTTATCACCTGGGTCCTACTATTCCCCTCTCAATCTCTTCTCTTTTCTTAAGTTGGGAATATATTCTTCCAGTCAATATCCTTTTAGGTATTCCTTAATGTCTTTCCAAGAGCAACAGATACTGATTTTAATATCTTCATTTGCTTTCATTATTTTGTTTAGATATTGCATTGTGATGGAAAATGACTTACTCGTGAGGCTGTTTATGTCACCATATGTGATACAGTGCTGTCAGCTTCACTCACGAGTCTTATGAACCAGTTGTGTTAATTACCAAGGATCCCTGGGTTAGAATCATAGGTGGTGGAGTTTGGAGGTAAGGCCTTTGGGAGATAATTAGGTCATTAGGGGAAAACACTTACAAATGAGACTGATGTCTTTATTAAAGAAGAAGACAAAAGGACATCTAGGAACCAGGAAATGGCCTCACCAGGCCACTGAATCTGGGCAAACTTTATTCTGTACTCCCTTGCCTTCAGATACATGAGAAATTTTTTCTTCAGCTTAAGACAGAGACCACTTCAGAAAACCACAACAGATCAAAATTAGTAATTGATCCCAGTCACAATAGATATACCTCAAAAACAACCACTAGGCATAAGGATTGGGCACCTTGAGGGTTTGTGTGAAAAGCCTTAAAGGCCAGAGGATCCTGGGGTCTGCTGTGATATTTTGTCATGTGGAACTATCAGAAGCTACAGCCATATTGTCTTATCAATATGACTGTTTAAACATATGCTGAATAAGGACAACAAGAGCTATGCTAATATGGATGTAAAGGATGTGTCTTCTAATTTTGTCCCTTAAAACTTATTTTGTAAGATTGTAGGTTCTTTTTATTGTCATGGTCATTTCAACTGTTTTATTAATTTCTACTAAAAATTTTTAGAAGACTATTATTGAAGACGAAGAAGGTAAGGAGATTAATGAGCACACAGTTGAAAAGGGTTTCCTCGGTAGTTGCTAGAATAGGTCACTGTAAACATTATTATATTATGAGTTACAAAAATTGCTTAGTGCTTAAGATAATTTAATATTCTGGTAAAGGACTTAATTTGCTTCACAACAACCAACTCAGCGGAATCACTATAACTACAGATCAAAGGTATTTGTAGTTAAGGTCCTGTTTAGAAATCAGAAGGCCCAAACATGTACCTATTACAAATAGAAACAAGTGCAGATATGCATATAAATCAATACTTAAATACATAAATACATAAGTAAATAAATAAATAAATGTAAAGGAGTTCTTACTAGATGAATTGGAAAATAAATCCATATTTGTATATATGCTAATATATGTATATATTAGCATTGTGATGCAAAATCACTTAGTGGTAAGACTCTTTATGCCACCTTATGTGGTACAGTGCACTGTCAGGGTCGTTTATGAGGCTTATGAACCTGATGCATTAATCACCAAGGATCCTTGTGTTAGAATCTGAGGTGGTGGAGTGTGGAGATGAGGCTTTTAGGAGATTATTAGGTCATGAAAATAAAACCCTTACAAATGACACTAATGACTTATTAAAGAAAAAGACAAAAGGACATCTAGTTTCTTCTCCTGTGTGTGAATACACAGAAGAGATTCATTTAGGAACCAGGAAAGAGCCTCACCAGGCCACTGAATCCGGGCAACCAATATGCTGTACTCCCTTGCCTTCAGATACATGAGAAATTTTTTCCCTCAAGACAGAGAACAATTCAGAAAACCACAACCGATCAAAATTAGTTATTGATCCCAGTCACAATAGATGTACCAAAAAAAAAAAAAAAAACAAGCACTAGGTTATGTGTAAATATATTAAGAAACATCAATCTTATTAACAAAAAGCAAAGAGCAAAGTAATCTAAATTGTAAAGTAACATGCACAATGTCCTGAGGCTGTATTTGCTGTTTCGGTATATATGATTTGAGAGATGAGGGTCTGTGTTGGACAACCTTATGTGAATTCATTTCTGGAAGAGGCTAATTCTCCTCTTCTGAGTTGCTTTTAATTCTTTCTCTAGGGGTGTGACTCCATGTATTAACTATCATTTTCTGAGACAGTTTAAATATCAATACACTAATGTAGAACTCAGCTTTTTTAAGGTCAATGGTGTGTTATGCCAATTCCCCTTTTTATCCATATATATATATATATATATATATATATATATATATGATTTTAATATCTGAACACAGTTTAGTTTTAATACAATTCATTAGATTCTGGTTTTAAATGGAATATGCCTTATATCCATCTGTATATCAATATTATTTACTTAAAATTACCACATTTCATGTTACTCTCACTTTTTAGACTTGAATGGATAATTTTTGAGTATCTGTCAAATTTAGAAAGCTAGAAAGGGTCTATGAGAATGTAAAAGTCAGAGGACTTATAAGGTGAGAGTATTGGCAGAATACATGTGCAATGAAAGTAGAGGGCCAAAGTGTAAGGACAGAAAGGCATAGTGAAATATAAGGAAGTGTGAGGTTTAGATGTCAAAAACAAAAAGATTAATAAAAATCTATCATTTTTGGATTTAACTATGTTGCATACTAATCTAAAAGTGTAGTAGTGTTTGTTTAGAAGGCTGAGTGTTTAAAGTCATGGAGTGCTCTCATAGAACATGAAAGATTTATTTCCAGCATCCACATGGCTGATACAGTACTCCCTGTAACTCCGACATCAAGAAATCAGATACCTGTCGACTCAGATGGCACTAGAAACTACATGTTATAACTTCAGGCACAGACATGGACATTAAAATTAAATGAAATATTTCAAAAGTATAATTTATAGGAAGAATTTTAAGAGGAGTATCATACATGCATAGACAATCTTCCTAACATAAGACAAGGGTTGATAACTGAAAACTCAGTGTCAAATGTGAGATATTTTTCTAAGATTAAAGGAGGCACCAGAGTTTCCTAAAACAAAAGGAACATCGACTCTTTTCTTAGGTGTCTCCCCAAAAAAGAGTAAGACACTGTATCTGAGGAAAAATTTTATTCTGGCTATAGTATATGCAGAAATCATGTTGGAAATGACGCAGACATTCCTTTCCTGCTGGGTACTTTTCATTTTCTTAGAACCTGATGTGAAGCCTATTCTGGGAGATAAGTTATCAGTAGTTCTACCCAGCAAGGTACATTGAATCCTTTGAAGCCTATTTGCCAGGCAACATGTGTATGCTGGTGAAATCCTTTCACAAAAGTTCTGGGAGCAACCACCTCTTTTTACAGTAGCTTTGGATCTTATACCACAGGAGAAAAAGAATTCAAGGATGGAATTGTAAACTTTGAAGGGTGAATCAGTAATCTTTTATTTAGGAAATTTTTGCCAATGAATATCCAGTTTTTTCAACTGAATATGTTTGAGACACCATGCTTAATTTAGAATTACCTTGGTGCCATTAAAATAGTAATCACAGTCAAGTAGGTCTATATCACAGATGTCCATGTTGTAATTGACTACATAATCTAATGACTATAGGTATTTAGAATCCTTCAAATATAACAATGTGTGGCACCTAACTTTATACTTTCTTAAATTTAAGTTTCATATTATTGCATATCTATAACTATATATTTATATCTTTGTACATATATATAAAATATATGTATACATATTTATAAATATATATACTGTTTATTTTAATTTAAAATTTTGTGCATTTTTGATAATGTAGTTTGAAAAATGAAGTTAATGAGATGTTGGATATGGATAATATAAAAATATGTTGTTTTTATTTATAGAATTAGCAAAGAATGAGTTAAAGTGGTTCAAAAATGATATAAAGTACTTTGTTGGTGTTATTTTGACATTTCCACAGTAGAATAGCATAATAATGGAATGTTTAGTGGCTCATTTTTCTTTATCTGCTAACATTTTATAATTTTGTTTTTTTACCTGCTGTGTCATGTGATTATACCTGTTTTTAAGCTGTTTCTACTTTTATGAAGATTGAGAGTACAGAGTTTTAATTATGATTTTTCTTGACAGCACTATAATATCACTTACTGGGCATGCAGTCATGAATTTAATTGGAAAATTGGTAAAAATGTATGAAAATGTTGTAAGTGCCTGCCTAACTAGGGAAAGCAGGAGATCTCTTGAGATGTATGCTAGGTTGCTGGTTAAGTATTCTGCAGGTCAACACCCAGACCAGATTTACATACGAATGGGTCTCTTTAAGTGGGGGCTGTATGTTCTGTCTTGTTTTTACATTCTAAATCTCATTAAAATGAGGAAGATACCCTCTACCTCTTGCCGGAACTATCTTTGTATGTTGGTTTCCAACAAAATAACAGCCTTACATGTGGTAAGGCCTGGTACCTAAGTCATACATTCTGAACACCAGAGATTCTTGTACTTTGTGGAGGTTAGGGGTGGTGAAAGGATCAATTTCTCTTAAAGTTGAACCATAAATCACTAATCTACATATTCCCAGACCCATCCAGAAATACACTTGCCCAGTAGCTGTTTTCTTCCTTCCTTCCTTCTTTTTCAGATATTCCTAATCTCATCAGTGAATGAATCTGTTATTACAAAGACAACGAGGGGTATGGGAGAGATGTATAGACATTGTTGGCTCATGCTTCTGTATGAGAACTGTGTGCTTCCTTCTCAATGCCAATTCTTTACCTAAATTTGGGGCTGGGAGATCTTTTAGCTCTCCTCAATTCTTCCTTTTATGAGTGTAATGTCATGGCTCAACTCACAGAGGTTACAAGTTTAGCAGAATTCTCTTTTATTCATTCATCAGAGCTACTGCTTCAGCTCTCATAAGATGCTTGAGTCTGGACCACACAGGAACTTCTTACATTTGTTTTTCCAGTTTTATCTCTGGCATGCATCCAGTTCACTATGTTCAGCTCTGAAGTGACAGTTCCTGTGATACCAAAAATGAACAAATGTGTTCCATTTAACTTGAGGGCAGCTTCTTCTGGAATATAAGGCACAAAGTCACTAGGTGATGGTTTTTGCTTTCAATCAGGTGGTATACACATCCCTGTTCCTGGGCAATATGGGTTGCTACTAGGAGAATATTTCTGTTAAAGTAGGGACGTTCTCTCAGTTTCTCTACTGGTTATTTCAGTCACTTACTCAGAAAAAAATACCTCAGAAAAGAAAGTATTCATTTGGTGGTACCCTGCATTTTTTCCAAGGAATGTCTAGGTGTACATAGTCATCCAGTAGACAAAATTTGGGGCCTAAAAGTCAAATTCACAAAACTGGAATTGGAGTCCTTTCTGTGAGCAGATCAGAGCAGGAGGAATGATGGCTAGAGGCGTGATCTTATGCTTCTCAGTAAAGATGACAAATCTCACTGGAGTCTGAATCCCCATTTACTGAACCACTGATGTGACTAGCATTCACATTTTGGCCCTTTGTTACTTTCTCTCTGGGTGCCTGGATTCTGTATGAGTTCCTGCAATGTTCTCACATGTGCTTTATTCAAACACTGATCTTGGGAAATAAGGCCAATGAAAGTAAAGGTTGCAAGTCAAATCTTTCTGCAACAAATGTTAGAAGCCTAGCCAATCTTGGCCTGTTCCAAGAAGAGCTGATAGACCTTGAGTCTCCTCCTGTACCCTTATAGCACTTCATGCTCTTTTCCAACACTTCCCAACCCTGAAACCAGCTTGGACTCTGCATCAGCTGTACATAGTTGGATGGCTCAGCTGGGCATAGAGAAATGCTCTGTGCCCAATACCCTCTTTATATCCTACCCTTTTGGAGATTCTGATTGCCTTCCTTCTCTTCCCTTTTGAGAGCCCCCCGGAGCGAGAAGACTCTCACTCAAGTCTCGAGATAACGAGACCCCACAAGAATTAACATAACACAGTTCATGCTGTAATCACACAAGGTTTATTGATAGGAACCAGTCAATTT
Organism: Rattus norvegicus; assembly: GCF_021556685.1. Classification (NCBI taxonomy): domain Eukaryota; kingdom Metazoa; phylum Chordata; class Mammalia; order Rodentia; family Muridae; genus Rattus; species Rattus norvegicus. The sequence goes on from NC_141541.1 coordinate 41,391,942, forward strand.
GGTTTGAGACTCATATCCCACACAGGGGTAGAGGAGTTCGACACTGAGTAACTGAGAGAATGGGTATTTTAAGGAAGAAGCCACAACCCAAGAGGGTAGGGATGGCGTCATTGGAAAATGTCAAGAATACCAGTGAAAAATTACAAGAAGCTTCCTGTCTCTCAAGATTGCTTTTTTTTTAGTTGTACTTCGTCAAGCTTTTAATATGTAAAACTTACAAACTTCCGTACAAACTGAAGAAATATCCTTAGACGTAGATACACATTCCTCACCTCATATCCCCATTTCTGGGGATCCTCATTTTGTTTAACATTGAGTGTATCAAATAGATTCAACTAGATTTAATTTTTAACATCATGGTATAGAAGTCATAATGATATTTTGTAGTGTATATTGACTCAAATAATACTTCAGAATTTAACTTGCACAGGATAAGAAATACAGTCTAGGGATGCCCTCTATTCTAACACTTAGATCACTCATCACCAGAAAAAATAAAATAAAAACAAAAACAAAATAGCAATACTCTGTGACATATTTCTTAGAAATATTATCACTTCTTTTAATCGTATAAGTCCACTTAAGAATATTTTCATAGCGATTCACTTGTCTAGTGCATTTCTCAGAACATATCCCTGTCATTAAGGAAACTCATTATTGTGTCTATATGGTAAGAATTATTCCTGTGTAACTATGTATCAGTACGCTGACCCTCAAAAATGCTTCTTAGCAAATATTGATGCTTTAACCGAAATTATAGTCAGCTAAGTGTTCATTTCTCAGCTTTATGTAAATAAAAAAATCCTTTCACTCTGCAGTGACTCTGATTTATCATGGCATGTTAAATAATCAATTCTGCTCCTCAAGAAGGTAGGTGAGTTATGATTTAGAAACAAATTATAAAATTTACATAGAAATTAGAAATTCCTTTACATTACAAATTTGAAAGGATTTCAAAGGAGAGATCAGCTGTTATTTCCTTAGAGAAATAAGAGAAAAGCAGTGCATCTATGACAGGCAGGACAGCGGGTGCCTCTGCATAAGTCACCTTCTTTTACTCATGGGATTATCTTAGTCACATCAAGATTGCTTTTAAGATAGTAATGTAACTTTATGGTCAGTTAGTTCCTGGGTGAATCTTCCTGTTACCTTTACTAGGTCTGGATCATGTACTCAAGGGCTTATCTTAAGTCATTTTATCTAGTTCCTGGGAGAGCAGGCTCAAAAAATGTGACCTTTTACCTACTTACAAGCAGACAACAGGGTCTGGAATGTGAGGTATTTAGGGCTCCTTAGGTGTGAGATAGCATTTTAGCATTTTAAACCTTCTGACATCTTGGCTGCATTATTTATTCTTTCATTCCCCAGTTCTCCTACTGGATGCTTCAAATCATAGAACTAAATTTTAGTATAAGACTGAATGGTCTCTGTAAAAATAACACTCTTCTCTTAAAGCGGCACATAATCCTCCGACTTTTAAGAATAAAAGAACCCCAGAATTGTCTAGGTAGAAACAACATTTTTTTTCTAGTATAGCACAAAGACCTCCTTCTTTAACGAATATCAGGTCTAATTTTCTCCTATTCTGAAAGAATACATCTGAGTGTGAGGTTAGGGATTCTTGGGGCTCAGCTAAAAATCTATTTACTTTTTTTATATGGCACTTCTCAATCCTCCATAAGCCTTGTGTTGTAGGGCAATAGCAGATGTCATTGTAGCTGTTCTTGCAGTACCTAAACTCAGTCCTAAGATAATTGCCAGAGTAATTTCTAACTCTCTTTTGCATCTTATTAAGTCTTTAGCATCAGGATTTCAATTTGGACACTATCTGAACTTCTACACAAAAGTCATGACTGCCATTTAGAACTTTTAAACTTATACAGGTTGTGATCCCTGAGGGATAGTCCCAAAAAGTGTTAGGAGTAGCTGCTCTTGCAGTACCTAAACTCAGTCCTAAGATAATTGCCAGAGTAATTTCTAACTCTCTTTTGCATCTTATTAAGTCTTTAGCATCAGGATTTCAATTTGGACACTATCTGAACTTCTACACAAAAGTCATGACTGCCATTTAGAACTTTTAAATTTATACAGGTTGTGATCCCTGAGGGATAGTCCCAAAAAGTGTTAGGAGTACTAACATATGCAATGTTACATCATTTGCAATAGAAATCAAGCCTACCCCCACACCAGAGATTGGGGGATCTATCTTGATAGAAGCCAGGGGAAACATACAATTCTTTTTTCTAAAGCACACTCCTTAATTGAACATTATATTATATTATATTATATTAACCCCACCAGTCACATCTCTGATGTTTCCACTTACCTGATGTGCAGGTCCAGGGAGCTGGTTGAAGATCTGAGTGTCCCTCTAGGTCCCAGCTCTTAGCCCCAACAACTAGTATGCAACTGGTGAGGGCTGAGACTTGACGGCTGCCAGGGTGGTTAGCAATACCAGATACGGTCCTTACTATCGAGGCTTGAGAGTCTGGGCTCTGTGTCATCGTATGTAGCCAAGTCTCTGACCTGGAACTGGTGAGATGTCTCAGGGGACCCCAGGTCATAGGCTGCTGACAGCTGAGACCAGAATTCTTTCTCTATAACCTGTAGGTCTTTTAGCCTGGCATACAAATCATTATTACTATGACATGTTGGTTTAAAAACATCATCTAATACTATTAGAGGAGCTGAGGCCCCATATAAGATCTCAAAGGGGTTAAGGCTGAATATGGAAGGGATATTTCTTGCTCTGAAGAGAGCAAGAGGGAAGGAGTGCCACCCAGTCTGAGGCAGTCTCCATGGTCAATTTGGTCAGGGTCTCTTTTAGAGTTTTATGTGTTTATTCTACCTCTTCTGAACTTTGAGGTCTGTAGATACAATGTAATTTTTAATCGACCTCTAAATACCTGGCCACACCCTGGCTTACCTGAACAACAGAAGCAGGGCCGTTGTCCGACCCGATTACCTTGGGCATTCCAACTGGGGAAAGATTTCTTCCAGTTTCTTCTTGATGACTACCGAGGCCATCTCTTGCTTGTTGGGGAAAGCTTCTGTCTATTCCTGAAAAGGTATCTACAAGTACTAGGAGATACTTGTGACCATATTTTTTTGGTTATATCTCAGTGAAGTTCACTTTGACTTCTCACTAAACTCTCTAGGCCTCTTTGTCCTGTTTGCTTGTTCACTTGCTGACATATCTTACACTTTTTTACTTTCTTGGATAAGCTTCTTATTCCCTAAATGAGTCCATTTGTGTATTTGGCAAAGTGAGCCTTTTGTTTGTTCTCTGGGGAGTATAGCTTTCCCTCGTGTGTCATTGTCTTTTCTCTTTCAAGCAATTTGGGCATTTTTTTCTGTTGTACATTGTAAGTGAGGCCATCGCTTAGTCCAATCCCAGTTCCCAGTGACTGTCTCTTGCAGGCCTACAACCAGGATAGGCTCCTGCATAGCCATTTTTCAAGTCACCTAACCTGCTTTGCTATTGTCCCATGCCACTGATTTTTTTCCATACTGATGTCCTGGGCAATGAAAAATTGTCAGGGCATCCAAGAGATGGCAAACACATCTGCATTTATGTGCTGGGGGGGGTAGAGTTTTGTCCATCCCACATAACATTTGTGTCATCCACCATGGCAACACCCACTCATCTCTGACCTTCGTGAAGAAAACTGTTCCCATCTGTAAACAAGGTAGGCTTGACTTTCAGCAGGGCTCGATCGGTCATTCACAGATGTCTTCCCTCCACTCATGGGCTCTGCCAGTACTTGACACTCGTGCTGTGGTGGCTCTAGGTCAGGATGGGGCAGCAAGGTGACCAGATTGCCCATAACTGCTGGAGGATCTAGTCCATGTCAGCTGACCTGTGGTCCCATCCTCTGGGACATTCCATTTAACTCAAAACATCAGCCACACTACCACAGTTTAAGTCATGCATTGGATGATAATTGTTAGTGCCCGCCTGGCTGGAGTGGTGTATTCCAGGCAGAACAGCACTAAGCCACACACCTCCCAGCATCAAGTACTGTTACACTCAGACAGGTATTAAGCTCCACATAAAAAGTCTGCAGGTATGCATACACATGGCCTTACCCAGTCATTTCAGCCCATGCAAGCCATTGTGGAGAGCAAATTTCTCATGATCAAGGGATGGGGCAGTCAGGTATGACCATGAACTAGTGGGTTACATGGCCCATGCCAAGGTCTACTGTTCTTTGGATAGTCCATAAGTATTGTTTGTTATCGGTAGCTACCTGTACCCAAGGTCTCTTAATGGACACTGGCCCACTTGGGCATAGGAACACAGAGTGTTGGGCCCCTGTATACACAAAACGCAGGGTGGGCTTTCCCTCTATCCTGGGGCAATCGCTGACCCAGTGTCCTTCTCCTTTACAATAGGCACACTGACCTTTAGCCAGGAATTCTCTTCTGTTTCCAGGTACTATCTTCCTAGTCTCTCTAAGTACTGTGGCCAATGTAAGTTTTTTATACTGTCTTTTATCTCTCTTTAGGTCTCTAGTTTCCTCTTCTTTCTGTCTCCTTTTTGCACTAGCTTTCTGCTCATTTTATCTTCTTTCTTTTACCCTGAAACACACTTCAACGTTACTTTCTTTGCAACTTATACTATCCCTCTCAGCAACTTATGTTAACCCTTTAAGTTTCTGCAACTTTTTCCTTATAATCTATTTTTTAATTTAACCAAATTTGTGAGGCGTTTTTCAGCCCCTCAGAGACCCACCATTGGCGGCTGGCGGTAGACCTGGCCCTCCATAATGTCAGGCATATTGAAGTCAACAGGCAAAAGCGAGGGCCTTCCATCCATGTCTCGAACATTTTTTCTGGCCTCTAGTAGGATTCTGTATTTCCTCCCTGGTAAAGAGAACCTGTAACAGCTACTAACAAGCACCTCAAGTGGGATGGTGAGAAAACAAGAAGAGAGTCAAGAAAATAGAGGACTGCCAAAGAGGACAAACAGCATTCAGTCACACAGAAAGACAATCAAAATATTAACAGACAAAATACAGAAGTGCGCACAAAAACAAAAAAACAAGGGGCCACTGCGAGATCATTACAAGACTGAAATGATTCAGATGGGAGCTTCCATGAGCTCACCAAAGACAGATAAATGGGAGTGTTTTCTACATCACTCCTCCTCCCCAACAGGACACCAAAGACGGATGGAGGAGAGCACATTCTAAAAAAATGATGGTTAAGTCAAAGGTGCCCTCTGGAGGCCAGCCAACATCAAATGCCAGCCACTCCAAGAAGCAAAAAGTCTGCCATGGTCCCTTCTTAATCTCAACTGACAGGTTGTGTGCTCTAGCCCTAACTTCAGTCCAGTGGTCTAAAGTCAAACTCAGAGGAGTCCCATCATCAAAGTCACAAGTAACACACACACACACACACACACACACACACACACACACACACACACACACAAAAGACCTAAGACACACAGAAAAAGACCACTCTGGAAATATAGACGGCTGGGAGGGCAGGTCTCTTCTAAAATCCAGGAAAATGACCGAATCCCTACTGTCACCCAGACGAGAATCTCCCAGGCATCCCTGGGGTCCCTCCACACCTCCTGGGATGTCTCCCAGGGCAGTGCACTCAGTGAGCCCCTGGCATATCTACCAATACTCACATTCCCCTGTCTCCTCCTGAGATGCAAGCTTCCATCTCTACCTGAGGCATGAGTTACTGCAAACACCAATACTCACAAGCAACTATTGACCCAGAGTTCAGCCAGCACAGATACACAAAGATACAACACAAAGACACAGAAACTACCTTACTTCCAAGTGGGTCTTCGGACAGGAGGGTGGTTGCTGATCCTGGATGAGCCTCCAAATGAAAGTCCCCAGAGGAGGGAGACTCTCACTCAAGTCTGCAGATGACACAAACCACAAGAACTCACAAAAGACCGTCCTTGATGTAATCACACAAGTATATTGATAGGAACCAGTGCACCGGGGTCAAGACTCATATCCCAGGCAGGGGTAGAGGATTTCAACCCCGAGTAGCTGAGAGAAGGGGTATTTAAAGGAAGAAGCCACAACCCAAGGGGGTATGGATGGCATCACTGGAAATTGTCAAGAATACCAGTGAAAATTCACAAGAAGTTTCCTGTCTTTCAAGATGGCTTTTAAGATTGTAATCCAACTTTATCATCAGCTAATTCCTGGGAAAATATTCCTGTTATCTTTACTAGGTCAGGATCATGTACTTAAGGTATTTTCTTAAGCCCTTTTATCTAGCTCTTGGGAGAACAGGCTCAAGAAATGTAACCCTATACCTACGTACAAACAGAGAACAGGGTCTAGAATTTGAGGTATTTAGGGCTACTTAGGGGTGAGATAGCATTTTAGCTGTTTGAAACTTCTGACTTCTTGGCTGCACTTTTTATTCTTTCACTATCCCTGTGGGAATGACAGATTCCATACTTTTCTTGTCAACTGCATCCTGACCTTTTATTCACAAATGCAAGAAGACTGAAACTAGCACTGTTATTAGATGTGGGATCTTCAATAGTGACTGTGGCAGAGCTGACACCCTGCTCCTGATAATCAGTTCTGTGATACATTTTCCATTGGTTTGCACATTGAGTTAACCATAGCTCAACCATCTTCCTGCAGTCTTATTCAAAGAATTTCATGTGTATTTTGTACTGCTCTGGTGTGAGTAGAGCAACATAAATGATACTCAGCATGGTGGTGCATACCTTAAATCCCAGCACTTGAGAGGCATGAGCATGAAAATTTTTATGAATTTGAAGCTAGATTGTTCTACTTACTGAGATTTCGTCCCTAGGCAATGCAAGAGAAGATTTATTTTATTCTTTCTAGAAACTCCCTCAATCGTACATTCCCTTTACAACCCTCCACCCCCAAAATAACCACACTCTCCAACTTTTCCAGTTTTCTCTTTTTATCACCTGTGTCCTACTATTCCCCTCTCAATCTCTTCACTTTTCTTAAGTTGGGAATATATTCTTCCAGTCAATATCCTTTTAGGTGTTCATTAATGTCTTTCAAAGAGCAACAGGTTCTGATTTTAATATCTTTATTTGGTTTTATTATTTTGCTTAGATATGGCATTCAGATGGAAAATGACTTACTGGTGAGGCTGTTTATGTCACCATATGTGATACAGTGCTGTCAGCTTTGCTCACGATTCTTATGAACCAGTGGTGTTAATCACCCATGATGCCTGGGTTAGAATCTGAGGTGGTGGAATTTGGAGGTGAGGCTTTTGGGAGATGATAATGTCATGAGGGTAGAACACTTACAAATGAGGCTTATGTCCTTATTAAGGAAAAAGACAAAAGGACATCTAGTTTTTTCTCCTTTGTGTGAATACACAGAAGAGAGTCATCTAGGAACCTGGAAATGGCCTCACCAGGCCACTGAATCTGGGCAAACTATATGCTGTACTCCCTTGCCTTCAGATACATGAGAAATTTTTCTTCAGCTCAAGACAGAGACCACTTCAGTAAATGACAACAGATCAAAATTAGTTATTGATCCCAGTCACAATAGATTATACCTAAAAAAACAACCACTAGGTTATGTGTGTGTGTGTGTGTGTGTGTGTGTATATATATATATATATATATATATATATATATATATATATATAGAGAGAGAGAGAGAGAGATAAATTGATAGATAGATATAGATACAGATATAGATATAGATTACTTTAATATCTGAACACAGTATTAGTATTAATACAATTAGTTAGTTTCTAGTTTTAAATGGAATATGCCGTATGTCCATCTGTATATCAATATTATTTAATTAAAATTACCAGATTTCATCTTACTCTGATTTTTTAGACTTTAATGGATAATTTTTGAGCATCTGTCAAATTTAGAAAGCTAGAAAAGGACTATGATAATGTAAAAGTCAGAGGCCTTATAGGGTGAGAGAATTAGCAGAAGACATGTGCTAGGAAAGTAGAGGATGAAAGTGTAAGGACAGAAAGGCATAGTGAGATATAACGAAGTGTGAGGTTTAGATATCAAAAACAAGAAGATTAATAAAAATCTATCATTTTTGGATTTAACTATGTTGCATTCTATTTTAAAAGTGTACTAGTGGTTATTCAGAAGGCTGAGTGTTTAAAGTCATGGAATGCCCTTGTAGAGCACAAAAGATTTATTTCCAGCAACCACACGGCTGATAACTCCCTGTAACTCCTACATCAAGAAATCTGATGCCTGTAGCCTCAGATGGCACTAGAACCTACATGTACATAACTTCAGGCACAGACATGGACATTAAAATTAAATCAAATATTTCAAAAATATAATTTATAAGAAGAATTTAAAGAAGTGTATCATTCATGCATAGACAATGTTCCTAAAATAAGAAAAGGGTTGATAACTGAAAACTTAGCACCAAATGTGAGATATTTTCCTAAGATTCAAGAAGGCCCCAAAGGGTCCTAAAATAAAAGGAACATCGACTCTCTTCTTAGGTGTCTCCCCAAAAAAGAGTAAGACACTGTATCTGAGAAAAAATTTTATTGTGGCTATAGTATATGCAGAAATCATGTTGGAAATGATGTGGACATTTCTTTCCTGCTGGGTACTTTTCATTTTCTTAGAACCTGATGGTAAGCCTATTCTGGGAGATAAGTTATCAGTAGTTCTACCCAGCAATGTACATTTAATGCTATGAAGCCTATTTTCCAGGCAACATGTGTATGCTGGTGATATCCTTGCACGAAAGTTCTGGGAGCAACCACCTCCTTTTACAGTAGCTGTGAATCATATACCACAGGAGAAAAAGAATTCAAGAATGGAGTTGTAATCTTCAAAGGGTGAATCAGTAATCTTATTTAGGAAACTTTTGCCAATGAATATCCATTTTTTCAACTGAATATGTTTGAGACACCACGCTTAATTTAAAATTATCTTGTTACCATTAAAATAGTAATCACAGTCAAGTAGGTCTATTTCAGAGATGTCCATTTTTTAATTGACTACATAATCTAATGACTATAGCTATTTAGAATCCTTCAAATATAACAATGTGTGGCACCTACCTTTATACTTTCGTAAAGTTAATTTGGATATTATTGCATATATATATATATATATATTTAAATAATATTTAAATTTGGTGCATTTGTGATGAAAATGAAGTTAAAGGAGACTAGAACCGAGATGTTGGATATGGATAATATAAAAATATGTTGTTTATATTTATAGAATTATAAATGAATGAGTTAAACTGGTTTAAAAATAAAATAAAGTACTTTGTTGGTGTTCATTTGACATTTCTACAATAAAATAACATAGGAATATTTAGTGGCTCATTTTTCTTTATCTGCAAACATTTTATAATTTTGTTTGTTACCTGCTGTGCCATGTGATTATACCTGTTTTTAAGCTGGTTCTACTTTTATGAAGTTTCAGGGTACAGAACTCTAATTATGATTTTTCTTGAGAGCACTATAATATCACTCACTGGGCATACAGTCATGAATTTCAATTGGAAAATTGGTAAAAAATGTATGAAAATTTTATAGGGACTACCTAACTAGGGAAAGCAGGAGATCTCTGGTGAAGTATCCTATGTTGCTGGTTAAGTATTCAGCAGGTCAACCCCCAGACCAGATTTACATATAAATGGGTCTTTTTGACTGGAGGGCTGTATATTCTATCTTGTTTTTGCATTCTATATCTCAATGAAATGAGAAAGATACACTCTATCCCTTGCTGGACCTATCTTTGTATGTCAAAATAAAAAATAACAGCCTTACATTTGGTAAGGCCTGGTTGGTACCTGTGTCAGACACTTTGAACAGCATAGATTCTTGTACTTTGTGGAGCTTAGGGATGGTGAAAGGATCAAATTCTCTTAAACGTGAACGTTAAATCAATAATCCATATGTTCCCATTTGGAAGTACACTTGCCAGGTAGATGTTTTCAGATATTCCTGATCTCATCAGTGTATGAGTTTGTTATCACAAAGACAACGAGGGGTTTGGGAGAGATGTATACACAGGGTGGGCTCAAGTTTCTGTATGAGACCTGTGTGCTTCCTTCTTAATTCCCCTTCTTTACCAAAATTTGGGCCTGGGAGATCTTTTAGTTCTCCTCAATTCTTCCTTTTATGAGTGTAATTTCATGGCTCAACTCACAGAGGTTACATGTTTAGCAGAATTCTTTTTTTATTCATTCATCAGAGCTACTGCCTCAGCTCTCATAAGATGCTTGAGTCTGGACCCCATCCGAACCTCTTACATTTGCTTTTCCAGTTTTATCTCTGGCATGTGTCCAGTTCACTATGCTCAGCTCTGAAGTGACAGTGCCTGTGACACCAAAAATGAACAAATGTGTTCCATTTAACTTGAGGGCAGCTTCTTCTGGAATATAAGGCACAAAGTCTCAAGGTGATGGATTTTGCTTTCTCTCAAGTTGTACTCACTTCCCTGTCCCCGGGGAATAGTGGTGTAAACTAGAAGAATATGCTTTCCTTTTAAAGTAGTAACGTTCTCTCAGTTTCTCTACTAGTTATTAATGTGTCTTTCTCAGAAGAAAATGCCCCAGAAGAAAAAAATATTCATTTGGTGGTACCCTGCATGGTTTCCAAGGAATTTCTAGGTGTACATAGTCCTCCAGTAGACAAAATTTGGGGCCTAAAATTTCCAATTCACAAAATTGGAATTGGAGCCTTGCTGTGAGCAGATCAGAATATGAGGAATAATGGCTAGAGGTGTGATCTTATGTTTCTCAGTAAAAATGACAAATCTCACTGGAGTCTGAATCCTCATTTACTGAACCATAGATGTGACCAGCACTCACATTTTGGCCCTTGATTAATTTCTCGCTGTGTGGCTGGATTCTGTACAGGATCCAGCAATGTTCTCATATGTGCTTTAATCAAACACTGATCTTGGGAAATAAGGCCAATGAAAGTAAAGGTTGCAAGGTCAAACCTTTCTGCAACAAATGTTAGAAGCCTAGCAAATCTTGGCCTATTCCAAGAATAGTGCTTAGCCACTGAACCTCGTTCCTCGTCATTGTAAACCTTCACGATCTTTCCCAACATTTCCCAAGCCCTGAAACCAGCTTGGACTCTGCATCAAGTATACATAGTTGGATGGCTCACCTGGGCATAGAGAAATGCTCAGTGCTCCCCGCTACCCTCTGTATATCCTATCCTTTTTGAGATCCTGATTTCCTTCCTTCCCTTCTTCTGTCCCTTTGAGAATAACAGAATAAATACTCTTCTTCCTCAGGTTCATCCTGATCTGTCTTACACAAATCCAAGAAGACTGAAACTAGAACTCTTATTAGATGCTGGATCTTCAGCAGTGACTATGACAGAGCTGACACCTACCCTTGTTGAGCAGTTCTGTGATACATTTTACAATGGTTTGTTCATCCATCAAACAATAACTCTACCACCTTCCTCAGTCTTATTCAAAAAATTACACTGTTTTTTACTTCTCTGGTGTGAGTAAGGCAACATATATGATACTAAGGCATGGTGGTGCATACATTAATTCCCAATATTTCAGCAGTATAAGCAGTAGGATTTTTATGAATTTGAACCTAGATTGTTCTACTCAGTGAGATTTCCTCTGTAGGACATGCAGGAGAAAAATTATTTATTCTTTATACCATCTCCCTCAGCAATTTAAGTTCCTTTACACTCCATTCTCCCAAACAAAATACCCTGTCAAACTTTTACAGTTTTCTGCTTTATAACACATGGGTCCTACTATTTTTCTCTGTCTCTTTCTTATTTAAGCATTTTGATTATGTTGTGAATATATTCCTCTAGGCAATAACCTTGTAGGTGTTCAATAAGGTCTTTCCAAGAGCAACAGATACTGATTTTAATATCTTTATTTGGTTTCCTTATTTTAGTTAGATAAAACATTGTGATGGAAACTGACTAAGTGGTGAGATTGTTTATATCGCCTTATATGCTACTCTTCACTGTCAGCTTCTCTCATGAGTGTTATGAACCAGATATGGAAATCACCAATGATCCCTGTGTTGGAATCTGAGGTGGTGGTATTTGGGGGTGAGGCTTTTGGGAGATAATTAGATCATGATAGAAAACTCTTAGGAATGAGACTCATGTCCTTATTAAAGAAAAAGACAAAAAGAAATCTAGTTTCTTCTCATGTGTGTGAATACACAGAAGAGAGTCATTTAGGAAACAGGAAATAGCCTCACCAGGCCACTGAATCTGGGCAACCAATGTTCTGTATTCCCTTGCCTTCAGATACATGAGAATTTTTTCCCTCAAGACAGAGACCACTTCAGAAAGCCACAACAGTTCAAAATTTGTTACGGATCCCAGTCTCCCAGTCACTACAGATATACCTACAAGACAACCACTAGGCATAAACATTGGGCATCTATGGAATCAAGCCAATAAGCAGAGTTCCTCTGTTAGTTCCTGCTTTGGTCCTGCTTGAGTTCCTGCCCTGACTTCCCTTCACGATGAACTATGACCTGTAAGTGAAATAAACCCTCTCCTCCCCGAAAAAAAAAGTATTGGGCATCTTAAGGGTATGTTTGAACAGTTATAAAGGCCAGAGTATTCTGGGGTTTGCTGTGAGATTGTGTCACTTGGAAATATCAGAAGCTACAGCCATGATGTCTTATCAATATGACTGTTTAAACATGCACTGAACAAGGACAACAATAGCTATGCTAATATGATTGTGAAGGATGTATCTTCTTATTTTGTCAATTTTAAACTTTTTACGGAAAATTTTTGGTCCTTTTTATTTCCATCGTCATTTAAACCATTTTTTAAATTTCTATTAAAATTGTTGAGAAGACTGTTATTGAGGTTGAAGAAGGTAAGGAGATTGATGATCATACATTTTAAAAGGCCTTCCTCAGTAGTTGTAAGAACAGGACACTCTAAACATTGTTATATTATGAGATACAAAGATTGCTTAGTGGACAAGGTTATTTAATATTCTAGTAAAGGACCTAGTTTTGTTTACAACGTCCACCTCAGGGTAATTACAACCACCCATACCTACAGATCAAGGGTATTTGCACTGAAACACCTCTTTAGGACTCAGAAGGCTCCAAAATGTGCCTAATACAAATAGAAACAAGTGCAGATATGCATATAAATATATACTCAAATGCAAACATTTGTAAATAAATAAATGTAAAGGAGTTATTACTAGATGAATTGGAAATTAAATCCAATTATGTATGTGTGTGTGTGTGTGTGTGTGTGTGTGTGTGTGTGTGTGTGTGTGTATACTCATTAAGAAAGAGCAATGAATCAAATTTTAACATAAGATGCACAGTGTGCTGAGGCTGTTTTTGTTGTTTGTGTATATGCGACTTGAGAGATGACCACTCCGTGTTTTACAACATTATGGGAATTCATCACAGGAAGAGGCTTATTCTACTCTTCTGAGTAGTTTTACTATTTTTTTTATTTTTTCTCCATCTTCATTAACTTGGATATTTCTTATTTACATTTCAATTTTAGTTCTCTTTCCAAGTTTCTGAGCCAACATCCCCCTAAACCCTAGCCCTCCCCTTCTATATGGGTGTTCCCATCGCCATCCTCCCCCCTTTACCACTCTCCCCCCAATAATCACGTTCACTGGGGGTTCAGTCTTGGCAGGACGAAGGGCTTACCATTCCACTGGTGATCTTACTAGGCTATTCATTGCTACCTATGTGGTTGGAGCCCAGGGTCAATCCATGTACAGTCTTTGAGTAGGGGCTTAGTCCCTGGAAACTCTGGTTTGTTGGAATTGTTTTCATATGGGGTCTCGAGCCCCTTCAAGCTCTTTCAGTCCTTTCTCTGAATACTTAAACGGGGGTCCCGTTCTCAGTTCAGTGGTTTGCTGCTGGCATTTGCCTATGTATTTGCTGTATTCTGGCTGTGTCTCTAAGGAGAGATCTACATCTGCTTCCTATCAGCCTGCACTTCTTTGCTTCATCCATCTTATCTATTTTGGTGGCTGTATAGGTATGGGCGACACATAGGGTAGGCTCTGAATGGGTGTTCCTTCTGCCTCTGTTTTAATCTTTGCCTCCCTATTCCCTGTCAAGGGTAATCTTGTTCCGCTTTTAAAGAAGGAGTGAAGCATTTGCATTTTAGTCATCCTTCTTGAGATTCATGTGTTCTGTGCATCTAGGGTAATTAGAGCATTTGGGGTAATATCCGTTTATCAATGAGTTCATACCAGGTGTGTTCTTCTGTGATTGGATTACCACACTCAGGACAATATTTTCCAGTTCCATCCATTTGCTTATGAATTTCGTAAAGTCATTATTTTTGATAGCTGAGTAGTATTCCATTGTGCAGATATACCATATTTTCTGTATCCCTTCCTCTTCTGAAGTGTCTCTGGGTTCTTTCCACCTTCTGGCAATTATAAATAAGGCTGCTATGAACATAGTGGAGCATGTGTCTTTGTTATATGTTGGGGCATCTTTTGGGTATACGCCCAAGAGTAGTATAGCTAGATCCTCAGGTAATGCAATGTCCAATTTTCTGAAGAACCTCCAGACTGATTTCCGGAATGGTTGTACCAGTCTGCAATCCCACCAACAATGGAGGAGTGTTCCTCTTTCTCCACCTCCTCGACAGCATCTGCTGTCACACGAGTTTTTGATCTTAGCCATTCTCACTGGTGTGAGGTGAGACACAGGGTTATTTTGATTTGCATTTCCCTTATGAATAAAGATGTTCAATATTTTTTTAGGTATTTCTCAGCCATTCGGCATTACTCAACTGTGAATTCCTTGTTTAGCTCTGAACCCCATTTTTTGATAGGGTTATGTGTCTCCCTGCAGTCTAAGTTCTTGAGTTCTTTGTATATTTTGAATATAAGCCCTCTATCAGATGGAGGATTGGTAAAGATCCTTCCCCAATCTGTTGGTTGCCATTTTGTCCTAACAACAGTGTTTTTTGCCTTATGGAAGCTTTGCAGTTTTATGAGATACCATTTGTCGTTTCATGATCTTAGAGCCTAAGCTTTTGATGTTTAGTTCAGCAAATTTACTCCAGTGCCCAGGTGTTCGAGATTCTTCCCCACATTTTCATCTATTAGTTTGAGTGTATCTGGTTTGATGTGGAAGTCCTTGATCCACTTGGACATAAGCTTTGTACAGGGTGATAAGAATGGATAGATCAGCATTCTTCTACATGCTGACCTCCAGTTGAACCAGCACCATTTGCTGAAAATGCTATCTTTTTCCATTGGATGGTTTCAGCTCCTTTTTCAAAAATTAAGTGACCACAGTTGTGTGGGTTCATTTCTGGGTCTTCACTTCTTTTCCCTGCTCTATCTGTCTGTCTCTGTACCAATACCATGCAGTTTTAATCACTATTGGTCTGAAATACTGCTTGAGTTAAGGGATACTTATTCCCCCAGAAGTCCTTTTATTCTTGAGGATAGTTTTAGCTATCCTGGGTTATCCAGATGAATTTGCAAATTGTTCTGTCTAACTCTGTAACGAATTGAGGTGGAATTTTAATGGGGAATACATTGAATCTGTAGACTGCTTCTTGTAAAATAGCCATTTTTACTATATTATTCCTGCCAATGCATGAGCATGGAAGATCTGTCCATCTTCTGAGATCTTCTTCAATTTCTTTCTTCAGAGGCTTAAAGGTCTTATCATACAGATTTTTCACTTGCTTAGTTAAATTCACAACGAGGTGTTTTATATCATTCGGAACTGTTATGAAGGCTGTCGTATCAATAATTTATTTCTCGGCTTGTTTCTCTTTTGTATGGAGGAAGGCTACTGATTTATTTGAATTAATTTTATACCCATCCACTTTGTCAAGTTGTTTACCATGTTCAGTAGTTCTCTGGTGGAACTTTTTGGATCACATAAGTATACAATCATATCATCTGCAAATAGTGATATTTTGACTTCCTCCTTTCTAATCTTTATCCCTTTGGTCTCTTTTTTTTGTCTTATTGTTCTGTCTCGGTTTTGAGAACTATATTGCATAAGTAGGGAGAGAGGGGCCAGCCTTGCTTAGTCCCTGATTTTAGTGGGATTGCTTTAAGTTTCTCTCCATTTAGTTTAATATTAGCTAATGGTCCCTGTATATGGCTTTTACTAGGTTTAGGTATGGGCCTTGAATTCCTGTTCTTTCCAGGAGTTGTATCATGAAGGGATGTTGAATGTTGTCAAGTCCTTCCTCAGCATCTAATGAAATTATCATCTGATTTTTGTCTATAAGTTTGTTTATGTAGTGGATTACATTGACGGTTCTCTATAAGTTAAACCATCCCTGCATCCCTGGAATGAAGACTACCTTATCATGATGGATGATTGTTTTGATGTGCTCATGGATTGGGATTGCCAGAATTTTGCTGATCATCTTTGCTTTGATATTCATACGGGTTATTGATCTGAAATTCTCTTTCTTTGTTGGGTCTTTATGTGGTTTAGGTATAAGAGTAATTGTGGCTTCATAGAAGGAATTTGGTAGCACTCAATCTGTTTTAATTTCGTGGATAGTATTGGTGTGAGGTCTTCTATGAAGGTCTATAGAATTCTGCACTGAATTCATCTGGACCTGGGCTCTTTTTGGTTGGGAGACATTCAGTGACTGCTTCTATTCTTTTAGGAGTTATGGGGGTATTTAAATGGTTTATTTGTTCCTGATTTAATTTGGGTACCTGTTATCTATATAGGAAATTGTCCATTTCCTCCAGATTTTCAATGGCCAATACATTTGAAGCCTGATGTACACGCTACTCTGAATTTCCACCCAGAAGAAAACTACTTGTTTCAACCTGATACATCAAACATTTCAAATTCTGTGTTCATGGAAATGGGATATATGCCTACATATAATTTTCATAGTTCAATAAAACAGTTGTAAAATAGCAGTTTTATGTTTGTCTTCCAGAGTCATTCTTCTATGAAAGGTTATGAAAAAAGGAAAATTAAAGATATTTGGGGAAAGTGTGGGAAAGAAAACAGCCCTTCATTGAGGGTCTGGTTTTCCTTTTCTGTTGAAGAGTCAGCAAGCTTCAGGAAGGATGGGTAAACTCTCACAAGACAATAGATTTTCTTAGAATGTATCTGATGCCCTAGTTAGACTTTTTTGCAAACTTGGCATACCCTAGAAAAGGGAATGTCAATTGAAAAATTGCCTGAATCATATTGGTCTATGATTGTGACTGAGTTGTTGTTGTTCTTGTCCAGTTGATGTAGGAGAGCACAGTATTACACAAATAGTATCAACTTTAGGCAGGAATAATCTATCTGAGAGAAATGAGTGAGTCAACCAAGAAGCAATTTGCCTCCATGATTTCTGTTTCAGTTCTTCAGCCCTTGCCCTTAAGTCCTTCAAGGACTACCATGGCCTGGAAATGTAACCAAAAATAAGCCTTACCTCTTTCAAAGTGCATTTGGTGATAGTGTTTGTCACAGCAACAGAAAAAAAGTTGGAAAAGATGTGAAAGATGATAAATTAACATCATTTTTACCACCCAAATGATATATAACAATGAGTTTCTCATATTTTCCTCTAATGTTTACATTGGTAAATCCACCTGACATCTTTGTTTCATGTGAAATTTTTCTAAATATTTACCATTGTAGTAAACTATAGTCTGAACAATGTTTAAAGGTATATGATTCTCCTTTTAGGAAATAATATCCTAAATTAATTCACTTTAAATACAATTTACACAGACACACCCTCAAGGAGCCCATTTATAAACATTTGTATTGTGAAAACAGAAGCTTTCTATTTTAAAATGTGCAAAAAGTAAATATCAGGACATGATTCATGCTAACCTTCCCATGCTTCTCTGTAAACTAAGACTGTAGTGGGATTATCAAAAATATATTATTGCTTTTCTCTGGTAGGAGGAAACATTTTGTTTTACCTCCTGTAAATTAGATTTTAGTTCTGGCCAAGCTTCCTGCCCTACAGAAAACATTATACAAGTACGTTTTCAAATTTTAATCTATCTAACTGAATTATTCACACCAAACACAACAGCCCTCAAGCAAGCACACACACACAAAGAGAGAGGGGAGGAGGAAAAGGGAAAAGGGAGGGAGTGAAGGAGGGGGAGGGAAACGGAGAGGGAGAGGGACAGAGACAGAGACAGAGACAGAGGTACAATGTGCCAAAAGGAAAGATTGGATAAAGATGAAAATCTATTTAGATTATTGTATGGGACTCAGTGGAACTTTGTCCAGGTCTTTCCTGAGAGAATTTCTTTATAAAGAACCTAATTTAGAGTCAGTGTTATATTTTTATTGGGTATTTTTATTTACATTTCAAATGTTAAAACCTTACCTGATTTCCCATCCATAAGCCCCTTATACCATCCTCCCTCCCCACTTCTATAACGGTGTTCCTTTCTCCAAAGTCCCTTGCTTCCAGCCTCCCTGCCTTGATGTTCAAAAGCACTCTGAATCCAGTATTAGCAGAACCAAGGACTTCTCCTCCCACTGGTGACCAATAAGGCCATCGTCTGCTAGATATGCAGCTGGAGCCATGGGCCTGTGCATGTGTACTCTTTGGGTAGTGGTTTAGTCTCTGTGAACTCTGGTTAGTTCGAATTCTTGTACTTATGGGGTTGCAAGCTCCTTCTATCCTTTCTCTAACTCATCCAAAGGGGTTCCTAATGTCATTTCAATGTTTTCATGCTAGAATTTGCCTCTGTACTTGTCACACACTGGATGAGCCTCCCAGGAGACAGCTGTATCTGGATCCTATCAGCATGCACTTCTTGGCATCAGCAACATTGTACAGGTTTGGTGACTGTATATATATGCGCTGGATCCCCAGGATAGGCAAGCTCAGAATGGGCATTACTGCAGTCTCTCCTACAATCTTTGTCTCCAGATCTCTTCCTAGGAATACTTTTGTTAACCCTTTTAAGAAAAAGTGAAGAATCCATATTATGTTAGTCTTTCTTGAGCTTCATATGGTCTCTGGACTTTGTCTTGGTGAAATTGAGCTGTTTGACTAATATCCACTTACCAGTGAGTGCATACCATGTGTGGCTTTTGTGATTGGGTTATCTCACACAGGATTATATTTTCTAATTCCATCCATTTGGCTATGAATTTCATGAAGTCGTCGTTTTTAATAGCTGAGTTGTACTCTATTGTGTAGATGTACCATATTTTCTATGTCCACTCCTCTGTGGACATGTCTCTGGGTTTTCTTTTCAGCATCTGGCTATTATAAATAAGGCTTCTTTGAGCACAAAGGATCATGAGTCCTTGTTATATGATGGAACATCATTTGGGTATATGCCCAGGAGTGGTATAGCTGCGTCCTGAGGTAGGACTATATCCAAATATCTGAGGAACCACCAGACTGATTTCAAGAGTGGTTGTATTAGTTTAAAATCCTCCCAAAAAATGGAGGGGTTTTCCTCTTTCTAGACATCCTTGCCAGCCTCTGTGTAACCTGAGTTTTTCATCTTAGCCACTCTGACTGGCATGAGGTGGAATCTCAGGGTTGTTTTGATTTGAATTTCCCTGATGGCTAAGGATGTCGAACATTTATTTAGGTACTTTTCAGTCACTCAATATCTCTACATGAATATTCTTTGTTTGTGTCTATACCATATTTTTAATAGAGTCATTTGAATCTTGGCATTCTATGTTCTTTTGTTCTTTTTATATATTGAGTATTAGCCCTCTATCACATGTAGGGTGTGTAAAAATGTTTTTCCTGTCTTTTACTTGCTGTTTTATCCTATTGACAGTGCCCTTTGTCTTACACAAACAAGACAAAGGATACTTTGTGCGGCCCATTTATTGATACTTGATCTTAGAGCATAAGCCATTGTTGTTCTGTTTAGGAAAGTTGCCCTAGTGCCCAAGTGTTCAGGACTCATCCCCACTTTACTCCTATGAGATTGAGTGTATCTGGTTTTATGTGGAAGTCCTTGATCCAATTGGACCTACATTTTGAACAGGGAAATAAGAATGAATTGGTCTTCATTCTTCTTCATGGTGACCTGCAGTAAAAATAGTACCATTTGTTGAAAATGCTATCTTTCTAGCTTCTGGCTATTATAAATAATGCTGGTATGAACACAATGGAGCATGTGTCTTTGTTGTATGTTGGAGCATCTTTGGGTATATTCCCAAGAAAGGTATAGCTGGGTCCTCAAGTAGTGGAATGACCAATTTTCTGAGGAACCTCCAGACTGATTTACAGAGTCAATGCAACAGTTTGCAATCCCTCTAAAAATAGAGGAGTGTTCCTCTTTCTCCGTATCCTGGCCAGCATCTGCTGTCACCTGCGTTTTTTATCTTAGCCATTTTGACTGGTGTGAGGTGATATCTCAGAGTTGTTTTGATTTGCATCCCTGATGGATAAAAATGTTGAACATTTCTTTAGGTGCTTTTTATCAATTTGATATTCCTCAGTTGAGAATGTTTTGTTTAACTCTGTACCTCATTTTAATGGGGTTATTTGGTTCCCTGGAGTCTAACTTTTTGAGTTCTTTGTATATTTTGGATATTAGCCCTCTATCAGTTGTGGAATTGGTAAAGATCTTTCCCAAACTGTTGGTTGCCATTATGTCAAGATAACAGTGTCTTTTGCCTTACACAAACTTTGCAGTTTTCTGAGGTCCCGTTTGTCTATTCTTGATCTTACAGAATATGCCATTGGTGTTTTGTTCAGGAAATTTTCCCCAGTGTCCATATTTAGAGACACTTCACCACTCTTTCTTCTATTAGTTTGAGTGTATCTGGTTTGATGTGGAGGTCCTTTATCCACTTGGACTGAAGCTTTGTACATGGTAATAAGAATGGATTGATTTTCAGTCTTCTATATGCAGACCTCCAGTTGAACCAGCACCATTTTTTGAAAAATACTATCATTCTTCAATTGGATGGTTTTATCTCCTTTGTCATATACCAAGTGACTGTAGGAGTGGGTTCATTTCTGGGTCTTCAATTCTGTTCCACTGACCTATCTGCTGGTCTCTGGTCTTGCATTGAATATGTAGATTGCTTTAGGCAAAATGGTCATTTTTACTATATTAATCTTGCCAATTCCTGAGCAAAACAATCTGACAATTCCACTACATACCGGTCAGAATGGCTAAGAGCAAAAGCTCAAGTGACAACAGATGATGACGAGGATGTGGATATAGAGTAACACTCCTCCATTGTTGGTGTACACCACTCTGGAAATCAGTCTGGAAGTTCCTCAGAATACTGAACATTGCACTCCCACTACCTCAGGATCCAGCTGTACCTCTTCTGGGCATATAACCAAGAGATACTCCAAAAAAAAGACACATGCTCCACTATGTTCAAAGCAGCCTTATTTATAATAACCAGAAGCTGGAAAGGACCCAGATGCCCTTCAACAGAGGAATGGATTAAAAAAAATTGGTACATCTACAAAATGGAGTACTATTCAGCTATCAAAAACAATGACTTTTTGAAATTCACAGGCAATCGGAATGAACTAGAAAATATCATCCTGAGTGAGGTAACCCAATCACAGAAAAAAAAACTTGGTATGCACTCATTGATAAGGTGTTACTAGTCCAAAAGCTAGAATTACCCAAGATGAAATCCACAGACCACAGGAACCTCAAGAAGAAAGATGACCAAAATGTGCGTGCTCCCACTCCTTCTTGACTGGAGGAAGGACTGAAAGAGTTGAAGGGCCTTGCAATCCCATAAGAACAACAATGCCAACCAACCAGAGCTTATAGGTACTAAACCGTTGTGAGCAATGCCCTTGAAATCCTCCATTTTTGATGTTATTATGGTTAGAGTTAAGTGTGACTAGGTCCATGGAAAATCCCCAGCCAGCTGCACAAGACTAATACAAATCTGATGGTCAGGATTAATAATGATATGTTAAAGTTGTGACCTTGCTAAGAAATACACCTGATGTCAACATACCCGAAGTGATGACCTTTCTGAAAAACCAACATCCTGTTGACATCAGCTGGCCACAGGAATACTGTGTCCTTGGCCTGCATAAATGTTTCCCACTTGCCCCCTCTCTCTCTCTTACCCCTGCTATGGTATAAATTCAGCCTTGGGAAAAAATAAAATTGTTGTCTTGATCAGACTCTTGTCTTGACATATTTCTTTGTGTCTCTTGTCCAGAATTCTCTTCCAGGTAAACTCAGCACCCTCGTTGACAAATGACACCTAGCATGCCGCAATTTAGAGGTCTCCTGGAGGAGAACATTGTCCCTGTGAATAGACAGGCCTGTCTTCCTTCTTCATCGGAGCCTTTGCTTCCCCTTGGAGCCTTTGCCCCTCCCTTGGAGCCTTTGCTCCCCAGCTTCTGGCAACCATGGACCACCTGACCTAGGTTCAGAGGCTTGGTGTGTTTCTACCCTGATGACACAGATCTCAGTGGTGAGTGATGGGACAAGCATTCTACAGTCACCTTTCGTGACAGGACTCATGGAGTCATTCAGAATGTGAAGAATACGGTTAAGGAAAAAGATTTAAAGACATTCTTATACCTTATAGGAAATATTTGTCCAGAGTTCCCCCAGGAGGGAACAATTGATACAAAAGATAGTGCAGAGTTAGTGATTATTTTATGGGCCAGCCAACCCTGTTGCTGAAGTCTGCACTCCTTACTGAATAGAAGTTGTGTGCTGTTTGGGTTCAAGGTTGCCTCTCCCTGCATGACGAGCAACCCCACATGCGTGGATTAAAAGCATTATACCCTCATGCTATTGCAGCGGTCACTTTGTCAACCTGTGCTCTGTGGGTGGTGCTTCCGAGGTAAAGACACTATGGGGTCTTGGTGAAACAGATGGGAACTGTGCTCCCCCCGACCACAATTAGCAAAGAGATCAGAGGTAATCTCAAGCAAATCTGTTTTTTGTGTGTGTGTGTGTTCTGTTTTACTTTCTGTTTTGTCTCTCTGTCATGTTGTCTCATCTTTGTTTCTGTTGTCTTGTGGGTTCTGCTGTATGAAGGGTTCAAGTCCCTTCAGAGGGGGCGTCAAGTCCCTCCAAGAGAGGGGTTAGACTCCCCTCGGTGGTTGCTATGGGTCCCTTTGAAGGGCTTACAGCTGTGAGAGGCAGACGTGCTAGTTGTCACAGGTCACAGGCCCTAGGGGATGTTCTAGGAGGAGAAAAAATCTACAGGACACTCTAGAATCTGATTGGGAGGTCAGATAAGACAGTCCACCTCATCCCAGAAGCAGCTGAGGTTAAGCTGCAATTTGGGCCAGGTACTGAAAGGTATCAGGTATCTGTTAGGATGCCTTGTCTTGGTCTTGTTTATCTAGTTTGTTTTCAGTGGTATTGTCATGTCTTTTTGGCTTTGGTTTCATTTTTGGACTTAGACTGGTGACTGTGTTCGAAATCATGGACTGACAACTGTGTTTGAATCATGGAACGTCCTGTTTTGTTTGTCAAAGAGTTTTACTTGGTCCTCTTGGTGCTTAACTTGGAAATGATTTGCTTGAGAGAAATTGCTTTCTGCCAGGGAGTTTTGTCTTTCTCTCTTGAGCCTCCTCCCCAAGGAGAGATGCCCCCCTTTGCTCCCCTTGTCCAGTCTAGCTGCTGTTAGCAGTTCATCACACATGTGTACGAAGGACTCCAGGTTATTGAGTGATCCAGTCTGAAGCAGGTATTAACAAGAACCTGAAACCTTTGCCTTGGATCCTGAAGAAAGGATCTATCTGTTGCTTGGACACTCAGAGCTTCTAAGGAAGGGACAGCACAGAGTGAGGAAGTGTGGGTTTAAGGGTGTCAGGCAAGCATGCCTGCTAGCAAGCAAGCTGCAGGCTGTGCGCGGGCAGTGGCTCAGCTCAGGTCAACTCTGCATAAGAGGAGTTTCAAGGCAATGAGCCCAGCTGGGGCTGAAGTTTTGACACCAAAAAGATAGTGGTGAGTTAGTGATTATTTTAAAGACTATTATGAGACCTTTGACCGTGAAAAACATACCAGTCACTCCCTTCAGTGGCCAGATCTTCAACACTTGCTCACAGAAGGAGAGCATTCATTAGGAGAAGTTCTTTGAGGGAGCCTGCCTTATCTGCTGGCCCTATTCCAAGAGAGGATTTGGTGTCTAGCACTAAGTCACCTTCCCCATTTATCATCATTTACATAGAGAGTGACTCTGATCCTATCCCCAGAGCAGTCAGTTCCTGCCCCTTTTGTAAAAATGTCCCAGGTTAGAGGGCAGAGGAGGCCCTGAAGTAGTTTAGAAAGAGTCTGCAGAAGACTCAGGGAACTTTGTTTGCCAGACAGAAATTTGAATAGGCTTTTGCTGTGTTTATTCTTAGATGATAACAGGAGAAAATCTTGGCACTGGCTCTTCAGATTACTCCTACTGGGGCTGTCTGGTTCTCAGATTTTTGGGGATCCAGGCAGTGCTGGAAGCCCCAGGAAAGCTGATAACAGAGGATTGGGATTCCACAGCTGGATCTAGCCTGAGGTTGAAGGGGAACAAGGGGAGCTCTAGATGGTCCAATAAGGATAGTTCTTGGCTTGACAGTGGCGAGCTTGGTTTGGCTTGGTTGCAGTGGCAGTCATGGATAGGAGCACAGGGAGGCCTTCTTTGGAAGATTAGCGAGTGGCTCTGAAGGCACAGGCCTTCTCTGTTGTTCCCCACGTTGTATCCCAATAAAAAGAGTCAGTCCATGGTTGAAGACATTATTATAGTGGCAAAGAGTAGATGAGTAAAACTGTACCCCACTTCTCAGGGTGGATCAGAGATTAAATACCCTTTCCAGAAAGAATGTCTGGGAAGGAAAATTTACTGGCTAAGCCTGCAGGTATTTAGGTGCCTCATTATAATATAGATCTGTCTTGAGCTTTTGTGACCTGTGGCCACATCCTCTACCTGTGGAGAGCCGTGAAGGATTGCCCTTACATGACTGATGGCCACTAATTTATGGAAGGTTGTGGCTAGTGATGGGGGCCTGGTTTCATAGGAGTCAGGCAAAATGCCTACTGACCTTTCAGAGTCACTGGGGAATTTCTAGCTGAGCTCCTCCAGAAACCAGGCCACCTTAAACAGTTCCACAGTTCCTTGTCTCCTTTGGATATGTATGGATAAGTAATTAACATTCTTTGTAGTAGGACACAATGTCAAAGTTTCTTGATCATATTCAGCATGCACCTCTACCTTAAAAATTAACATTCACCACGCAGCTGATCATTAGAAATATTGATAATTCTGACTTTATATAGTTGCATTATCTCATTCACATCTTTTCTCCACCATTAGAACCATTATAAAGGTAAACCAGGTTCTAATATGGCTTTTGCCATGTCCTTCTAGTCTTGGGACATTATTCTATTTTGAATACCCCAAAAAGTCAGGACTTGCTTTACAAACAGCAAAAGCATTCCAAAATTAGTGACACTTTCCTTAAATGTTGACAGTTCTAACACATCCACTGGCTACCATTCAAATTCTTGATAATTTTGTGAATTATCATCATCTGCTGGACTTTGTTTAATACTAACTAAATAAAAAAGTTTGGTTTGGACAATCTTTTGTTAGTTTCCTTCAATTTTGTCTTCTGTCTCTAACTAAGCATTTTCCTTAAATAATATTTTCATTTCATCTCAAGGTATTTGCAAATATTTCATACTTGTTTCTCACCCTGTTCCATAAGTTTCCTGTATTCTCTGTTCAATGGTCTGTTTCCACATTTTAATTTTTATATGTTTTAATTTTGATAATTCTATGTCTTTTTTATTTTCATTGATTAATTTTAAAAGATTCTCCTCCAAGCCTTTCTTCCAATCCTCATTTTTTTTCTCTATGGTGCTCAGTCTGATTTGTCAGCTGTTCTAGCTTTTGCTCTAGGACATTCTGTAGCTCCTGTCTCCAATCCTTATTTTCCTCTTTCAAATTTCAATATCCTTCTTCAAATTCGTTTTCAGCTCTTGAAGAGTTTTATTCATTTATTTCTCATATTTGACGGTATTTAGGCCTCTATCATCTTTAAACGATTGGATTTTAGGTCATTTTTTGTACATTGGTTGTATTAGGCTATCTAGGTCTTGTTGTAGTAGAACTGGAGGCTCTGGATGTTTCAAATTGCGCTGGTTATTTTTTATTGTGTTCTTTTATTGTATTCTTTTGCCATCTAGTTGTTTGTGTAGGAGCATTTTTTTTTAGGATGGGGGAATCTTCTTCTATAATTTTGGTATAAAAGGTTTCCATGAAGGCTGGCCCATCTTTCATGTTTCTGATGCAGTAAGGCCTTGTGTGGAAAATCTTGTGCTGCATGTTTCTTTTGCAGCAGACTTGGTGAAGTAGGTCAGAAAATTGACGAACCAATGGAGCTTGTAGGGACAGCCTGATGCTCAGTGGATCTGTGTCAGGCCCCTGGGTGCTCTGTGGGCAGGGGATTTGTGGTGGAAAAGTTGTAACCTGGATGCTCCTAATGCAGCAGTCCTAATGAGTTTAGATGGAGTGATGGACAGACTATGGAACTTGGAAGGGACAACAGGTAGTTTAGGGCAGCAGGGTGTGCCATAGAGGACATTTTGGTCAGGATATTAGGGGAGAAAAAGGATATAAATGATTTTTCCTGGTGTTGTAGGCCTGGTAAAGGCAGGCAGAGCCTTGGCCAGACCTCTGCGCAGCATTTTTTTTAAACATGCATTATCAGGATAGGTATTAGTAGAGAGGTGCTCATGAAAATAAGACATTTTTGTTAAAAGACAAAGTATTAGAAGTTCTGAAAATTAGCAGACATGAAAGAGCCTTCAGTAAAGCCCTTTAGTGAGAAGAAGACCTGGTGACTGAGAGGTGTCATGACAAAACATCACATTCAAAGCAGCATGGCATCTCTCTGCTGGAGACCATTACCAATACAACCAAGACATTAAAAAGTTAACTTAGTAGTGAAATAATAGTAAAAATAGGAACTGTGGATAGCATGAGAAAAGGTGGGGTGAGAAAGCATGGGTAGTATTGTACTTGAATCCATCTGTCTCTTCTTTTATTTGTTTTTCTCTTAAGTGTTGCTTCGTTTTATTTGAGTAGCAGACTTTAGTTACAGCTTCGGTATTCGTAAGTGTTATGCATTTGTTTATGTTATTAAACTATTTACTTAAATTATCTCTGGTACATTTATCTAGTTCAGTGGAACATAAAATTTTAAAGTATTTTCTCATTATTTTCTGAATTATCTCATTGTTGAATGGTTTCCCTTTTCATGTCTACTATTGGTAATTTGTGTCTTCTTGTTCGGCTAATTTTGCTAATAGTTTGTCGATATTTTTAATATTTTTGAAGATAAAACTTTTGGGTTAAATCTTTGTATTTTTATATATTCTTAATTTCATCTATGATTTTATTTCTATGTATCTCTGCCTAGTGCTCTAGAAGATAGTCCTATTTCCAAGACCTTCACATTTATCATTAGTGCTATCATAGCACATTTATCATAGCTGTGCTATGAGTTTTAGGTTTTTATTTTTTATGTATTTACAACTTACACATATAATATATCATTTTAGCACAGCCTCCATTGCATCATGTAGATTTTGGTATGTTGTGTTTTCATATTCGTTACATTCTAGGAATTTTATTAAAATTCCCTGCTTGACTTCTTCTTTGTCACAATTATCATTCAGTACTGTTCTTTTTAGTTTTCATGAGTTTGTGTACTTCTATTGTTTCTATTGATGTTGGCAGCCAGGCTTATTTCAGGCTTATTCCAATATAGTCTGATAGAATACAGCATGTTATTTCATTTTTGTTCTATGTTGGGGTAGATTTGAATACTATTGTGTGGGTGATTTTGGAGAAAATTTATATGCTAATGAGAAAAATTCACTATTATTCTTTTTGAATGTTCAGTGGAATATTCTGTTAGGTTTAATTACATTATGAACCATTGAACTCTAATGTTTCCCAGTTTAGATTCCTTCAGATGACTTGTATGTTAGTCAGAGTGAAATATTAAGCTCATCTACAACAATTGTATTGGGTTTAATCTGGATTTTAGATCAATTGTTATGTCTTTTACGAGTTGGTTAGTATATAATCAAAATTGCAATATTCTGTCAATGGATATTCCTTTAATACATATGTAGGGACATTTAATAACCACTTTTGATTACTTTTTGTCTAAACTTTATTTTGTCAATTATTACAACAGCTGTGCTGGCTTGTTTCTTTTTTCTATTTGTTTAGATGTGGGGAATGGTTACAGTTCTTAGTGAGTGTGTATCATTGACATGGCCACAGCTCTATAGTACTGTTTGAGGTCAGGTATTGTGACTCCCCCAGAAGTTCCTTTATTGTTGAGTATAGTTTTCACTATCCTGGAATTTTTATTATTCCAAATGAATTTGAAAATTTCTCTTTCTAACTCTATGAAGAATTGAGTTGGAATTTTGATTGGAATTGCATTGAACCTGTAGATTTCTTTGGATAAAATGACCATTTTTACTATATTAATCCTGCCAATCCATGAGCATGGGAGGAATTCCCATCTTCTGAGATCTTCTTCAATTTCTTTCTTCAGAGATTCGAAGTTCTTGTCATACAGATCTTTCACTTGCTTGGATAGGTTACAAGGAGGTATTTTATGTTATTTGGAATAATTATGAAGGGTGTCATTTCCCTAATTTCTTTCTCAACTTGTTTATTCTTTCAGTAGAGGAAGACTACTGATTTGTTTGAGTTAATTTTATGCCAAGCCACTTTGCTGAGGTTTTTTATCAGGCTTAAGAATTCTCTGGTGGAACTTTTCAGGTCACTTAAATGTACTACTATATCATCTGCAAATAGTAATATTTTGACTTCTTTTCTTCCACAATTTCTATCCCTTTGACATCCTTTCCTTGTCCGATTGTTCTGGCTAGTACTTTGAGTACTACATTGAATAAGTAGGGAGAAACTGGCAGCCTTGTTTAGTCCCTAATTTTAGAGGGATTGTTCAAGTTTCTCTTGATTTAGTTTTGTGTTAGCTACTGGTTGTCTATATATTGCTTTTACTATGTTTAGCCATAGGCCTTGAATTCCTCGACGTTCCAGGACTTTTATCATGAAGGTGTGTTGTATTTCGTACAGTGCTTTCCATGCATCTAATGAAATGATCATGTGCTTTTTAACTTTGAGTTTGTTTATATAGAAGATTTCATTGATGGATTTCCATATATAAGAAGGATTTGTTCATCCATGAGATGAAGCATACTTATTCATGATGTATGATTGTTTTGATGTGTTCTGGGATTCCATTTGTGAGAATTTTATTGAGTCTTTTTGCTTGATAATATGTACATAATAATAAGAAAAATTGGTCTGAAATTCTCTTTATTTGTTGGGGCTTTGTGTGGTTTGAGTGTAAGCTTAATTGTGTGTTCACAATAGGAATTTGGTAGTACTCTGTTTCTATTTTGTGAAATAGTTTGGACAGCATTGTTTTGAGGTCTTCTATTAAGTTCTGATGGAATTCTGCACTAAACCCATTTGGAACTGGGCTCTTTTTGGTTGGGAGAATTTTAATAATTGCTCCTATGTCTTTAGGATTTATGGGGTTGTTTAGATGGTTTATCTGTTCTTGATTAAGCTTTGATATCTCATATTTGTCTAGAAAATTGTCCATTTCCTCCAGATTTCCAAGTTTTGTTGAATATACACTTTTGTATTATGATCTGACGATTTTTTGAAATTCCTCAGATTCCATTGTTATGTCTCCCTTTTCTGATTTTGTCGATTGGGATACATTCTCTGTGCCCGCTGGTTCTCCTGGTTAAGGATGTTTTTATTTTTTGATTTTTCTCAAAGAACCAACTCCTAGTTTTGTTGATTGTTGAATAGTCCTTTTTGATTCCATGTGATTGATTTCAGCCCTGAATTTGATTATTTCCTGATGTCTACTTGCCTTGGGTGTATTTATTTCTTTTTGTTCTAGAGCTCTTAGTTGGGCTGCCAAGCTGCTGATGTATGCTCTCTCCTGTTTCTTTTTTCAGGCACTCAGAGCTATGATTTTGCCTCTTCGCCATGCTTTCATTGTGTCGCATAAGTTTTGATACATTGTGCCTTACTTTTCATTAAATTCTAAGAGGTCTTTAATTTCTTTCTTTATTTCTTCCTTGACAAAGTTATCACTGAGTAGTGCATTGTTCAACTTCCATGCATATGTGAGCTTGCTGTCATTTTTATTACTCTTGAAGACCAGTGTTAGTTCATGATAATGTGATAGGTTGCATGGGACTATTTTATCTTCTTGCAGTAGTTGATGCCTCTTTTGTGGCCTATTATACAGTCAATTTTGGAGAAGGTACAGTGAGGTTCAGAGAAGAAGGTGTATCCTTTTGTTTTAGGAAGAATATTCTGTAACTATCTGTTAAGTCCATTTGGTTCATAACTTCTGTTACTTTCTCTATGTCTCTTTTTGATTTCTGATTCCATATTCTGTCCATTGATGAGAGTGGGGAGTTGAAATCTACTATTATTTTGTGCAGTAGAATGTGTGCCTTAAAATTTAGTAGGTTTGTTTTATGAATGTATGTGCCCTTGCATTTGGAGCATAGATATTTAGGATTCAGAGTTTATCTTGGTGTGTTTTACTTCAGTTGAATATGAAGTATCCTTCCTTATCTTTTTTAATAACTTTTGATGTAAAGTTGATTTCATTGGATATTAGAATGGCTACTCCAGGTTTTTTCTTTGATCAATTGCTTGGAAAGTTGTTTTCCAGCCTTTTTCATTGAGTTACTGTCTGTCTTTGTCTCTGAGTTATGTTTTCTGTATGCAGTCAAATGCTGGGTCCTCTTTACATATGAAGTCGTTCAGTCTATGTCATTTTTTTGTGGAATTATGTCTATTGTGTCTATTGATTTCAAGAGGTATAAAGAAATAGTTATTGTTGTTTCCTGTTATTTTTGTTGTTTGAGGTGGAATTATGTTTGTGTGTCGCTCTTCTTTTGGTTTTGATGCAAGGATATGACTTTTTCGCTTTTACTACAATGTAATTTCCCTACTTGTGTTGGAGTTTTTGATCTATTATAATTTATCGAGCTGGATTTGCAGAAAGATACTGTATAAATTTGGTTTTGTCATGGACTATATTGGTATCTTCATCTATCTTTTTTTTTATTAACTTGAGTATTTCTTATTTACATTTCAAGTGTTATTCCTTTTCCCGGTTTCTGGGACAATATCCCCCTAACCCCTCCCCTTCATTATGGGTGTTCCCCTCCCCATTCTTCCCCCATTGCCACCCTCTCCCCAACAATCACGTTCCCTAGGGGTTCAGTCTTAGCAGGACCAAGGGCTTCCCCTTCCACTGATAATCTTACTAGGATATTCACTGCTACATATGAAGTCTGAGTCCAAGGTCAGTCCATGTATAGTCTTTAGGTAGTGGTTTAGTCTCTGGAAGCTGTGGTTGCTTGGCACTGTTGTTCATATGGGTGTCTCAAGCCCCTTCAAGCTCTTGCAGTTCGTTCTCTGATTCCTTCAACGGGGGTCCTGCTCTCACTTCAGTGGTTTGCTGCTGGCATTCGCCTCTGTATTTGCCGTATTCTGGCTGTGCCTCTCAGAAGAAATCTACATCCGGCTCCTGTCTGCCTGCACTTCTTTGCTTCATCCATCTTGTCTAATTGGGTGGCTGTATATGTATGGGCCACATGTTGGACAGGCTCTGAATGGGTGGTCCTTCAGTCTCTGTTTTAATCTTTGCCTCTCTATTCCCCGGCAAGGGTATTCTTGTTCCACTTTTAAAGAAGATATGAAGCATTCACATTTGATCATCCGTCTTGAGTTTCATGTGTTCTATGCATCTAGGGTAATTCAAGCATTTGGGCTAATAGCCAATAATCAATGAGTGCATACCATGTGTGTTTTCCTGTGATTGGGTTACCTCACTCAGGATGATATTTCCCAGTTTCCTAAATTTTCCTATGAATTTCATAAAGGCCTTGTTTTTGATAGCTGAGTAATATTCCATTCTATAGGTGTCCCACATTTTCTGTATCCATTCCTCTGTTGACGGACATCTGGGTTCTTTCCAGCTTCTGGCTATTTTAAATAAGGCTGCTATGAACATAGTGGAGCACGTGACTTTTTTATATGTTGGGGCATCTTTTGGGTATATGCCCAAGAAATGCATATACCTGGGTCTGCAGGTAGTGCAATGTCTAGTTTTCTGAGGAACCTACAGACTTATTTCCAGAATGGTTGTACCAGTCTGCAATCCCACCAACAATGGAGGAGTGTTCCTCTTTTTCCACATCCTCACCAGCATTTGCTGTCACCAGAGTTTTTGATCTTAGCCATTCTCACTGGTGTGAGGTAAAATCTCAGGGTTGTTTTGATTTGCATTTCCCTTATGACTAAAGGTGTTGAACATTTCTTTAGGTGTTTCTCAGCCATTTGGCATTCCTCAGCTGTGAATTCTTTGTTTAGCTCTGAACCCCATTTTTTAATAGGGTTATTTGTCTCCCTGCAGTCTAACTTGTTGAGTTCGTTGTATATTTTGAATATAATCCCTCTATCTGTTGTAGGATTGGTAAAGATCTTTCCCCAATCTGTTGGTTGCCGTTTTGTCCTAACATCAGTGTCCTTTGCCTTACAGAAGCTTTGCAGTTTTATGAGATCCCATTTGTGGATTCTTGATCTTAGACCATAAGCCATTGGTGTTTTGTTCAGGAAATTTTTTCCAGTGCCCATGTGATCAAGATGCTGCCCTAGTTTTTCTTCTATTAGTTTGAGTGTATCGGGTTTGATGTGGAGGTCCTTGATCCACTAGGTCTTAAGCTTTGTACAGGGTGATAAGCATGGATTGATTTGCTTTCTTCTACATGTTGCCCTCCAGTTGAACCAGCACCATTTGCTGAAAATGCTATCTTTTTTTCCATTTGATGGTTTTGGCTCCTTTGTCAAAAATCAAGTGCCCATAGGTATGTGGGTTCATTTCTGGGTCTTCAGTTCTGTTGCATTGGTCTATCTGTCTGTCTCTGTACCAATACCATGCAGTTTTTATCACTATTGCTCTGTAATACTGATTGAGTTCAGGGATAGTGATTCCCCCTGAAGTCCTTTTATTGTTGAGGATAGGTTTAGCTATCCTGTTTTTTTTGTTATTCCAGATGAATTTGCAAATTGTTGTGACTAACTCGTTGAAGAATTGGATTGGTATTTTGATGTGGATTGCATTGAATCTGTAGATCACTTTTAGTAAAATGGCCATTTTTACTATATTAATCCGGCCAACCCATGAGCATGGGAGATCTTTCCATCTTCTGAGGTCTTCTTCAATTTCTTTTTTCAGTGTCTTGAAGTTCTTATTGTCAAGTTCTTTTACTTGCTTGGTTAAAGTAACAAAGAGGTACTTTATATTATTTGTGTCTATTATGAAGGGTGTCATTTCCCTAATTTCTCTCCCGGCTTGTTTGTCTTTTGTGTAGAGGAAGGCTACTGATTTATTTGAGTTAATTTTATACCCAGCCACTTTGCTGAAATTGTTTATCAGATTTATTAGTTCTCTGGTGGAACTTTTGGAATCACTTAAGTATACTATCATATCATCTACAAATAGTAACATTTTGACTTCTTCTTTTCCAATCTGTATCCCCTTGATCTCCTTTTATTGTCTGATTGCTCTGGCTAGAACTTCAAGAACTATATTGAATATGTAGGGAGAGAGTGGGCAGCCTTGTAAAGTCCCTCATTTTAGTGGGATTGCTTCAAGTTTCTCTCCATTAAGTTTAATGTTAGCAACTGGTTTGCTGTAGGTACCTTTTACTATTTTAAAGTATGGGCCTTGAATTCCTATTCTTTCCAGGATTTTTATCATGAAGGGGTATTGAATTTTGTCAAATGCTTTCTCAGCATATAATGAAATGATCATGTGGTTTTATTCTTCCAGTTTGTTTATATAATGAATCATGTTGTTGGTTTTCCTTATATTAAACCATCCCTGCATGCGTGGGATGAAGCCCACTTGATCATGGTGGATGATTGTTTTGATCTGCTTTTGGATTCGGTTTGCCAGAATTTTATTGAGTATTTTTGCGTCGGTATTCATAAGGGAAATTGGTCTGAGGTTCTCTATTTGTTGGGTCTTTGGGAGGTTTACGTATAAGAGTAATTGTGGCTTCATAGAAGGAATTCGGTAGGGCTCCATCTGTTTCAATTTTGTGGAATAGTTTGGATAGTATTGGTATGAGGTCTTCTATGAAGGTCTGATAGAATTCTGCACTAAACCCATCTGGACCTGGGCTCTTTTTGGTTGGGAGACCTTTAATGACTGCTTCTGTTTCCTTAGGACTTATGGGGTTGTTTAACTGGTTTATCTGTTCCTGATTTAACTTCGGTACCTAGTATCTGTCAAGGAAATTGTCCATTTCCTGCAGATTTTCAAGTTTTGTTGAATATAGGCTTTTATATTAAGATTTGATTATTTTATGAATTTCCTCTGAATCTGTAGTTATGTCTCCCTTTTCATTCCTGATTTTGTTCATTTGGACACACTCTCTGTGTCCTCTCATTATTCTGGTTAAGTTTTTATCTATCTTGTTGATTTTCTCAAAGAACCAACTTTTGGTTCTGTTGATTCTTTCTATGGTCCTTTTTGTTTCTACTTGGCTGATATCAGCTCTGAGTTTGATTATTTCCTGCCTTCTACTCCTCCTGGGTGTATTTGCTTCTTTTTGTTCTAGAGCTTTTAGGTGTGCTGTGAAGCTGGTAAAATATGCTCTCTCATGTTTCTTTTTGCAGGTACTCAGAGCTATGAGTTTTCCTCTTAGCACAGCTTTCATTGTGCCCCATAAGTTTGGGTATGTTGTCCCTTCATTTTCATTAATTTCTAAGAAGTCTTTAATTTCTTTCTTTATTTCTTCCTTGACTAGGTTATCATTGAGTAGATCATTGTTCAACTTCCACGTATATGTGGGCGTTCTTCCCTTATTGTTATTGAGGACCAGCTTTAGGCCGTGGTGGTCTGATAGCACACATGGGATTATTTATACCTTTCTGTACATGTTGAGGCCCGTTTTTTTGACCAATTCTATCGTCAATTTTGGAGAACGTACCGTGAGGAGCTGAGTACAATGTATATCTTTTGCTTTACGATAGAATGTTCTATAAATAACTGTTAAGTCCATTTGGTTCATGACTTTTCTTAGTCGGTCTATGTCTCTGTTTAATTTCTGCTTCCATGATCTGTCCATTGATGAGAGTTGGGTGTTGAAATCTCCTAATATTATTGTGTGATTTGCATTGTGTTTTGAGCTTTAGTAAGGTATCTTTTACGTATGTAGGTGACCTTTTAATTGGGGCATATATATTTAGGACTGAGAGTTCATCTTGGTGGATTGTTCCTTTGCTGAATATGAAGTGTCCTTCCTTACCTTTTTTGATGACTTTTAGTTGAAAATTGATTTTATTTGATATTAGAATGGCTACTCCTGCTTGCTTCTTCCGACCATTTGCTTGGAAAGTTTTTTCCAGCCTTTCATTCTGAGGTAGTGTCTGTCTTTGTCTCTGAGGTGTGTTTCCGGTAGGCAGCAGAATGCAGGGTCCTCATTGAGTATCCAGTTTGTTAATCTATGTCTTTTTATTGGGGAGGTGAGACCATTGATGTTGAGAGATATTAAGGAATAGTGATTATTGCTTCCTGTTATATTCATATTTGGATGTGAGGTTCTGTTTGTGTGCTTTTCTTTTCCTTGTTTTGTTGCCAAGATAATTAGTTTCTTGCTTTTTTTAGGGTGTATCTTGCCTCTTTAATGTTGGGCTTTACCATTTATTATCCTTTGTAGTGCTGGATTTGTAGAAAGATATTGTGTAAATTTGGTTTTGTCATGGAATATCTTTGTTTCTCCATCTATGTTAATTGAGAGTTTTGCAGGATACAGTAACCTGGGCTGGCATTTGGGTCTCTACGACATCTCTCCAGCATCTTTTGGCTTTCATAGTCTCTGGCGAAAAGTCTGGTGTGATTCTGATAGGTCTGCTTTTATATGTTACTTGACCTGTTTCCCTTACTGCTTTTAATATTCTTTCTTTATTTTGTGCGTTTGGTGTTTTGACTATTATGTGACAGGAGGAGTTTCTTTTCTGGTCCAATCTATTTGGAGTTCTGTAGGCTTCTTGTATGCTTATGGGTATCTCTTTCTTTAGGTTAGGGAAGTTTTCTTCTATGATTTTGTTGAAGATATTTACTGGTCCTTTGAGCTAGGAGTCTTCACTCTCTTCTATACCTATTATCTTTAGGTTTGATCTTCTCATTGAGTCCTGGATTTCCTGTATGTTTTGGACCAGTAGCTTTTTCTGCTTTGCATTATCTTTGACAGTTGAGTAGATGATTTCTATATAATCTTCTGTTCCTGAGATTCTCTCTTCTGTCTCTTGTAGTCTGTTGGTGATGCTCATATTTACGGCTACTTGTCTCTTCATTTGGTTTTCTATATCCCATGTTGTTTCCATGTGTTCTTTCTTGATTGCTTCTATTTCCATTTTTAATTCCTTCAACTGTTTGATTGTGTTTTCCTGTAATTCTTTCAGGGATTTTTGTGATTCCTCTCTGTAGGCTTCTACTTGTTTATTTATGTTTTCCTTTGTTTCTCTAAGGGAGTTCTTCATATCTTTCTTTCCAGCATCATGATCAAATATGATTTTGTATCTAGATCCTGTTTTTCTGGTGTGTTTGGAAATTCCCTGTTTGCTTTCGTGGGAGAATTAGGCTCCGATGATGCCATGTAGTCTTGGTTTCTGTTGCTTGGGTTCCTGTGCTTGTCTCTCGCCATCAGATTATCTCTAGTGTTACTTTGTTCTGCAATTTCTGACAGTGGCTAGACTGTCCTATAAGCCTGTGTGTCAGAAGTGCTGTCGACCTCTTTTCCTGTTTTCTTTCAGCCAGTTATGAGAACAGAGTGTTCTGATTTCGGGAGTGTAGTTTTTCCTATCTACAGGTCTTCAGCTGTTCCTGTGGGCCTGTGCCCTGAGTTCACCAGGCAGGTCACTTGGAGCAGAAAAGTTGGTCTTACCTGTGGTCCTGAGGCTCAAGTTTGCTCGTGCGGTGTTGTTTATGAGCTCTCCGAGAAGGTAGCCACCAGGAGGACCTGTGCCGCACTTTCTGGGTGCCCCTGTGCACCAGAGTCCCAGATGGAGTTTGGTGTTTCCCTCTGGAGTCAGAGAGGTGGGCAGAGTGTAGTCTCTTCTGGTTTCCCAGGCGTGTCTGCCTCTCTGAAGCTTTACCTCTCCCTCCCACGGGATTTTGGTGCAGAGAACTGTTTATTCAGCCCGTCCCTTCAGGTTCCGGCGGTGACTCAGATGCAGGGGATCTGCTGCTTCTGTGCCCTTATCTCTATCTTCATCTATCTTAACTGAGAGCTTTGCTGGATATAGTAATTTGGGTTGGCATTTGTGTTCTCTCAGGGTCTGTATGATATCTGCCCAGGATCTTCTGTCTTTCACACTCTTTTGGTGAGAAGTTTGACATAATTCTTATAGGTCTCCCTTTATATGTAATTGACATATTTTCCCTTACTGCTTTTAAAATTCTTTTCTGTTTTGTGCATTTGTTGTTTTGCCTATTATGTGATGGGAGAAATTTCTTTTCTGGGGCAATCTATTTGGAGTTCTGTAGGCTTCTTTTATATCTATGGGCATCCCATTTCTAGATTAGGGAGGTTTTCTTCTATAATTTTGTTGAAAATATTTACTGGACATTTAAGTTGGGAGTCTTCACTCTCTTCTATACCTATTTTCCTTAGATTTGATATTCTTTTTTTTTTTTTTGGTTCTTTTTTTCGGAGCTGGGGACCGAACCCAGGGCCTTGCGCTTCCTAGGTAAGCGCTCTACCACTGAGCTAAATCCCCATCCCCTAGATTTGATATTCTTATTGTGTCCTGGATTTCCTGGATGTTTTGGCCTATGAACTTTTTGTATTTTACATTGTCTTTGATGTTTGTGTCAATGTTTTCTATGGCATCTTCTGTCCCTGAGATTGTCTCTTCTATCTCTTGTATTCTGTTTGTGATGCTTGCATCTTTGTCTCCTGATCTCTTCCCTAGGTTTTCTATCTCAAGTCTTGCCTCCCTTTGTGCTTTTTTCTTGTTTCTATTTCCATTTTAAAATCCTGGATGGTTTTGTTCAATTCCTT